>NW_012102155.1:1257728-1278900 GCF_000951045.1 Mandrillus leucophaeus
ACTGAGCAGGAGAATGGCGTGAACCTGGGAGGCAGAGCTTGCAGTGAGCCAAGATGGTGCCACTGCACTCCAGCCTGGGCAACAGAACAAGACTCTGTAAAGTGGCAAGACAATAAAAATAGAGAAAAATAATTCAGTCAACTGAGAAGAAAAAACCTTTTTCCAGAAAAACAAGTTCCAAGAAGAGAAAAACATAAAGGCATTTTAAATATATATAGCTTGTGTATCCACTTTTAATTAAGTGGACTTTTATCCATAGTGCTCTTAAAAAAAAAAAAAAAAAAGAAATCCTTTCAGATCTCTTATTACCCGACTTTAGCCAAGCCAAGCGGTCCATATTTCTAGTTTCTGAGATTTACCAGAGGTAACCTTCTAGGTGCTTAGAGAAAGGAAAATTTAAGACAGTCTGTGGAGGAGAACAGAATAGACAAAGTCATGCAGATATTAAACCAGAAACAACTTATTTCCTAGGTGGGGAATTGAACCTGGACCACCACTGTGAAAGTGCACAAGCCCTAACTACTGAGCTACAGCATGGGACAATTTTTAGCTCCTTTCCCAGAAAGAGTCTAGAGTAGTTAATTTTGAGCATGCAAAGGCTTTTAATTATTTAATATAATTTTTAGAGCTATGACATGAACCCTAAAATTCCTGTTCCCTGAAAGGCAGAGACGAAGAGACAGTACTGCCACGTGATTAAAAGGTCAAGTTCTCAAGGACCTAAAACAAAGTGGAGACTTCATCCAGTTTTTTTGTTTGTTTCAGGGACCTGCAGCCAAGCTTGTTACTGACAAGATTGCTGGATCGTCTTGAAAAGCGGGCTTACAGGTGTTCCAAGTCCGTGTTTTATCCTCAAGTACCCCTCAACACAGAAAAAGAAAATCATAGCACAAAATACACCAGCTTAAGACTAGCCTTAAAATTCTTTTTTGCATTAATCAAAACTTTACAGAGGAAATAAACACTGATTTTATTTATTTTTTCTTTTTTACCATTCATTCAACCATTTGCACACACAGAGAGAGAGAAGCCAGAAATCTGACTGGTAAGAAATTGTTACCCTTTTGCCAGCATGCCAGGCTTCCGGGTTCCCTTTCCCTGACCAGCCCTAGTGATCCTGCCTGCAGCACCATTGCCCTGGGGGCCAAGCCACATCATCAAGAAAAATTATTATTTTTCGTTCTGGCTACAGCAAAATACGTGTGATAAAACATAGACATTAGCCACTCTGCTTAGCACCAATATCAAACTGGCAAGTTAAATTTGCCCACATATGGACCCCTTCATCTTTAAACGAACCTCCCACTTGGAGTTTCAACATGTAGTCTCTGGGCAAGATGGTCACCCTGAGCAATAGAAAAGATAAGAAAGAGAATGAAAAAGTAGAGAAGGAAAGTATCGCCTGTGGCAGGGTGGGGAAGGCGAAATGACCAGGGAGGCCAGAGAAAGCCCCTCCATTGCAGCGACACTGAAAAGTTCAGGTGGCTGCGGCTGTTGTCATGAAGGGATTTTTTTCCAGCAGTCCCACCAGCTGTCAAGTTTCCCTTTTTAGAAAGGAAAAAGCTCCCCTTGTCCCACGATCTTGTACATGCCTAACCTTGTCACCCACAGCCATCACCAAAGAGTGCGAGGCAGATTAATCCAAAGAGAATTAACTTCCCGTAGTGCTGAACCTGTTCTTAAAGGGACTTTACCCAGAGGGACCTCTAACCCCCTAAATCTTAGAAGGGACTCTAACCCTCCTAAGTCGGGCGTCTAACCTGAGATGGGTCAAACATCGTTGCCTTCTATTAAGAGGGGTCTCTAACCCACTCTGTCTTAGGAGAGGCTCTAAATCCCCTAAGTTGGGCCTCTAACCCAATCCCATTCTGTACCCAGATATCCTATCACTTACCCAAAGTCACCCAATCAGTGCTCCAGTCTATTTCCTTTGGGTCAGGGGGCCTCCTCCGTATTGTCCCTTTTGTGCTTCACGAGAAAGATATTACCAGACCCCAACACTTACCCAAAGTTAAGCTTTGGGTCGGGGTTTCCGCAGTATAGTCAATTCTGTGGCTGCCAGAAATACGTCACAGGACCTCAACACGTATTCTAAGTTAGCCGTCGGGTCAGGGTTTCTGTACCATGGTCCCTTCTGTGGTCGCCAGAAATACGTTAAAGAGGACCTGATCCAGACCCCAAGAGAGGGTTCTTGGATCTCGTGGAAGAAATAATTCAAGGTGAGTCCGAAGTGCAAAGTGAAAGCAAATGTATTAAGGAAGTAAAGGAATAAAAGAATGGCTACTCCATAGACAGAGCAGCCTGGACAACTTTTTGGATGTATGTCTTCTTAGCTCATAAGACCATTTTCTATTAAAATCCAAGCGTCTATTAATCGAGGCTTTTTTTTTCTTTTTTCTTTTTTTTTTTTTTTGTTTGCTGTTACTATTGTTTTCTTTCTTTTTTGTCATAGGTTCTGATTAACTATACGTAGATGATTTCGATTATTTGTTTGATTTTCCCAGTCACTGATATACAGCATAAAAATCTACCACTGGATTCTGATAGATCAGAAAAATATATATAAAGAAAGTGTAACTTAAAGTTAAAAGATAGAATCCAAGGCAATAACTTCTCTTAATGACAGGAAACATATTAGGTATTTTCTTGGCCTTGCTTCTCTGGAAATTCTGGGATCTCTGAGGCAAGAATTAAAATGCTAACACTTCATTTGGAAAGCAGAAACCCAAAATGGTGAGAGTAAAGAAAAGATGGAAGGAAGGCAAGGGAAGATAAGATGCAAAGATATGCAATGTGTTACCATGCTGGCTACATTTCACAACTGCATTGAAGAGAGACATGCACGCATATTTATTCAGCACATGGAGAAGGTTGCAAGGAGGACCTGAACAAGAATACATTTTGTTTATTAACCACTTACTAAGAAAAGAAGTTAATATCAATATTGTCTCAAAGGCTATATTGTTCAGGAATATCTGAACAATATAGTTTAGGAATTTCTGAAATTCACTTATTCAACATATTTCTCAGTAGAGTCAATATATTTCTCAACAGATTATAGTCAATATATTTCTCAATACATTATAATGTTCAGATAAGATTCAGATTGAATGATGATGAGATAATATAAAGCAAACAGAGCAATACAAACTTCAAAGGAATCCTTTTTAATTTTACAAGAGGAAGATTAAGTGATTGGTATGACATTCAAAGAAGATATCAAGGCAATTGGTATTTGCAGAAAACTTCAGACATGAAATATGTAAGGAAAAAATACCACCTAGGAATTTCTAATTAAAACCTTTCTTTTTGATCTAAAATTTTCTCTTCACTGCAGCAATAAATATTTATGAGTATTAGAAAGCCTAATATTTACTGGGTTAATTGCTTTTTTAACAAGTGAACACTTTTAGAGAGGTCTTCTTAGGCCAAGCTTTGTTCTCTTGAGCTACTCACCACTCATATACACCATCAAATAAATGGGCCACTGAAGCATGTTTCTAGTATGTGAGCCTCTCCATCACTATCACACCTGATTAGATAAAGAAAACTCAACTAACACATAAAGAACTAGTCTAGAGACAGCTCTGTGCCAATCCCATTTAATAGTTATATAGGAAAGGCTTAAACTGTGAGTACATTCAAGGAAGGCACCATACGCCTTCCTAGGGAATTAGAATTGACTGAGAAAATGGGTCAATTAGATTGAGACACAGAACTTTCCAGATTCATGTATATTTGGAGCCTTGTCAGGGAGATCTGGCAAATTAGGTAGAGAAAAGTTTGTCTGCAAAGAGAGAGAAGAACGAAGAGGCCCAGAGAGAAAAACGGTCTATGCCAGTCTACAACGAGTAAGATATGGTAACGGTGCTGCATCCAATTCAGTAACTGTCCAGGTTCTGGGATTGGCCCTTTATAAGAAGAGTAACCACACAATTTGTCTTCTAAGCTTGGTGTGTTAGTTGCCTAGGCTTGCCATAACAAATTCCACAAATTTGGTGACTTAAAACAGCAAAAACTCATTCTCCCACATTTCCAGAGGTGACCCCTGGGCCAAAATCATGGTGGCAGCAGGGCCACCCTCCATTTGGAAGCTCTAGGAGAAAATTAGTCTCTTACCTCTTTAAGCTTCTGGTAGCTGCCAGCATTACTTATCTTGTGGCCATATGGCTCCCATCTCTGCCTACCAAGCCCTCCTCTGCCTCTCTCTTACAAGGAGATACATAATTGCCTTTAGAGCCCACTGGGAGAATCCAGGATAATCTCTCCATATCAAGATTTTTCATAATCACATCTACAAAGACCTTTTTTCCCTATAAGTTAACATTTACAGGTTCCAGGAATTAGGACCTGATATCTTTTGGAGACTTTCTATCATCTACACCAGGACATCTTTGAAAGTAAAAAGGAACGGCTAATTTGTAACACTTCAAGGATAAAAGACAAAATCTAGGTCTGGCAAAGGCATAAGAATGATACAATGGACTTTGGGGACTTGGGGGGAAGGGTGGCAGGGGGGTGAGGGATAAAAGACTACAAATAGGGTGCAGTGTATATTGCTTGGGTGATGAGTACACCAAAATGTCACAAATCACCACTAAAGAACTTACTCATGTAACCAAACACCACCTGTACTCCAATAACCTATAGAAATATAAAATTAAAAAAAAAAAATCTAGGTCTGACCCAGGCAACCTAGACATATGGTCTCCCTGGAGTACCAAATGAACTTCTAGACCCTGGGCCGTAAGAAAAACAGTTATCTCACCTCTGCACTGATTATCAATGTTCTCCCTGAAGCTACCATAGCAAATGGATGCCAAATTCACTTTCTGCCCCTGAATTTTAAAAGAGGTCACCATATCTTTCTGATGTATTCTCTTTTTTTTTTTTTTTTAAAAAAAGGTCTTAATTGGCTTTTTGAAATTTTTTTATTTTTAATGTTTATGAATACATAGTAGGTATGTATATTTATGGGGTACATGAGATATTTTGATACAGGCATATGGGGATGATTAATGGGTATAAAAATATAGTTATATACAATTAATAAAATCCATTATTTGATAGCACCACACAGTAACTACAACCAGCAATAATGTATTGTATATTTTAAAATAACTGAGGGAGTGCAATTAGGATGTTCACAACAAAGAAATGATGAATGCCTGAGGTGATGGATACCCCCATTTAACCTGATATGATCATTACACATCTCATTTGTTTTTCTAAAACCAGTATGCGTTTAAGTGCTTTGCCATCAAACAGCCCTCTATAAGACACAGGACAGAATTCAAGAGTCAAGTTTCCTTGCCTCTTCCATTTTTAAACATTTGATGCCTTCCTCGAATGCACCCACAGTTCAAGCCTTTCCTATATAACTGTTAAATATCACACTTGAATTTCTGTTTAAAAAGTAAGCAAGTAATAAACATATCCTCCAGGCGTCAGCAAATAAGTGAGGGGGAAATATGTAATGACAGACTTTCCAATTTTTCATGACATGGTATCAACCAGGCATCTGCCCTTTCACTACCTAAGTTAACATCACCTCCATTAGACTACATGCAAATCGGGTAACTTTACTTTCAGTGACTATAACATAAAAGATGACAGAAACTCTTCTGCATCACATTGTTTACTTTTATAATAATTCAAGTATTGGGTACCAGAAACCATTACCAACAAGCAAGTTCCAGTACCTCTGGAGGCACAAATGAACAAATGACACTCTCTGGAATAACTTCCAATATATTCGCACCATGAAAAATATAAGAACCTCAGAATATACAGAAATCAAAACAAAGTTTTTATCTACATGACCACAGATGTTAACACTCAATGTACTAAATATTTTCCTTACCAACACAATAATCTATGCCACTGAACACACCATTTGGCTGGTCACTAATATGATGACCTCTAATGCAAAGAGCCATTCCAATAAAACCTTCCCAGTCTGACTGCACTGCTCTTACTGGTTTTATTTTTAGGATCGTTGCATGGCAAGAAGATGCCGCTTCCCTCTTCCTCCTGTTGGACTTTGCATTTCTTTGATACAAAGCACCATTCATAACCACCTTTTTGTTTTCTCCCATTCCTTCCTTTGCAATAACGAAGGTTAGGATTGGTGGATAATTCAACATAATGTCAAAGTACTAAGTCAGTGCTGCATTTTTAGCTGAACTACCCAAAATTTTCACTCAAAGGAAGCCACATTAATCTCACAAAATCAGGGAATCTTCAGGGGAAAATAGGGCAGGTGCTATGTAAAAGAAAAAGAACTGCCTCTTTTCTTGAGAAGATCGTCTGACATACATTTCTTGAGCCTATTCAACACCAGACAACATTCTAGGACAGAGACAAAGTCTCTCTCCATTAGGCATTTGCAAACACTTAGAGGAAACAAACAGGATAATTGCAGGAAAAAAATCAAATTTATTAGGTTGTCAAATCCAAAACAGAAGACTATGTGTTTCTTGTGTACCAATGAATCCTGTCCTTAAAACATAATAAAGACTCAATAAACAGTTTTCAAAATAACAAAAATCAAGTAGTACATCATGCATAATGTCACATGAATAGTTGCCTTAAGAAAGACTTAGAAATGTCTATGAGAGGTCACGCGCAGTGGCTTATACCTGTAATCCCAGCACTTTGGGAGGCCAAGGTGGTGGATCACCTGAGGTCAGGAGTTTGAGACCAGCCTGGTCAATGTGGTGAAACCCCATCTCTACTAAAAATGCAAAAATTAGCTGGGCATGGTGGCGGGTGCCTGTAATCCCAGCTACTTGGGAGTCTGATCTAGGAGAATTGCCTGAACACAGGAGACGGAGGTTGCAGTGAGCCAAGATTGTGCCACTGCACTCCAGCCTGGGCAACAGAGCAAGACTCTGTCTCAAAAAATAAAAATAATAAATAAATAAATAAATAAATAAATAAATAAATGTCTATGAGAGTTCAGAAGGTGAGAGGAGTTACTCTGGTTGGGGAGTTTCAAGCAGGTGACACCAGGAAGGGAGGGTCAAAACTGGATCCTGAAGGGCAAGTAGAATTTAAATAGAGATACCCAGGAGAAAAATAAAAGTTGCATTCAACCAACGAAGGAGTGGTTAACTGGGCCAAGCCAGAAAGGGAGTGTAAAATTAATGGTTGTTAAGACTAGAAGCACTAATTAGGAAAAGATTGTAACAAGTGTCTTCAACCACACAAAAGAGTTAAGACGTTTTTCTGTTCTGCAGTGGTGGAACTATCAGCCACACTAGAAGAGACCTGGGTTCAACTCCTTGTTCATTAACTAACTGGATATAGAACTTGAACCAATTCATCTTCCTTATATGTTGTAGGTAAAATTGGGCTACAAATTGGCCTAGGGCAATGTTTCCCAGTCTTGCTAAACATAAAAGTGACTTTATAAAGTAAAAAAATTACATTATTTGAATGATAATTGTACTTTTTAAATAATGCATCATAACATTTTTTAAAAATTGACTGTAAAATATAGAATAAAAAAGCTGTTACGAATTTAACATTGCTTTTAACATACTTCTACTCTATTGCTCACAATAGCATCTATATTCATCTGAAAAGTCCTGATGGGTATAAGGCCGATCACATTATGGCTTAATTTGCATTTCTCTGATTACTAATGAGATTGTGCATCATTTTGTGTATTTATAGGTCATTTTGAATCTTCTTCTGTGAAATGTCTGCTCATGCCTTTTGTCCATTTCTTTATTGTGCTGTCTTTTATAATTGATTTAAATACTTTGTATATTCTATTAATACATATACAGTTCTTTCCAATATTTTTCTTTGTAAATATTTTCTCCTAGTTTGTGGATTGTCACTTTTTTTATGGTGTCTCCTAATGAAAAGAAAGTCTGTGCTTTAATGAAGTTAAATTTATCAATACTTTCCTTTATGCTTTGTATTTTTGTCTCCTTAAGTAATTCTTTCCTACTCCAAGGTTATAAAGACATTCTCCTACATTTTCTACTAAATTTTAAATTTTATCCATCATATTTTTTCTTCATACATAATGTATATATATCAATGTATAAACAAATATATGCTTATTTTTAAGAATTTAGAAAATAACACAGAGGTAATGATATGGTTTGGTTGTTCCCCACCGAAATTGCATCTTGAATTGCAGCTTCCATAATTCCCACATGTTGTGGGAGGGATCTGGTGGGAGATAACTGAATCATGGGGGCGGTTCCCCCATATTGTTATTGTGGTAGTGAATAAGTCTCACGAGATCTGATGGTTTTATAAGGGGAACCCCTTTCGCGTGGTTCTCATTCTCTCTTATTGCCATGTGAGACATGCCTTCACCTTGTACCATGCTTGTAAGGCCTCTCCAGCCACATGACACTGTGAGTACATTAAAACTCTTTTTCTTTATAAACTACTCAGTCTCAGGTATGTCTTTATCAGCAGTGTGAAAATGGACTGATACAAGCAATAACTGTTAACCTTTAAGTATATTGCTTTCAGTTTGTTTCTATGTTTGTATATTTTTAATAAAATTGAAATCAGCTTCTTAGTCTGTTACTTTTATTTAATTTTATTGTATAAGCATTTCCAATGTCATTATTCATTAAATACGATTTTTTCTCTTTCAACTTTATTATGGTTTAATTAACAATTTTTAAATTATACATACGCTGTTCAATGTAATGTTTTGATATGTGCATGCATTGTGAAGTCTGTGTGTGTGTGTGTGTGTGTGTGTATATATATATATATATATATATACACCGCTTTTTAAAATTTATCCACTGATGAACACCTAGGTTAATTCTCTATTTTGGCTAAAAACTATAGAAATCAAAACAGTATAGTACACACATAAAGATAGATATATAGACCAGTGGAACAGAAAAGAGAATCCAGAAATAAATTCACATATTTATGATCAACTGGTCTTCAATAAAGCTGCCAAGAACACACAGTGGGGAAAGGATGACCTCTTCAATAGTGTTGGACAAACTGGATAGCCATGTGCAGAAGAATGAAATTGGTCTCTTACTGTCACCATATACAATAATCACCTCAAAGTGGATTAAAAACTTAAACATGAGAACTGAAACTCTAAAACTATGAGAAGAAAACATAAGGGGAAACCTTCTTGACACTGGCCTTGGCAAAGACTTTGTGGATATAACCCTAAAGCACGAGCAACAAAGGCAAAAAAGCATAAGCAACAAAGGCAAAAATAGACAAATGAGATTGCTTTAAACCCAAAAGCTTCTGCACCGCAAAGGAAACAATCAATAGAGTAAGAAGCAAACCTGCAAAATGGGAGAAAATATTTGCAAATCATACATCTGACAAGGAATTGATATTCAAAAATATATAAGGAACTCAAACAACTAAGTAGCAAGAAAACAAATAATTTGATTTTTAAATGGGCAAAGGACCTGAATAGACATTTCTCAAAGAAGACATATGAACAGCCAACAGATGATCATCTAGTCATTAGAGAAATGCAAACTAAAGCCACAATGAGACATCATCTCATACCTGTTAGAATGGCTATTATCAAAAAGACAAAAGATAACAAGTTTTGGTGAGGATGTAGAGAAAAGAGAATCTTTGCACACTGTTGATGGGAATGTAATCTGTTCTAGACATTATGGAAACCAGTAGAGAGTTTCCTAAAAATATCACAAATGGAATTACCATGTGATCCAGCAATCACACTTCTGAGTACATATTCAAAGAAAATAAAATCTGTATGTCAAAAAGATATCTACACTCCCCTATGTCTATTACACCATTATTCACAATAGTAAAGTTTACTTTTCATACTGAAGTCCACCTGATATATGTTTGTTGTAGTGTGAGATGGGTATTCATTTTGATTTTTCCAAATAATTACTCTGCATAATTCCTGAACATTCCATTCCCCTCCACCTGCCACTGATTGGCAAAGCCATGTCTGATGATTAATTTTATGTATCAATTTGATATACAGGTAGCTAGTTAAACATTGTTTCTGGGTATGTCTGAGAGTGTTTCTGGAAGAGATTAGCATTTGAATCAGTAGACTGAGTAAAGATTTTCCCTCACAATCATGGGTGGGCATTATCAATGAATCAAGAGCCTGGATAGAAGAAAAAGGTGGAAGAAGGGCAAATTCTCTTTCTCTCCTTGAGTTGGGACATTATTCTTCTCCTGGCATTAGATATCAAAGCTCCTGGCTCTCAGGCCTGGGCTTACACCAGTGAACTTCTGGGATCCCAGACTTTCGTCCTCAGACAGGACATTACACCATCAGCTCTCCTGGTTCCCAGGCCTTCAGACTCAAATGGAATTACACCACCAGCTTTCCTGGTTCTGCAGTGTGCAGATGGCATATTGTAGAAAATTTTGGCCTCCATAACCACATTAGCCAAATTCCATAATAAATTTCCATATATATATATATATATGGAAAATATATAAAAATTGTATACCAGAAGGACTGAGAGAGTGTGACATGCATATGAGAGTAGACCATAGGTTTTATATATATACACACACACACACACACACACATATATCCTATTGGTTCTATTTCTCTGGAGAGCCCTGACTAAAACACCATGTCTGCCTTACATATTTCTCTATTTGCATGGATTTGTTTAAGCATTCTTTATTCTCTTCCACTGGTCTAATTATTTAAATTTCTGCTAATGCCACACTCCTTTAATCACTATAGCTTTGTAATGTCTTTATATTTGCCCAAGCAAATACCTTGACATTATAAAACTCCATTAAATATCCAAACACACCATTGTTCAAAATACACCCTGTTTGGACACTCATTAATATTCACCTACTAATAAACATGACATGTTATCTTTTCTCTTAGGTGGGGGACAGAATGAACAAAAAGGACTTAATTTAAATATTCAACCACTTATGGATAACTAGAAATAAATTTGAATGATATTCTGGGCTCATATTTTGAGAACACTTTTGCTACCCACACAGTACATAGAGAAAAGCAAATGCCAGATTACCCAGGCACATCTAAATCACCTATATGAGAGACTACCTGAATAATGACTCCAAAGCAAAATAAAGCATACCACTTTTGGAGACAACAAAAGTCTTTATTTACCTTCTTAAAGAAGTGATAAGTTTAATAGGTGGTGAGAAAATGTTTAAAAATACCTGACTTATCTCAAAAGTAGTCTTAATTTTTAAAGGCCAAAGGATACCCAGAGGCCCAGCTGTTAAACATGCAAACACACGTGAGCTCCTTTTGACTACATCATTTACATGGCAATATCTGTGCAATAATATTTATAAATAAAACCTTGAATAAGGTTGTGGTTTACTCTAATATGCTAGTCACATTCTCTTAGTCCTTCTGGTATAAAATTTTTTTCAAATAATATGCCTCTTCATTCATGTGCTACATTTTTTTCTAAAGGTTACACAATAAAATGAATTATAGTTGAGCACATAATTCTACTTGAATAATCAAGCTCATTTGAGAAGTCAGTTCTAATGTCTGCAGCTGGGCTGAAAAGGCATTAGTGGGCTCACAGCTACAAGAGCATCAATGTCAGCAGGGGAACACTTGGAAAATGGGTAACATCTTCCCGTCACAGCAGCACTTTTGGTTAAATGGAATGTTGTGCTCTAAACTAAATTACTTCAAGTCTATTTGTGAGACTCAGTTGGATACATGTTTCTTATATAAACAACGGCTGGAGATAAATCTGCCAAAACTGGCATGCTGATTTGTATTTTTAGTTATGTAAAACTTTTAGGCCCAGAAATGGAATCCAAGAAAAGCATGTTATTCTAGCCCCCAATATTTCTTGGATATTTTATTGAATACATTATAATGCTTAATACATATATTTACTAATGGTCTCCTGGTAGTACAGAAATTGTACTCATTTCTCTGAACTGTCCCCTAGTGACCAACTTAGTTCCAGGGCATTTCAGCTACTACAGAGTAAAAATTGGTAACTAGGGAATTTAAGTAAGCTGTCAAAACTCTTCAATATTAAAGACAACAAGTAAGGCCTTTCCTCAAGGGATCAAGACTTAACCACACTTGAAAATAGAGGAAATTCCTTCTAGTGTTTTCACACATATAAGGGAAGGGTATAGTTCAGGAGTTAGTGAGCTATAAATTAGGCAGAACACCACCACGGTTTCACCTACTGGGAGGTAGAAACGTAAGAATAAAAATCTAAATAATTCATTTATTTCCATTAAAGAGTGAAGGAAAGTATGCAAAATTTTGGCAAGGAGAATTAAAGACTTCAGAATTCCAAAGGCTTGTGGTGCAGCATAAAGCACTTCATTCTCCTCAGACAGCTTTTTTAAACCTAACTTCATAGCCTTCAGTGTATTTTTCTCAGCATCTCTATCACCTATGCCCCCTCCTCCCATCTCTAAAATAACTGCTTTAGTGATTATCCCAGAAATCTTTATATTGTTCAGAGAGAACAGAAAATCCCACACCAGTAGAAGTGAAATGGAAAGTACAGTTGGAGTCATATACATTTTAGGAAACTACTCTCTGTTCAGGTCATAACCGATAGAAGAGGAAGACAGTATTTGCTGTTAGAGGTAAAGTGCTCTACTGGTCATATATAAACTTTTCAATAGAGCATCTGATTTGATGCATGAGAAAAATGGAGAGATACAAGTGCATTGGCCACTCTTCACAGCCCTCCCTCCTATGACAGTTGGATTTGCGGTTTCAGCACCTGTTTCAACCCCCTTCTAGCATGCCAAAGCAGGCAAGCTGTATAATTATATTTCCCAAACTCTCACAGCTAGCATTCGATGTGTTATTCAATTTCCACCAATCAGGGATTGGTGCAAGACCTTGATTTGAAACTGGGTCACTTGGAGAGAAAAGCACTCATTAAGACTTTGACTTAAAATGGGTTTACATGAGGCAAGCAAGGCGAGATGCAGGACGCCTATTTTCCTGGAGTAGAGCCTGGCAGATTCGGCGGGTTCTGGTGTCAATAACTATGGTGGTGACTTTTTTTTTTTTTTTTTTTTTTTTAGACGGAGTCTCGCTCTGTCGCCCAGGCTGGAGTGCAGTGACGCGATCTCTACTCATTGCAAGCTCCACCTCCCGGGTTCACACCATTCTCCTGCCTCAGCCTCCTGAGTAGCTGGGACTACAGGTGTCCGCCCCCAAGCCCGGCTAATTTTTTGTATTTTTAGTAGAGATGGGGTTTCACCGTGTTAGCCAGGATGGTCTCGATCTCCTGACCTTGTGATCCACCCACCTGGGCCTCCCAAAGTGCTGGGATTACAGGCTATGGTGGTGACTTCTTGAATAGCAGCTTTACCCTCCTGGCAAAGGCATCAGCTCTGTTGGTTGCTTGTCCCTGCACTGTGGTTCTGGTTATAGTTCCTCCTACTTGAGTGTGTCTTTTCTCAATGAACCTTTGAGGCTTCTCAATGAAACTCTGAGGTCTCTATTTGTTTCTCTCAATAAATACTTTACTAGTTAAACAAGCCGTAGTAAAGTCTATTGTGTGTAAGAACTGTGGCTACTAACATGACTTCAAAATCTATAAAATAGTCTAGAGTTAAACAGAAAACCATTCTTCCAGGCTTCATCTTCCTCCCCTGCTGGATACTTCTTGCCCTTGACCATCAGACTCCAAGGTCTTCAGCTTTTGGACTCTTAGACTTACACCAGTGGTTTGCCAGGCAGGGGTTCTCAGGCCTTTGGCCACAGACTGAAGGCTGCACTGTCGGCTTCCCTACTTTTAAGATTTTGGGACTCGGGCTGGCTTCCTTGTTCCTCAGCTTGCAGATGGCCTATTGTGGGACTTCACCTTGTGACCCTGTGAATCAATACTCCTTAATAAACTCCCTTTCATATATACATCTATTCTATTAGTCCTGTCCTTCTAGAGAATGCTAATACAACAATCATTGAATGAAATAACCTTTTAGCACTCTAAAAATTAAGTAGATTAAGAACTAAGCCTTATTTAACAAATGGTTTGCATATCTATGTTAAAAAAAACCGTAAATTGGACAAAAATGATGAACTTTGCTTTAGACACCAAGAAAATTCAAACAATCCTAAAACTATAAGCAAACTGTACTCCCAAAGTAAACTTGCAGTAGATTGGTTGTGGCCTTGATTGTATTTGTACAGAACATCAGTGTTCTAAATGGTGACTGAGTTTCTGTCACCTCAAAAACATTACTTAAGTTGTACTAGAGTAGAAATGCCACAAAATTGCATTAAAAAAAGAAATTTAAAAATCACATTAAGAAAATAGTGATTATACAAAATAGAAACAAATTAAATAAGAAAAAATTAACTTACTGTGAATGCTGGTTCTTGAGGGGACAAATGAGTTTAATCAGATGGTGAAAATTTAGAAATCATTGTTAAGCTTCTCAACAGAATAATAGAAATCACGGTACTGATTTATTTTTGTGTCAATTTCTTTTTCAGAAAATTATTACACCCATTTTCCAAGAGATGAATGTGCCACTAATATTACACACAGATTTTCAGTTTTAATTAGTGATATTTTGAGGACTCATAAATACAATAGAAAAAGGAAGGTCAAAAGACATAAGGAAAGAAATCTTTTCTGAGATAACTATTCATTTTTAAAAAATGAAGGTAGTTGTGTAAATGTACAATAAAAGGTTAACTCAGCGTGTCTGTGGTGCTCAAACCCTGTGCATTCAATAGAAAGGACTGGCCCTTAGTTGGTTCCTGGGAAATAAACCATAAGCACTTGGAATATCCTGCCTGATTAGATTCTTTGTATATATGAGGTCTTGGACCATACCAGATAATTTATGCTAATGATGCAATTTATGGAGAGTGCCTATTTTTGTTCCCCTGGAGTCCTGGGTCATGCTATAATAATTTGGTCTCTGGGCAGGATGGCATGGGCACCCTGAACGCCAAGGCTCCAGTGAGCTTCCCTGGTAGGTCATATATCGTACATGTCTTTTTTTTTTTTTTTTTTTTTTTTTTTTTTTTTTTTTTTTGAGACCGAGTCTGGCTCTGTGGCCCAGGCTGGAGTGCAGTGGCGCGATCTCAGCTCACTGCAAGCTCCAGCTCCCGGGTTCACGCCATTCTCCTGCCTCAGCCTCCCGAGTAGCTGGGACTACAGGCGCCTGCCACCACGCCCAGCTAATTTTTTGTATTTTTAGTAGAGACGGGGTTTCACCGTGTTAGCCAGGATGGTCTCGATCTCCTGACCTCATGATCCGCCCGTCTCGGCCTCCCAAAGTGCTGGGATTACAGGCTTGAGCCACCGCGCCCGGCCATACATGTCATCTTCCATAGTCCCTTGGAAAATTAAGAGTTGCATATGACTCCACTAGGAGAGAACAACAGGAAGTTTGAGGCTGGTTTCTGCTGAACTGTACCCCATGCATCTTATCCATTTGCTAATTTTAATCTATCTCCTTTCCCTAAACCATGAGTATAAAACCATTCTAAGTTCTGTAAGACCTAGTGAATTATCAGAACTGGAGTGGTCCTAGAGATTCCCAAGACAGCAAATTTAAGAAGAATATGGCACAAGGTAGAGGTAGTAAAAGGATATTACATAGAGTGGAGTTCATAAAAGATCACAAAGAAGAATGGCATTTTTCCACAGATGGAAAGAAAATTATTTTGATAGTCACATGACCTCACCCATAGATTTCTGATTTATTACAAAGAGGATAACATGCATCTAAAAGGGAGAGCCCTGGTGGTCACTGTGCGGATCAAGGGATCGAGCTCAGAATCACCAGAGTAAGAATACAAAGACCTCCTGCGATGTAGTGAGAAGTGCCTAACAACATCTACATAGCATTCTTGCTGAAAATGTTTGACTTGCATCCAGTCAGGAAACAGACAAAACATGCACCATGAGATGTTCTGCATGACAACTTTATTGCACTTTTCAAAACATTCAGTGTCATGAAAAATAGAAGGAGATGATAAAGTTGTTCTGGTTTAGGAGAGACTAAAGAGATAATGTGAATGAAATAAACGCATCTCCTTTGGATTTCAGAGCTAAAACAACAATTATAATGATATAATGTAATGTGACACAATATAAAAAACTATTGTGGACATTTGGGGCATGATTAAGGCAATCTGGGTACGAGCAATAATGAATTAATGTTGATTTTCTTAGTTGCAGCGAACACCTCCGTTTGGAAAGATGCATGTCAGGCTGAAGTATTTAGAGGTAAAATATGATGTCTGTAATCTATTTTCAATTGTTTAGCAAAAGAAAAATGTACGTGAATGGTATTACCAGTGAAAGACAGGTTACTTGAGGAGAGTAGTTTGAATGTGATTTTTCCACAGATGAAGAGAGAAAGGTATGTAGATATTCACACAGTCTCAAAGTTTGGAGAGAGAGAAAAAGATTGGGAGACAGAATGAGAGAGAGAAAAAGTGGGTGTGATGATATATTTACAGATAAGGGGTTTGCTTTTCTTGCCCTTTCCATTTTCCTGTGGATTTAAAAATTTTCAAATGTATATCTTTAAAATAGTTTTTTTTCTTTTTAAAAAAGAAGGAGAAGGAGAAGGAGGAGGAGGAAGAGGAGAAGAAGGAGGAGGAGGAGGAGGAGACGAAGACAGAGAGGAGGTCATGCTGCTTTCTCATATGCATGCATCAGATGATAAACCAATAGTTTGTGTGGCTGAGGTTGCTATTTTGTGTGTGTTGGGAAGTTGGTGTGTAGAATTAGGACACAAGTACATACACAAACCATATTCACACACACACACACAGAGCTGTCATTTACATGTATTGAATTACATTTGCAATTCAATTATTCATAACATTAAGATTGGATTAAGTGTAGAGAAAAATGTGGGAATTTTGGAAGGGAAATTGCATCTATAGTATTTTTTTCCTTTTTCCTTTTTCCTTTTCTTTTTTTTTTTTTTTTTTTTAGAGACAGAATCTTGCTCTGTCTCCCAAGCTGGATTGCAGTAGCACAATCTCGGCTCACTGCAACCTCCACCTCCTGGGTTAAAGCGATTCTCCTGCCTTAGCCTCCCCAGTAGCTGGGATTACAAGTGCATGCCATCATGCCCGGCTAATTTTTGCATTTTTAGTAGAGAGGGGTTTTACCATGTTCGCCAGGCTGGTCTCAAACTCCTGACCTCAGGTTATCTGCCCATCTCAGCCTCCCAAAGTGCTAGGATTATAGGCATGAGCCACCGCACCCAGCCAGTATTCCTGCATATAATTATAGTTGAGTGTCTGAAATGGAATAACAGTATAACATCATAAAGTCTTTTCCATTGTATACACCCACAGAAATAGAAAGTCTTGGAGCTATGTGAAAGTTTGGAGATTTGTATCACTGGAGAATTAACATCCAAAGACCTCTCTCTTTGGGTAGAATATTATGTTAGTAAATATTGTGGGGTTGGAAATCAAGTAGATTTAAAGAAACAAGACAGTATAACCCCTGCTCTTAAGAAACTCGAATTCTCATTGGAAAGCTCTGATACATTGTTTTTGTGAAGATTATTTCATTTCCACAAACATCTTTGAAATTATCCTACTGGAAGACTAAAAAAAATCCTAGAATAACCCAAACAAAAGAGTTACATTAAATCTCCTTTAGAAGACTAAATTATTGACATTTCAGTCCCAGTGACCAAGTGTCTGATTAAAATGCTGCAGAGAAACACCATGAGAAACTGAAATGTTATC
Source organism: Mandrillus leucophaeus (assembly GCF_000951045.1). Classification (NCBI taxonomy): domain Eukaryota; kingdom Metazoa; phylum Chordata; class Mammalia; order Primates; family Cercopithecidae; genus Mandrillus; species Mandrillus leucophaeus. The sequence goes on from NW_012102155.1 coordinate 1,275,427, forward strand.
ACCTTGAGAAGATCCCCACACTAGAAATCAGACAAATGAAAAGGAAGAAAAGAATTCTGGGCTGGGAGTCTTCAGAACTTGGCCAGGTCCCATCTCTACAGTATGCTGGATGTATCAAAAGGGGAAAGTCAGGCAGCATCTCTAAGCTTCAGTTTTCACTATAAAATGATGTCCATAATAATTCTGATAGCTGTTATAAAAATAAAACAGCTTAAATATGCAAAAGCCTTTGTAATCAATTCAGCACCCTGAGTATATTAGGTGAGGAGAGTTGAAGACTCTGAGAGTTGATTCCCAGTCACCAACTCCTTGACCTCTACCTCTCCCTTTCCCACCAGTTCCTACTTCCCTTCACTAAAAGTAAAAGAGCTCATGCTAATATTCAAATAAGCAGCACTTCATCAAGGAAAGTTCTAGAGGTTGCAAGAGGACACATGGACCTACTCTTCTACATCAAACATCATTTTAAAAAAACAAAATACAAACATCTACCTAATTAAACTGCTTGAAATAGGAAATACTTTGTTCTAGCAGGTTGTAAGGATCGTCTTATGCTGGTTACTTTTGGAAAAATCAAGAAAGTGTTTGAAGTGTTTCTTAAATTGACGAGGCAAGTTTCTATACACTTTCTGGAAAAAAATACACAATACTCTTTTCTCCACATTTACTGATTTTATGAATGCTCTAATATTAAAGAGAAATGTGGCTATTTAAATAAATGCTCCTAAATCCAAGAATGATAACTAGATAAAAACTATCCAAAAAAAAAAAAAAAAAACCTTCAGATTAGCTCAAAATCAAAGCCACTGGTGTGACACAAGAAAATTTTAGGGGACAATTATTCTGTGATCCTCTCTGGGAGAATGTTAAATAAATTTGTATGCTTTTTCTCCAGTTTAAAAAAAAGAAAATTGTAGAAGTGTACTTTTATTCCTCTGGATGAGTCAGGATTGTTATGATTGGAAAGGATGTTGGATTTGGAATCAATTCACTTGGGTTTGACCAAGACTTGGCCATTGATTCACTTGGCTTTAAACAAATCACTTGACTTTTCAGGGCCCCAGTTTCCTCCAGGTAAATTAAATGCATGTAAAGTTTTTTTTTTTCAACTGTAGCATTTTATGTACATCATTATTTAAACTTTGATTCTAACTCAAATTTCATTTACAATTCTACATTTTCTAAAACTGGAAATTGTGAGTTGGTCGTCCAGTATAATTATTTGCAATCTATTTGACTGAAATGGATTTTAACTTCAGAATGAAATGCTTTTATTGCCTAACCCTTGACACAGAGTGCAGTAAAATTTCCCATCAGAGTGCCAATGAGCCAAGCACATACTGAGTTTACCCCTTAAAAATGCATTACTACTGAATACTAATTTTTGTCATTCAATAGAAAACATCATAAATTGAAATTATAAGTAAATGCCTCATTTCGAACTGCAAGGTAACTTCTGAAATGACTCCATTACTGATTTGTACTGACATTTTGCCAGGCTGTGACATAACTGCACTATTGTGAATTAATTTATCTTCTCTAAAAATGGTATGTCTCCCAATGCACCTGTCCCAATTACCATGACAGCTTCCTTCTGCTTCAGCCTAATGATACAGTATTCATTGCTCTGCCCCTTCTCTCTTATCTGCGGACAACTTGAAAGGCTAAAAAAGGAAAGGACTAGATTCTATATCCAACCTCTCTGAGGCTCTATTCCTTCTTTTCTAAAAGAGAGATTATTAATATAAATGTTTATATTAATTCAAATATATATCAGTCATGTTATCACCTTCTAATATTTTAGCAAGCTATTCACTCAACATTGACTATCTGAAAAAAACACATTGACTGTTTCTTTGTATTTCCCTTTTTTCAGCAATTTCTGCCCATGTTCTAAACAGCAAAAGAGTCATTTAACACACAGGATCATTTGTTAAATTCAATTTTACAAAAATATTTATAATCTCTACCATGTGGTCTAAATGCAAGCATTGTACTAAACTCTAGAGATGCAAAGATAAATAAGTCACTACCTCTATTTTCATGATGCTTCTACTTAGTGAGAGTACCACAGAATGAATAAAAATAACTAAAACTGTATATATGCACATATGTATATTGTTTGTTTATTGTAAGTGCTACAGAGGTATATCCATACAAAATACTGTGGCAATGCCAAGGAGGGGGAAGTCACTAACTCTTGCTAGGGAGTTCCAAGGAAATTTTTCAAACAAGGTAACATTTGAAGATTGAAGAAGTTACAGGAGCAGAGAAGGAAAAAGAGGAAACTTATGGCAGAAGAATCAACACAAGTAAAATCAGAGGCCAGCAAGTGTGTAGAGAATGGGATAGAACAGATTAACCACAGTGAATGACTGATGGGCAAGACACCAACAGATGACCTGAATGTTGAATGGCAATCCCAAGGCTCTTAAATGTCATCTTATAGAAAATACATAATGAACAAAGTTTTTAACCAGAGTTGCATGATCAAATGTCTGTTTGCTTTGAAATGTTAACTCCGGAGACAATATTATACATGAACTGGAAGTGAATAAACTGGAGATGAGGTTTAAAGCAGGACAAGTAGGGAGATATCCTCTTGGAGACAGATAGAGAGAGAGAAGATAGATTTCAGAGACTTTTAAAATGTAGACCCCACAGCACATGACCAGATGAGGATAGAAATGAAAGTAAAGGAATTAGAAAGAGGGAAATGTCAAAACCAATTCCAAGGTATCTTGGGGAATAAGGGTGATGGAGCAATGATAATGGGAGAAGAAATGTTGAGATCAACATGAGGCATATAGACTGTGAGGTGAGGGGTCTTCAACTTATCAAAGTGAAAAATTTAGTCATTTGTTGGAAAAACGCAAGTGGAGTCCAAATAAGAGGTAGAGGATAGGAGATGTTATAAATCTGAGGCTCACTGGTGCCTAAGGAGCAGTAGAGGTCCTGAAGGTAGACGCAATAGCCTAGGAGAAGTTAGATGGGAAGAAAAGAAGAGGAATAATGGCAGGGCCTGGGGAATACCTAGATGAAGAGAGAGAGAAGGAAGAGAAAAATGCAAAAAAGAATGACAGCAGTGGTTCATGGATAGGAAGAATCAATATCGTGAAAATGGCCATAGTGCCCAAGGTAATTTATAGATTCAATGCCACTCCCATCAAGCTACCAATGAGTTTCTTCACAGAATTGGAAAAAACTGCTTTAAAGTTCAAATGGAACCAAAAAAGAGCCCGCATTGCCAAGACAATCCTAAGTCAAAAGAACAAACCCGGAGACATCATGCTACCTGACTTCAAACTATACTACAAGGCTACAGTAACCAAAACAGCATGGTACTGGTACTAAAACAGATATATAGACCAATGGAACAGAACAGAGTCCTTAGAAATAATACCACACATCTACAGCCATCTGATCTTTGACAAACCTGAGAAAAACAAGAAATGGGGAAAGGATTCCCTATTT
>NW_012102155.1:1280265-1295314 GCF_000951045.1 Mandrillus leucophaeus
ATCCCTATGTTGTATTTTTATTACCATTTTATATATGAGAAGCCTGAAGCTATAGAATATTTAATTTTCCCAAGGTCATATAGTAGATTTTGGCATCAACTTTTAAACCCAGGTGATCTAACTCCCCAGTAGAGCTCTTTTCCCTAATTCCAAGTAACATTGCCTTGCTATACTCTCCTGTCTCTGAAAGTCCATTGGAATGGCCATTCAGGTACTATTTTAGTATGATGAAAGTATAATTTATTGACTATCACCACAATGACCTTAATATGTTAATGCAATTTCTAAATATGTGGGATTTCCACCGAGAGAGTTACTAATGTCAGGAGAAATGAGAAATAAAGAAAACTACCTATTATTTTTATTCCGTTTCTCAGACTGTTATGACCCTTTGATACTCCATTGAGCATAAACCTCTATGCTCCCCCAAAAAGGGATATAAACTGTTATGTTATAAAACAATTAAATAAATGAAACTAAAATTTCCAGGAAAATATCAAAAAAAAAAAAGAAAAAAGAATGAGAGCAGTGGTTGAAGATGTTGAGGTAGACCTATGAGTCGTTGCATGAAACAGAAGACAGCAGAGGAGACCACAACACAAAAGAGTAGTGAAGGGCTTCCAGGAAGCAGTGAAGACAATATTTATGGTTGATTATTCCATTACCCAGCAATTTCCAGAAATACATACCAAAGGGAGAAGTGGAGTGCTGGCGTGATCCAGCCAATTGTAGGGTCTGTCCTGACTCCTGGGATGCAGGCCTATCGGCAAGCACTAAGGTAAGTGTAATAAAGGACTCCAGCCTAATCAGAGAGAGGGGTGGGGAAAGAGCCCCTGAGGAAGCGATGATGTGGCTGAGATCTGATCAGGAAATGAAAGTTAGTTGAGTGAGAATGAAATGAAACAACATTACAAAACAGGGATAACCAGGTGCAAATTCTCTAGGGCAGGAGGGACAAGGGCCCGAAGGAGGACAGTAAGGCATGGGCTCCGAGCCTGAAGGAAGAGCAAGCATATGAAGCTGGAGCGGTGTGAGGGAACCACACCATGGAGGAGCCAGCAGCCAGTGGTAAGGAGAGGCCATTAAATGGTTTTAGGTAGGGAGGGAGACAGAGTCAGATTTTAAATTTTGAAATGATCAGTCAAGCGGTTTAGTAATTAAGTATAGGTGGCTCCACAAATATAAAAATGTAATTTTTCAAAGATGACTAATCCTAAGAATGATTCATCCTAAGATGTAGGTTTCAGGCTAAATGTGCTCCAGATTGACTCTTGCTCAATGAAAGATAGTATGAAGGATTATTCTCCACCCATCTAGGGCAGGACAGATCTTTGCTTGGTAAAGAGAAATACCTGTTTGAGATGTGGATGTAAGTCACTGGAATTAGAACTGAAAATGTTCTGAAGAACCAAGAACTTATGCCACTGCTTCTTCAAAATATATACAAACTTCCGAGCTACGTAAACTAAAACTGGTTAAGGCCCTTCATAATCTGGCTCTGGCTACCTCAACTTCACTTCTTTCTTCTTTCACTCTTCACCTTACACCGCAGCCACACTCAGTCACTTGGAGCTCCCTCCTCACATTAGTCTCTCCAGTTTGTGGATCTTTGTACCTGTCCTTTATTTCTAGCTGGGTGGTGCTTATGTATCCATCCTTCAGGTTACAGTTTAAAAATGTTTCTTCGAGGTCAGGAGATCGAGACCATCCTGGCTAACACAGTGAAACCCCGTCTCTACTAAAAAATACAAAAAACTAGCCGGGCAAGGTGGTGGGCGCCTGTAGTCCCAGCTACTCGGGAGGCTGAGGCAGGAGAATGGCGTAAACCCGGGAGGCGGAGCTTGCAGTGAGCTGAGATCCGGCCACTGCACTCCAGCCTGGGAGGCAGAGTAAGACTCCGTCTCAAAAAAAATTAAAAAAAAATAAAAAATAAAAAAATGTTTCTTCCAGAATTCTTTCTGAATCCTCAACACTGACATAAAGGAATACCCTATACCTCCTATGTCCATGTACACATTGCTGGTCTCTCTAGGCATGCCAAGTCCCCTTCCAGATGTCATTCAACTGGCAGCTATGGGGAAGACAGAGAAGTCAGAGAGGCTGTGGGCCAAGTAAAGGTCTATATAGGAAAAGAGAAAATGATTGGAAGTCAAGGAGATCAGAACCAAGTCCAGGAGTGAAATCCACTACTCTGTAGTTCAGAGAAATGAAAAGAGATTATTCTGTGCTCAAAACCCTCATCTACTTTTTTTAAAGGTCTTAGAGGTAAGAGTAACACAGTGGGAGGTCACCATCAAACCTCTTCCAACAGCCAACAAGAAGATTCACTAGAAATCTTATTCATTCCAACCAACTGATTTGCAAAATAGATGTCCAGTTAATCATGTAACTGAATTTGTTAGGAGATTTAAGAAAGGGTGAAATAATTTACAAAGAAGCGAAGGGGATTTTTGTTTTTAGAAGTTTCAATGAGGATTGACTGAGGATAACAAAGACTGGAGAGAATAAAATATTGCCTCCCCTCTAATAGATAGAGTGGCATTTTGGGAACGGCACTGTGATTTCTTCCAACTTTTTGACGTTGATCTGGACTGTTTTTTTCTGTCACCCATCACGGCAATGTGACTGTTTTTGCTTTATTTGCATGCCGTATCACACAACCACACAAACTGAAAATCAACACTAACACCATTATCATTTTCAGCAAATCCACATAGCCACTTAAAGAAATTAGAACAGATGATGGGGGCAGACTCTATGACAATTCACAGTAATGTGACCAAGCAATTTATTGACAGACAGGGACTGCCAGAGATACTGAAAAATCAGTCCTAGGACTTGGAGGATTTTACTAAACTTACAGACAAGTTCAAACTGCCAAACTCTCCAATGACTGAAATGTGAAGATCAGCGGTTGGTCCAAATGGTATCATTTTCGCCCTGCTCTGGAAATTAAGCAGCTCTGAGCTGATAAAGTCCATAATTTACATGTAGGGCAAATTGCTAAAGCACTTAACCAGTGAGGTACTAATCTTCCTTTCCTATGTGAACTGGAACTTACTCCTGACAGCAAAATCAACTGAAGAGATTTACCCTAGGGATATCTTCTAAAAAGAAGTGTAATCAGGAGATAAGGGAATTGGATGGGTATTGCATTATCACAGACCTCCACCAACCGTGCCACCAGATGCCAAAGGCTTCCCACAGCCTTGAGCCTGGAGCTGCACTCCTCTCAAGCAAATCCTACTGAACTCACAGTACTTGGAGGTCAAGAAACCTTTTCCCATATTGATTTAATCTTGTCACCTGAAACACTTGAGGTCAAGCAAATACACCACATTGGTTCCCTGGGGCAGTTATGGGATCACAGAAGAACAATCTCTGCTTTTTTGTGTGTTACAGAATGACTTGAGCTACCTGCTCAATGTATTTGATGGCTGAAAAATTTGCATGTGTCATATGGCTTCTTAAAGTGAACTGTCTGCTTTGAACTCACAGGGGTTCTAGAAATCCAATGTACTAATCTTGCAAACTTTTATTAGAAACAAATAACATTTGTTACTTAAAACAATAAAAAGATAGTTGCGCCCTCATTGCCCCTTGTTACGTCTTGAGACCACACCCTGGCCCCCATCTCTACCACACAACAGAGTATGCAGTGTGGTATTACAGAAAAGGCAATATATGTAAACATGAATTGTTGCTCTACACCTTGCTAGATATGTAAACTTGGCTCAGTACTCAACCTCCTACACTGTTCTCTTACCTGCATCTTATCTCATCTGCCTCCAAGAATTGTTATGGGGATTGAAAGAGATAATATAAAGTACCTAGCACAGGCCGTGACACAAAAAAATATAAACACCATTTTCCTTTATTTTTCCCTTAATATTAATGTTTGGTCTTAGTGTGGAATAAATTTAAGTTTCTTGTCTAGTATCAGAACATATTTAGAGTAATATCAGGAAAGGACACTCACCCCTACAGCTGAAATTCCCATGATTCTCTCTGTACCTATTCTTTAACCAACCCATTCATTACACAAATTCTCCCAAACCTTTGTCTTTAGCTTTGTCTTCTCACATGCCTGCTCTTCTCTACTTATGTTTGCCACCATTACCTCAAACCATTCCACAAGCCAAGTGGACTTCAAAATGAATATATTTGTGAGGAAACTTTAATGTAACTGTGAAGATGTGATGTCTAGAGCTACATTATGACCATACTGTAAGATTGTACATATATAAAGACTGAGTTTTCAGTGAAAGTTCTATAGCTGGTCATAACTGAGAAAAGGAAGAAATGGAATACTCATTGGGCCTTATTGAGGGTCTGTACCAATCTCCTGCCAATTAAATGTCAAAGAACTTATCTATCAGGCCACAACCAGAACTTAGAAAGCTACAGGTAATCTGGATACTTGTGCCAAAAGAGGAGCTTGAGTTTGAAAGAATAAGTAATATTCTAGGAAGACAGGATGGCAGAGGCCACCTGAATATGAATCAGGCATAAGGCTAGGATGAAAAGAAGGTAGACAAGATCTCTATTAAGTTATAAGGCAAGATCTCTATTAAGCCCTTTGGGGTTAAAACATAATTATCTGTGGATTGGATTACTGGAAAATTGGCCACTTTGAAGTCAAGTAAGCTGAAAACAGCTTCACAGAATGCTAAAAATTCAGGCATGAAAGACAAGTGTTAACTAATCATTCAAAGCTTGGATAACTGCTATAATATCCCAAGAAATGATGCCTCTATTTTGGAACACTTCCAATGGCTTTAAAAAAAATACACACATTCCATTTCAGATGGCTTTGACCATTAGAAAATTCTTCTATATCTTGAGCCCAAATCTGTCTCTCTGAAAGTTCTATTACTGGTTACAATGCTAGCACTCAAGTTTATATAGAAAGTCTAATTATATATTCACACGACAGGCCTTCAAATGTTAGAAGGTGGTTATCACATTCTCATTTTCAGACTATTTATTCCCAGTTCTTTTAACAGATTGTTTACATGGCATGGCTTACCCATATTGGTCATCCTTTTTTATATCTCTTGGCCACTCAATTTGGCTAAATCCTTTTAAAGTGGACCACTGGGACAGGGAAGGAACAGAACTGTAAACACTCTCTTTCTAGACACCTATGTGTATTCATACAACTTCAAGTCACATTTTCTCTTCTTTGAAAGCCTCGTCACATCTTTGGTCAATGGTGTGCTTACTGTCAATTCAAACTTTCTGCCTCTTGGAGCAAAATTTCTGGAAACAAAACAGGGACCATATATCCATCCCTGTTAAATTTCAGCATAATGAATTCAATCCATTCTCCAGCTAGTAAAGATTTTTTCGTTAATTTTTTTATTCACAAGTTGAATGGGCAGACTTTGTATATTTTCTTTCAAGTCGTCAAAGATACCAAAAATTACAAAGCTTAAAAAACCTCCTTTCAATTGAACAGGAATCCATGTTTTTAATCAAATATTGGAGTCAAAATGTCTCTATCTTGCTCACAAATTAGGGATACCTTATCAAATTCCTTAATGAAGTTTAGATACATAATATCATTTTGCCTGCATTTCCTTAATAAGTCCAGAAATCCTACCCAAGATAGAAATGAAGTAACTATAGTATGAATGTATGTCAATTCTTTCCATGTTTCAATCATCATTTTCCACTTTTGGTAAATCACAAATGTGTTTAATACGTCACTTTTGCTGGTATTGTGGTTATGTATGAAAATATTCTTTTTATTTTTTATATGAATACTGACATATGTAGGGGTAAAATTACATATCTGAGATTGTGTTAAAATTACTAACAAAAAGGTGAGGAGAGTTTCCCATAGATGAACAATAATTATGGCTAAGTATTGACAGAATTGGGCATTTTGTTTGCAGATACCACCCTTCTCTTACAAAATTTTTTGATAATTGCTTGACTTTTGTCCCCCACATCTTTCCCAGTCTCCACAGTTTCTCTGCAATAACAAATAGCCATTCAGTTAATTCATTTGAAATTTCTGAGTAACCTAAGATGTCATTCAGAAGATTTGAACTCTGAACTGCTAATGCTCCCTCATCTCCTTTTTTGTTTTGAGTTTGCATTCTTCATTTCAATGTTTGCCCCACTCTTTTTAATATGAAGATTAATTTTAACAAAGATGATAGAAGGAAATTTACAGGGCAATTTACAAAACTGTATCTTCTTCCCAACTGTTGTTACTCTGCCTCTTCCTCGATCTGTTTCTTGTTCTGAATATAATGAAGAAATCCTATTTTATTGTCAGTGGCACTTTTCACAAACTTGAGTACCCTTCAACTTTATGGACATTATTCTTACACACGTGGACCATTCTAGGATTTTTCGTCATTAATTTGTACTTTTTTATCCCATATTGCTCAAAAATCTGAGTACAAAATTCCCACTAATTTTTATTTTTTAAGAGACAGGGTCTTGCTATGTTGCTTAGGCTGGCCTCAAGGGATGGATACTCCCACCTCAGCCTCCTGAGTAGCTGAGTGTGCACCACTGTGCCAGCAAAATTTCCCCTAATTTTTATGAGATAAATGATTTACAGTATGCAGAATCAAAACTGCATTTCTAACAACTTCCCAAACCTGTTGGCATCTTCCGTTTAATGTAGAATGCCATGAAATCATGCCTATGTTTTCCTTGATATTTTCTACATTGACCCTCTTGAAGTCTGTAGCACATGGTCAACCATGCCAGGCTTCCCCTCAATGATTATGATGAACTCTAAAATAGAGTTCTGTTCCTCTCACTTTGCTAATAAATATACCCTATATTTCAGAGTCAGACCAAAAGGAACTGTTTCCCTAATGGCCTGTCTTTCAGGAGATTAACAACTTGTCAAAGAATGTCATGAGCTTACACACGCTCGGATTTTTTGCAGGTTGAGATTCTAGGAGATGTCTTAAATGAAATCTCTCAGTCATGATTTTGGCTTGGCACAGGGTCATCTTTCAGATCTCTGTCAAAAGTATATCATCTCTTTCTTCCTTCTGGCTGGAAAGCTTGAAGAACACTCTCCCAACAATTTCAAATTTCCATTTCTATTTTCCTCAGCTATAACCTTGGATCATGAGTTTCTACACTGGTTTATGACCCCTTGATATATAAATGTAATTATTTCTGTAATTTATTTTCACAAAATGCCCTCTTTAAAAAGATACCATCACCATCTTTTAATTTTGAATCACATCTCAATTAATCTCAATGATAACTATGAATATATATAAACCTGTTGCCATAAATTAAAATTGCTGAATATCTTGTTCATTTCTAATGTTCTACAGTGGTACATGTGTTGGAGGCTATAGTTTTGGCTTTTAGTACCATTACTGATTTTCCATGTAAATCAATAAGCATCTCCTACATTCCCTCCTACTATTTGCATTCTGCAAAATCAAGCTCTACACCAGTGTATTTTATTACTTATCTTCTTCCCCTTTATTTTCAGTTAAATTTCACTCAAATAATTTTGAACTGTGTTCCTACCTTAACCAAAATCCTATCATTCTGGGGTCTTGAGTTATAGCTCAAAAATCTAAATTCTATTTCAAATGCAACATCCACCCAACATCAACATTTTCCCCGTTCTTATATTTTTTCAACAGACATCTGTTGAGAAAACATTTTGTACAATGTGGTCTGGTAAGGATTAGAATAGTAAAAATAGACAATTTCCCCACCCTGTAATGGGTGGATTCAAGTAAGCAAATGTAATTTTAATATGTATCTAAGCTTTCGTCCTAAGGCAATAAGTTTACCCAAGTTATTCCATTTCTTTTAAGACTTCTACACCATTGTTACCATGAATCTTCTCTGATGAACATAGTCAACCTCTCATGAATCAACAAAATGAGATAATGATTGGTGTAATTTGATAGACTTGTGACAACTCTGTCAGTTCTCACATACCTGCTCTAGGAAAACAGAACACTGTCCAATATACTACATTAAATCTACCTACAACTAACTCCATATACAGCTAACTCTGTAGCCTGAAAAAGAAGATACCAAACACCATTAAGCATCTCCTTCCCTGACCTTGTAACAGGCTTACCTATATAAACTAGGACTTAGTAATTGTGCCGCTCGGTCTGTGGAGTATGAGCTGCTACCATTTCTTCCTAAGATCCAAATTCTCCTTTTCTGGGAAGGGTCCCATACACATAGTAAAACTCAAGCTAAACTAATATTCCTTGCTTTCTCCTGTGCCAGAATCATCCACTTGCTGGTAGTATTTATCTTTCACTCTTTATTAAAACTTTCTTTTGTTCTCCCTTTAGTCTTTATTTCTTACCTTCTGACTAGAAATCACTCATCATCTCTAATCAGTTAGAGTTTAGAAAGCCTTGTGCCTCCATGTGTCCTCCTTTAATAGGAACATCAACTTTTGAAGGGAAGGAAAAATTCTTATTCATCGTGATGCAGTCTCTTATCTAGACCATGTTGACACAGGCCTGAGGCCTGGCAGCTCATAGGTGACAGGTAAACATCTACTGAGGTGACCTAGGAAGAGAATTGACAGCTCACATAATTGGTCAGGGCCTCTGGCAGGAAGACAAATATCTTGCAGGCTCAGAAGTGTACACATTGTAGATTTTTATAGGAAATAAAGACCTTCATAGTTTCCCTTAGGAAATATTTCTTAAACTCCTTTAACTCACTGCCTACAGGCTCCTTTGAATACTGCCTTCAAGGAAGTCAAAAACATGTCCCCTTTCCTCTATCTCTGCCATTTTCTGTTCAAAGCTTGGTACTTAATGACTTGAGTCCTCATCAGTTCAAACATTCTCTAATCTTTTTAAGTAATATTAATTACAAAAAAAAAGTACATCTACAAAACACTTTCTCAACCACTTCCTTTTTCCCCTTTTCTGTGTTTGCTCTGGACTTCTCATAGTCAATAGGATAGAATGTCTCCCCACAGCTTTAGAAAGACTTTAAACATAATTGACTCCATGGTATTTCTGTAAAAATATAAGCAGGGGGTAGAGAGTGGATAGGTAAATTATTTATGAATAGGTTTAACATGAGCTCTGCAGCTCCTTTTCTTGGTTGCGTCCTCATCTGGACCCAGATAATGGAGGTGGGGGCCAATAAAGGAAAGATGCTGCCTGGCACACTTTCATTGCAAAGCTGCTTGAAAAATTAGAATAACATGTCAAATACCCATTTCTAAGAATGCCTTCAGATAGCTCAAACATTGTGCAAATTAGCAAGCAGGGAAAGAATTAGATTAAAATTTAATATTTAGATTCCCCCATGTCCTTTAAACATAATAGTAGAGTGGTCCCCCTCTGTTCTATTTGCAGAAAAAGTCATAGACATTTTCCAAACTAAGGCATTAAGTGAGATGGTTCAAAATCTTAAAATTTGCCCTAGGGAACTTCTCCATTTAAAATGATAGTATAATCTCCATATACCTATCTAATAAACAGAGTAGAATCTATTGAGAATACTAGAAAGCTTGCAATTTGCAATGCTTCCAGTAAATAAAAAAAAAAAATAGAAAAGGCAAGTTAATTAAATCAAGAAAAACTGTTCAGAATCCCCAGTAATACTCACAAAACAAAATAAATACCCTTAGGTTTCCAGGTACATATTATGTAGCCTTTTTTCATTTTTTATAATATTCCCAAAATGTCATCAAAGTAATTTACTCCATTTATCATAGGTACAAGGTTTGACCTATAGCTTCTAGCAGCATAAATGAAATGCTACAATAGAGAGAAAAATTATTCATAAGACTTTCTCCAGCCATTCCAAATGAATTATTCCTTGATAATCCATTTGAGATGGAGGAAATGATCCAAGGGAATGTTCAAGTTACAAAAATGTTCAACGTATCAATGGGATAAAAAATTTAGAGTGGGATAAAAAATTTAGAGTCCCAAAGAAAACCGTGGAAGGAAGGTCACACAAAATAGTAAGACTGGGTCCTGCATGGATTCCATGAGTGAACAAAAAGGAAAAGGAGACACGATCCCCCTTCCCATCTGATTAGTTTGCTAGGGCTACCATAAAAAATACCATAGACTGGGTAGCTTAAACAACAGAAATTTATTTTTTCAAAATTCTGGAGGCTAGAAGTCCAAGATCAAAGAGTTGGCAGTGTGGGTTTCCTCTAAGGCATCTCTTCTTGGCTTATAGATGGCTATCTTCTCACTATGTCCTCACATGGTCTTCTCTGTGTGTCTGTGTCCTAGTCTGCTCTTCTTATAAGGGTAACAGTCATATCAGATTAGGATCCACCCTAGTGACTTTATTTTAACTACCTCTTTAAATACCCTACCTCCATAGTGACTTTATTTTAACTACCTCTTTAAATACCCTACCTCCAAATATTATCTCATTCTCATGTACTAAGGGTTAGGACTTCAACTTGTGAATTTTGGGGAAGACACAATTCAGCCCATGATTACATCCTCCAGCAATGCAGAAGGCGAGACAATTATGAAGAAGAAAAATGTCTTATAAGGATTTCAGTTGTTTGTTATGGGATTGAGCTAACCAAAGGGATCAGATTTTAATCAGACTCACCTAAATCAGAGATCTCACCAGTATCATGGTTTACTAGTAATTTTAAGGATACAAGCAATCAAAAGGAACGAAAGGTGGAATAAATATATATTCTGTGTGTATAATATCTGCATGTGTATATACACATACATATGTATATATGTGTATATATATATACACGTATATATGTGTGTGTATATATATCTGTACACACACACATAGATATTTCACTACAATTATATTTAAGGTTAACCCCATTGAAAACTTTATCTTATTGTGTATACCTATTGAGTGTTATATCCAATGCCTCCTTTTCTGGTAACTTCTTTCCTCTTTCCCAGCCATTCGCATGATAATTGCAGTGGCAAACTCTCCTTCACCTCACCCCTCAGAATCTCTTCACTAGATTTCAGCGCTCCAAACAATTTACCCAGTCTAGAAGCGGCTACCTTATCCTAGAAACCCCTTTTCTGAGAAAGTTACTCCAGCTTGAGTCTTTGAAGCTCTCTTGAACTCAACAGTTGTGGGCAGTCTCTCTTTTGCCATATGCATATAAAATTAGTTCTATAGCAAGAGAAAAGACTTAATCAGATCGACTGAGAGGAGCAGAAGTGAGAAAAAGAGAAACAGCCTTAATGGCATGCCAATCCCTGCTTCTAGGGTATCCTGGGCACTGTCAGCCATTGGGTCCTGCGTGACAACTGTAACTATATCCTAAAAATAAACATCTTCTCTTAGAAGCATAGTTTTTATTGCCTTCAACCAAAAGAATTATCATATGTAACTATAGACCTATACTTAAATTCTGGCATCATCACTTCATGATCGTTTGATCTTATATTATTTGTTCTCTCCAAATTGAAGTTTCTTTACTTATAAAATACAGACAATACAATTTAACTTACAAGTTAGTTGCATAGATTAAATATTAAAATATATAAACTATAGGACACACTCTATAAATGGCAAATATTTATATATGACTGACGCCTCCAGCTGCCATCCTTAGGATCCACTGCTGTGTTCATGCCAAGGCCATACTTTCCCTAGGTGCTCCCAGCCAATGAAAGCCTGATGGGGGCCACTGAAGCTGGCCCATTACTGTCTAAAATAGGACTCTTCTGGTGGGAAGTCTTTGCTGAGGACTTCCTGTCAGCCTGCTCAAAACTTTCTCAGAAATACACTGCAGTCTGAGACTCCTCCTACCCAATCCGTCCTTTCCTCTCATGTTTCACAAGTGCCAACCCTGAAGCATTGTCTAAAGGCACTACCAAGCAAATCTTGTTCCCTCCCAATTACCTTCTACTGACATTTCCCCAAAAAAATCTCATTCATATATAATTTCATGTTAACATCTGCTCTCAAAGGACCTGAAATGACATAATGACAATATACATGCCGTATTTAAACTACAAATAAAGTACTACTGTTGTTGTAAATACAGAGCACATTTTACACCATAGTGGCCATTCCTAACTGGAATGGCTCTCAGTCTCTGACTGAACCCAAACATGATCTCATACTTTTAAAATCCACATTAACCATAAATTGACCTGATTGGCATATTTACAGGTAAATCTGACATTAACTTCCAAATTACTACTAAGAAATTGATTAAACACTTGGCCCAGAATGACTAAGAAAAACATCTGTGCCTTGGTTCTTTTCAGCATCTTTTCAGCTCTCCTTGTTACATGATTTTGCCTTTCACTAAATCCCACCTTTGTCCCAGGCTGTTATAAACCCTAAACTAATCTGTCCTAAATCAGTACAGTACAATTATTAAAGCTTATAGAATGTTTTGACTTTAATTTTAAACAACATCTGGATTGTAGACTCTGGTTCAACTTCTCTTAAAGTCCCACTAAAAATGTACATGAAATTAAAAGAAAAATAAAAACATCTACATGGAAAACCTAAGAATGTCAGTCAACTAACTGCCTCTCTGAAAAATACTTGCACAAGCCGCATGACTTATAGAGTAAAATTCAGAACAAAAACCAATGGGAAAATCCAAGATTTGATACTGACCCAGAGTATATCAAACACCCTTGACAACGACAGGAAGACACTATCTGCCTGTCCTGTAACTCAAGGTCCCAGAGTACAAATCAGTTGCAAGCAATCCCATGAGTAATGCTTTTGAGGTGGCCAGTACACTTGCTTCCCCATCCTTAATTAATATTTCTCTTTCTACCTTCATACAGACAGCACAATTCTGAAATCAACATGTACTATCATATAGATATATGATGCTATATTGTGTCTTGGGGAATAAAAACCAGCACATAAAGTTAAGAAATATGAGGCGAGACAGGAAGAGCCATGTTAGCAGTGACTAGCAGGACTTACAGCTTTTCATGTACTACTTTGCTTCAAATTGTCATAAGTCAGGTACTGAGAGTAGGAGATCCTCCCTCAACCAGAATAACTGCATGAGTTAAACGCCTACTAATAATATACACAGAACTAGAATTTAGCACAGCAGTCTACTTTCCAGCCATAGATTTCTGAATGGTATTTAACAATAACCAATTGGACCTACAGTGGGACCAAGACAGTTACATCTTCTCTGTTGGCAAATACTGGGCCTGGGAGAGTTTCTTTTGATTTACACATAAGGATACACAAATCCATAAAATCTGTAGAAATAAAATACTAGAGATTAAAGGAACACCACCCCAAAACACGCAAAAGTAATGCATACCTCTGAAAATGACACATTAGAAAAACCAAAGCAAAACTGAAAAGACTATTGACATTTTCAATGGAATATCAAAATACATGCATAGTATGAACAGTAAAGACATTACAGTTAATTCATTTGAGAGAAAAATGTAACTGCAATAGATAATGAAGGAGTCTATAAATATATAAAATACAAAATAAAATTAAATGTGATTCAAAAATAAAGAACAAATTTACATGGCAGAATATAAAATTGATGTCATAGAGAACAAATCAAAGAGGCTATTGCAATATATACACAGGCATATGACAGATAAAAATAAAAATAAAGAACATAAAACTTGCAGAGGAGTGGGTCAGTTGCAAGATGGCTGAATAAGAACAGCTCCAGTCTACAGCTCCCAGCATGAGTGACGCAGAAGATGGGTGATTTATGCATTTCCAACTGAGGTACCAGGTTCATCTCACTGGGGCTTGTCAGACAGTGGGTGCAGCCCATGGAGTGTGAGCTGAAGCAGGGCGAGGCATCGCCTCACCTGGGAAGTGCAAGGGGTCAGGGAATTCCCTTTCCTAGCCAAGGGGAGCCTTGACAAACAGTACCTGGAAAATCAGGACACTCCCACCCGAATACTGTGCTTTTCCAATGGTCTTAGCAAACGGCACACCAGGAGATTATATCCCATGCCTGGCTGGGAGGGTCCCACGCCCACGGAGCCTTGCTCACTGCTTAGCACAGCAGTCCGAGATCAAACTGCAAGGCAGCAGCAAGGCTGGGGTAAGGGCGTCTGCCATTGCTGAAGCTTGACTAGGTAAACAAAGCAGCCGGGAAGCTCAAACTGTGTGGAACCCACTGCAGCTCAACGAGGCCTGCCTGACTTTGTAGACTCCACCTCTGGGGGCAGGGCATAGCTGAACAAAAGACAGCAGAAACTTCTGCAGACTTAAACGTCCCTGTCTGACAGCTTTGAAGAGAGTAGGGGTTCTCCCAGCACAGTGTTTGAGATCTGAGAATGGACAGACTGCCTCCTCAAGTGGGTCTCTGCCCTCGAGTAGCCTAACTGGGAGACACCTGCCAGTAGGGGCCGACTGACACCTCACACAGCCCAGTGCCCCTCTCAGACGAATCTTCCAGGGGAAGGATCAGGCAGCAACATTTTCTGTTCTGCAGTATTTACTCTTCTGCAGCCTCCACTGGTGATACCCAGGCAAACAGGGTCTGGAGTGGACCTCCAGCAAACTCCAACAGACCTGTAGCTGAGGGTATTGACTGTTAGAAGGAAAACTAACAAACAGAAAGGAATAGCATCGACATCAACAAAAAGACATCCACACCAAAACCCCATTTGTAGGTCACCATAATCAAAGACCAAAGGTAGGTAAAACCACAAAGATGGGGAGAAACCAGAGCAGAAAAGCTGAAAATTCTAAAATCAGAGCACCTCTTCTCCTCCAAAGGAACACAGCTCCTCACCAGCAATGGAACAAACCTGGACAGAGAATGACTTTGACAAGTCGACAGAAGTAGGCTTCAGAACATTGGCAATAGCAAACATCTCTGAGCTAAAGGAGGATGTTTGAACCCATTGCAAAGAAGCTAAAAACCTTGAAAAAAGATTAGACGAATGACTAACTAAAACAAACAGTGTAAGGAAGACCTTAAATGACCTGATGGAGCTGAAAACCATGGCACAAGAACTACATGACGCATGCGGAAGCTTCAGTAGCTGATTCACTCAAGTAGAAGAAAGGGTATCAGTGATTGAAGAGCAAATGAATGAAATGAAGTGAGAAGAGAAGTTTAGAGAAAAAA
>NW_012102155.1:1297779-1299157 GCF_000951045.1 Mandrillus leucophaeus
TCTAGAATAAATGGATAAATTTCTGGGCACATATACTCTCTAAAGACTAAACCAGGAAGAAGTTGAATCCCTGAATAGACCAATAACAGGCTCTGAAATAGAGGCAGTAATTAATAGCCTACCAACCTAAAAATGTCCAGGACCAAAAGGATTCACAGCCAAATTCTACCAGAGGTACAAAGAGGAGCTGGTACCATTCCTTCTGAAACTATTCCAATAAATAGAAAAAGAAGGAATCCTCCCTAACTCATTTTATGAGGCCAGCATCATCCTGATACCAAAGCCTGGCAGAAACACACCAAAAAAGAGAATTTTACACGAATATTCCTGATGAACATCAATGCAAAAATCCTCAATAAAATACTGGCAAACCAGATCCAGCAGCACATGAAAAAGCTTATCCACCACGATCAAGTTGGTTTCATCCCTGGGATGCAAGCCTGGTTCAACATACCAAATCAATAAACATACTCCATCATATAAACAGAACCAAAGACAAAAACCATATGATTATCTCAATAGATGCAGAAAAGGCCTTCAACAAAATTCAGCAGCCCTTCATGCTAAACCTCTCAATAAACTAGGTATTGATGGGACATCTCTCAAAATAACAAGAGCTATTTATGACAAACCCACAGCCAGTATCATACTGACTGGACAAAATCTGGAAACATTCCCTTTGAAAACTGGCACAAGGCAGTATTCAACATAGTGTTGGAAGTTCTGGCCAGGACAATCAGGCAAGAGAAAGAAATAAAGGGTATTCAATTAGGAAAAGAGGAAGTCAAACTGTCCCTGTTTGCAGATGACATGATTGTATATTTAGAAAACCCCATCGTCTCAGCCCAAAATCTCCTTAAGCTGATAAGCAGCTTCAGCAAAGTCTCAGGATACAAAATCAATGTGCAAAAATCGCAAGCATTCCTATACACCAATAACAGACAGACAGCCAAATCATGAGTGAACTCCCATTCAGAATTGCTTCAAAGACAATAAAATACCTAGGAATCCCACTTACAAAGGATATGAAGGACCTCTTCAAGGAGAACTACAAACCACTGCTCAATGAAATGAAAGAGGACACAAACAAATGGAAGAACATTCTACGTCATGAATAGGAAGAATCAATATCGTGAAAATGGCCATACTGCCCAAGGTACTTTATAGATTCAATGCCATTCCCATCAAGCTACCAATGACTTTCTTCACAGAATTGGAAAAAACTACTTTAAAGTTTATATGGAACCAAAAAAGAGCCCGCATTGCCAAGGCAATCCTAAGCATAAAGAACAAAGCTGGAGGCATCACACTACCTGACTTTAAACTATACTACAGGCTACAGTAACCAAAACAGTATGGTACTGGTACCAAAACAGAG
>NW_012102155.1:1299207-1299535 GCF_000951045.1 Mandrillus leucophaeus
CGAGTTAATGGGTGCAGCACACCAACATGGCACATGTATACATATGTAACAAACCTGCACACTGTGCACATGTACCCTAGAACTTAAAGTATAATTAAAAAAAATAAAACTTGCAGAGGAAAGAAGACATGAGATCAAAAGAGACAAAAGAAATAATCAAAGATATCAAAGAAAAACATACGTAAACAGCTGAGATGAAATTATCTCCTATATACATTCTGGAGGGGAACAACGGTGAATTATAAAGGCAAACATGAGGCGAAATATCATGGAGGCCTCAGAATTCTTATCTGAAAAATAATAGTGCTTGATAATATTATTATTAAAT
>NW_012102155.1:1299590-1344448 GCF_000951045.1 Mandrillus leucophaeus
TAGCATTAGGAGATATTCCTAACGTAAATGACGAGTTAATGGGTGCAGCAAACCAACATTGCACATGTATACATATGTAACAAACCTGCACACTGTGCACATGTACCCTAGAACTTAAAGTATAATAAAAAAAAATAAAACTTGCAGAGGAAAGAAGACATGAGATCAAAAGAGACAAAAGAAGTAATCAAAGATATCAAAGAAAAACATACGTAAACGGCTGAGATGAAATTATCTCCTATATACATTCTGGAGGGGAACAATGGTGAATTATAAAGGCAAACATGAGGCGAAATATCATGGAGGCCTCAGAATTCTTATCTGAAAAATAATAGTGCTTGATAATATTATTATTAAATCTACAGGATTTAGAGGAGGCGATTGTAACTTGAAAAACATATATAATCATAATTATTTTGTCTGTATGAAGGTATTAGAAAGATATTCAAAAAGAGTTTTTATGAGTCATTAAGAAAAATATTTTTTAATGAGCAAGGAATACAAAGAAAAGCTCAAATCACCTATGAACATATGAGAAACACTCAATCACACTGGTAAATTACAATATTAAGATCCTATTTCACACTTGTTTAATAAACAAAATTTTTAAAACTCTAAAAATACCAAGTATTCAACTAATAGAATAAAATGAGAACTCTCATGCATTGCTAGCAGGAAAAGAAATTAGTGATCATTCCCTACCCCAACCCCGGAACACCAAATAAAACAACTATTCACACAAGAAACACCTTCATAAGAACAAAAAATAAGCAAAGCACTCGCAACACCTGGTTTTAACATCACATCAAGGAGAGGGACGCTGAAGAGGGAAAATAAATCAGTCTTGAATTGCTGACACCACCCATTCCCCATCCCCCAGTAGTGACTACATGGAGTGGAGAGAGGATCTGAGTGCTTGCGGGAGGGAGAATGCAGTGAATGCCTGAGAATGCAGAGAACACAGTGGAACTTTGCAATTGGAACTCAGTGTTGCTCGGTCACAGTGGAAAGCAACACAAGGCAGAATTCAGCTAGTGCCCACAGAGGGAGAATTTAGGCCAGCCTATCCCAGAAATCAGAAACTGGGTTCTGGCTAACACCCACTATTGCAGGCTAAAGATTTTTAGGGTCTAAATAAACTTGAAAGGCAGTCTAGGCCACAAGAACTGCAATTTCTGGGCAAGTCCTGGTGCTGTGCTAGGCTCAGAGCCAGTAGACTTGGGGTGCATGCAACATAGTCAGAAACTAACTGGGGCAGCCAAGGCAGTGTTTATGTCACTCCTTCCCTAACCTGAGGCAGTACAGCTTGCAGTTGTGGGAGAGACTCCTTCCTTCAGGCTGAAGAAAGGAAAGGAAGAGGATTTTGTCTTGCATCTTGGATATTAGCTCAACCATAGTAGAATAAGGCACCACACAAAGTCCTCAGGCCCTGATTTCTGTCCCTAGCTCCCGGACAACATTTCCAGACACACCCTGGACCAGATGGGAACCAGCTGCCTTGAAGGGAAAAACCCAGTCCTGGCAGGATTCATCACCTGCTGTTGACTAAAGAGCCCTTGAGTCTTGAATAAACATTAGTGGTTGCCAGGCAATACTTGCTATGGGCCTTGGGTGAACCTCAATGCTGTTGTGGCTTCAGGTGTGACCCAGCACACTGCCAGCTGCGGTGACCATGGAGAGAGACTCCATTGGCTTGAGGAAAGAAGAGAGAAGAGTAAAGGGGACTTTGTCTTGCAGCTTGGTACCATCTTAGCCACAGTGGGGTAGAGCACTAAGTGAACTTCTCAGAACCCTGACTCCAAGCCTTGGCTCATTAGGGGGGCATTTATGGACCCACCTTAGGGCAGAGGGGACCCCATTGCCATGAAGGGAAAAACCCAGGCCTGGCAGCATTTACCATAAGCTCCCAGACTGCATTTCTAGACCCTACCATGGATAGGGAAAAGCTTGCCACCCTGAAGGGAAAGATACAAACCTGGCTGGATTCGCCACCTGCTGATTGTAGAACCCTTGAGCCTTGAGGAAACATCAGCGGTAACTTGACAGTGGTTGCCACAGGCTTAAGGCAATACCCAGTACTGTTCTGGCTCTTAGTCTGCCCTAACACAGTCCTGAAATGGTAGCCACAGAGGTACTGGTGTCAACTCTCCCCCAGTTCCAAGAAGTTCAGCATGGAGAGAGAGACTCTGTTGGTTTGGGGAAAAGTAAGGGAAGAGAACAAGAGATTCCACTTGGTAATCCAAGCAACTCTCCTGGGTCTTACTCAAGACCAAAAAGGTGTTACCTACACAGATCTGCAGGAGTCATAGCATTACTAGGATTGGGATTCCCCTTAATGCATATATGCCTGCAATGACCAAAAACTTAGATAACAACACTTAATACCCTTTGAATACTTGGAAAGCCTTCCCTAGAAGGATGAGTACAAACAAGCCAAGACTGTGATGATTACAATAATAAAAACCTGACTCCTCAATGCCCAGACATTGGTGCAATTCCACAGGCGTCAATACCTTCCAGGAAAACATGACCTCACCAAATGAATTAAATAAGGCACCAGTGACCAATCCTGGAGTGACAGAAATATGTGATCTTTCAGGCAGAGAATTCAAAATAGCTGTTTTGAGAAAGCTTGGTGAAATCCAAGATAACATGGAGAAGGAATTCAGAATACTATCAGATAAATTTTAACAAACCAATTGAAATAATTTAAAAGAATTGAGCAGAAATTCTGGAGCTGAAAATTCAGTTGACATATTGAAGAATCTATCAGACTCTCCCATCAGCAGAATTGATTAAGCAATAAGAAATTACCTGAAGGTACAAAATTTACTGGTAGTAGTAAGCGCACAAACACAGAATAACGTAACACTGAAATTGTGTATAAACAACTCATGTCTTGAGTAGAAAGACTAAAAATAAACCTATCAAAAGTAATGACTAAAACAATTGTTCAAGACAGTATAAGAAGATATAAATAGAAACAATAAAAACTTAAAAAGCAGAGGATAAAGTTAAAATGTAGAGTTCTTTTTCAGTTTCCTCTTTGCTTATTTTGTTTTGCAATCAGTGTTATGTTGTCATCAGTGTAAAATAATGAGTTATAGGATGTTATTTGCAAGCCTCATTGTAACTTCAAATAAAGCAACATGCAACAGATACACAAAAAATAAAAAAAAAATTGAAACATACAGAGAAAATTGCCTTCCCAAAAAGGAACACAGGAAGGAAAGAAAGACTACAAAACAACCAGAAAACAAATAACAAAATAGCAGAGTAAGCCCTTATTAATAATAACACGGAACATAAATGGATTAAATCTCTAATAAAAACATATAGAGTGGATGAATGGATAAAGAAAACAATACCCAGTGATCTATTACCTAGAAGAAACACACTTTACCTATAAAGACACACATAGACTAAAAGTAAAGGGATGGAAGAAAAAAAAAGAGAAAGAACAGCTATACTTATATCAGACAAAACAGATTTTAAGACGAAAACTATAACA
This sequence comes from Mandrillus leucophaeus, assembly GCF_000951045.1. Lineage (NCBI taxonomy): Eukaryota > Metazoa > Chordata > Mammalia > Primates > Cercopithecidae > Mandrillus > Mandrillus leucophaeus. The sequence goes on from NW_012102155.1 coordinate 1,303,102, forward strand.
TGAGATAAAAGGGTCATTATATAACGACGAAGGGGCCCATTCAGTAAGAGAATACAACAATTGTAAATATATATGGGCCCAACATTAGAGTACCCAACATAAAGCAAATATTAGAGCTAAAGAGAGAGACAGAACCCAATACAAGGCCAGGCATGGTGGCTCACACTTGCAATCCCAGCACTTTGGGAGGCCGAGGCAGGTGGATCACAAAGTCAGAAGTTTGAGACCTGCCTGGCCAACATGGTGAAACCCCGTCTCTACTAGAAATACAAAAAATTATCAGGGCATGATGGCGGGTGCTTGTAATCCCAGCTACTTGAGAGGCTGAGGCAGGAGAATTGCTTGAACCCAGGAGGCAGAGGTTGCAGCTAGCCAAGATAGTGCCATTGCATTCCAGCCTGGGTGACGGTGCAAGACTCCTTTAAAAAAAAAAAAAAGAAAAGAAAAGAAAAAAAAATAACCCAATACAATAATAGCTGGAGACTTCAACACCCCACTTTCAGCATTGGACAGATCTTCCAGACAGAAAATCAACAAATAAACATCAGCTTTAATCTGTGCTGTAGACCAAATGGACCTAGATATTTACAAAATATTTTATCCAATAGCTTCTGAATACACATTCTTCTTCTCAGCATTTCGGTCATTCTCAAGAAAAGGCCATATAAGTTAGGTCACAAAACAAGTCTTAAAGCATTTTAAAAATTAAAACAATAGAAGGTATCTTCTCTGACTACAATAAAATAAAACTAGAAATCAATAACAAGAGGAACTTTGGAAACTATACAAACACATGGAAATAAAATGATGTGCTCCTGGAACGACAGAGCAAGATGCCCAAATACAAGCCTCCACCAATGACTCCCCTTCACAGGAGCCCAAAATTTAACAACTATCTACACACAGACAGATTTATAAGAATGAAATGTCAAGTGAGCAATCACAGTATCTGGTTATAACTTCATATACCTGAGAGAGGCACTGAAGAGGGAAGAAAAGACAGTCTTGAATCCCCGATGCCTCCCCACGCCAGACAGAGGCCATTTTGACGAGGAGAAAGAAACTGTGAGCTTGGGGGAGGGAGGACCCAGCAGTTTTAAGACTTTGCATTGAATTCAGTGCTGTTTTGTCACAGCTGAAAGCAAAACTGAGCTGAACTCAGCTGATGCCCACCCTCACCCTCAGAGAGAGTATTTAGATGAGTCTTAGCCAGAGGGGAATCACCTGTGCCAGAGGTTGGAACGTGAGTTTCAACAAGTCTTGTCGCCATGGGCTAAAGTACTCTGGGGTCCTCAATAAACATGAAAAGAACTCTAGGCCACAAGGACTGCAACTTCTAGTCAACTCCTTGTGCTTTGTTTGGCTTAGAGCCAGCAGACCTGGGGACAAGCAACCTAGTGAGATACCAGCTGTGGAAGATAAAAGAGTGCTCACACCACCCGTCCCCCAACCGTAGGCAGCACAGCTCACAGAAATAAAAATGACTACTTCCTTCTGCTTGAGAAGAGGAGAGAGAAAAGTAAAGAGGACTTTGTCTTTCACTGTGGATATCAGCTCAGCCACAGTAGGATAGGGCACCAAGCAGAGATGTGAGGCTCCCATACTAGGCCCTCGCTCCCAGATGACATTTCTAGACACACCCCAAGTCAGAAGAAAACCTGCTGCCTTGAAGGGAGAGACCTAATACTGACAGGATTCATCACCTGCTGATGAAAGAGCCCTTGGACCCCAAATTACCAGCACGATACCCAGATAGTATGCTGTGGGCCTTGGGTGAGACTCTAAGATGTGCTAGCTTCAGGTAAGACACAGCACATTCCCAACTGTAGAGGATATGGGGAGAGATCGTCTGCTTGAGGAAAGCAGGGAGGGAAAAAGTAAAGGGGACTTTGTCTGGCACCTTGGTACCAGCTGGGTCACAGTGGGGTAAAGCAACAGATGGACAGAGCATCAAATGGGGTGGAGCACTCTTGGGGGCCCCAATTCCAAACCATGTCTCTTAGATGGCATTGCTGGACCTGCTCTGGGCCAGAGGAGACTGCACTGACCTGAAGGGTGAGTCCCAGGTCTGGCAGCATTCACCACAAGCTGATTGAAGAGTCCCTGGGCCTTCAGTGAACATTGGTGGTAGGCTGACAGTACTGCTCCTGGGCCTTGGGCGGTGGTGGCTATGGGGAGAGCCTCCTCTACCTGTGGAAATGGTAGGTAAGAGTAGGAACGGCTCTGTCTCATTTGTGAGTGTCAGCTTAGCCACAGTCAAACAGAACACCAGGTAGATTTCTAATGTGTTTGACTCCAGTCCCTGGCTCCTGGATGGCATCTCTGAACCCACTGGGGGCCTGGGGAAACTCATTGGCCTGAAGGAAAGGATACAAGCTTGGCTGAATTCACCATCTGCTGATTATAGAGCCCTATTGTTTTAGTGAACAGAAGCAGTAGACAGGGAGTGGTTACAGCCGACCTTGGGTGAGATCTAGTGCTGTTCTGACTTCAGCACATCCCAGTGGTGGTGGCCACAGGGGTGCTGGTGTCACCACACCCCCAGCTCCAGATGGCTCAGCACAGAAAGACTCCATTTGTTTGGGAGAAAATAAAGGAAGAGAATAAGAGTCTCTGCCTGGTAATCCAGAGAATTCTTCCAGATCTTACCGCAGACCACCAAGACAGTACCTCTACGAGTCTGCAATAACTACAGTGTGACCAGGCTTGGGGTGCAGCCCAATGCAGATATGACTTAGATCACAACATCCAAGTCCCTTCAAATACCTGGAAAGCCTTCCCAAGAAGGACGGATACAAACAAGACCAGACTGTGAAGACTACAATAAATACCTAATTCTTCCATTTCCAGACACGAGTGAATATCCACAAGCATCAAGAACAACCAGGAAAACATTACCTCACCAAATGAAATAAATAAAGCACCAGGGACCAGTCCTAGAGAAACAGTATCCAGAAGCAACATAAAAAAGCAGTCTGGCCACTTTTTTGCACAGCAGCTGTGCTGTATTGAGGGTCTGCTCCAACCCCCCATTGCCTCAGACTCTCCAAACCCCAAAGGCAACAATGGCTATGGCTGTGAAACAGCAGAGATGGAGGCCCACCCCTCCCTCTGGGAGTTCCATCTCAGGGTGGTATGGACCTGTTACTGGTCCAAAAACACCAGTGGGGTGGTTGTAGACTTTGGTTGTGAGATTCTGCCCAATGAAGAGAAACAGGAACTGGGACCTGTGTGAAAATGCAGTCTGGCAGCCTCACCATAGAGCAACTATGCTGTGTTGACAGAGCGCCCCAGTCCCTAGTCACCCTGGATTCCCAAGCCCAAAGGCAATAGCAGTTAAGGCCATCAAATAGCAAAGATGGTAGCCCACCCTGCCTTCTGGGAGCTCCATCCCAGGGAGGTTTGGAAGGGCAGTCAGGGAGTGCCAAGCTGTGATCTATAGCCAGCCCTCAAGTGAAAAAGAAGCCTACACTTTCAGAGCATCGAGAGGGAGCATATCTGCAACTGTGAGGAAATATAGGGGAGCCACACAACGGAGCAAGAGGCTACCAACTGACCACTATGCCTAAGTGCCACCTGCTGTATTACACCTCAACGCTTCAACACCAAAAATACCTGGCCAACATCACCCCCTGTGAAACTAAAGACAAGTCAGCTACAAATAAATACCATGCACAAAGCCTCAGCCCTGTGAAATTATTCAGAAAAGAAGTTTACTGACCATACTCAATCTACACTGCAGTTAAAGGAACATCCACATGCAGAGATGAATAAGAACCAATGCAAGAACCTCAGTAACTCAAATGACCAGAGTGAATGTCCTCCAAACGATCACAGTAGTTCTCCAACAAGGGTTCCTAACCAGGCTGAGATGGCAGAAATGACAGAAACAGAATTCAGAATATAGATAGAAACAAAGATGACTGGGATTCAAAAGAACAACAAAACTCAATCCAAGAAAACTGAGAATCAAAATAAAACAATACAGGAGATGACAGACAAAATAGACAGTATAAAAAAAAGAGCCTAATCGATCTCATACACCTGAAAAACACAGTACAAGAATTTCACAATGCAATAGCAAGTATTAACAGCAGAATAGACCAGGCTGAGGGGAGAACCTCAAAACTTGAAGACTGGCTCTCTGACATAAGACGGTCAGACAAAAATAAAGAAAAAAATGAAAAGAAATTAACAAAACCTCCAAGAAATACAGGATTATGTAAAGAGGACAAGTCTGTAAACATTGGTATCCCTGAAAAGGAGAGGGAGAAAGCAAACAACTTGGAAAACATATTTTAGAATGTCATCCATGAAAACTTCCCCAACTTTGTTAGAGAAGCCGCAGCCAAATTCAGAAAGTACAGAGAATCAATCCCTGCGAGATTCTACAGAAGATCATCCTTAAGACACATAATGATCAGATTTTCCAAGGTCATAACAAATGAAAGAATGTTAAAAGAAGCTAGAGAGAAAAGGCAGGTCACCTGCAAAGGGAATGCCATAAGGCTAACAGCAGACCTCTCAGCAGAAGCCTTATAAGCCATAAGAGATTGGAGGCCTAGTTCAACATTCTTAAAGAAAAAAGTCTTCAACCAAGAATTTCATATCTAGACAAACCAAGCTTCCTCAGCAAAGGAGAAATAAGATCCCTTTCAGGTAAGCAAATGCTAAGGGAGCTTGTTACTATCAGACCTACCTTAGAAGAGATCTTGAAACAAGCATTAAATGTGGAAAGGAAAGACCATTACTAGCCAATACAAAAATACATGAAAACACACAGACTAGTGATACTATAAAGCAACACACAAACAAACCAGCATAATATCCAGGTAACAATACAATGACAGGATCAAATCCACATATATCAATACCAACCTTGAATGTAAGTGGGCCAAATTCCCATTTAAAAGGCACAGTGTGCCAAGCTAGATAAAAAAAAGCAAGATCCAATGGTATATATACTGTCTTCAAGGGACCCATCTCACATGCAATGACGCCCATAGGCTCAAAATAAAGGAATGAAGGAAAAGCTACCAACCAAATGGAAATTAGAAAAAAGCAGGAGTTTGAATCATAATTTCAGGAAAAAAAGATATTAAACCAACAAAGATCAAAAAAGACAAAAAGGGCATTACATAATGGTAAAGAGTTCAATTCAACAAGAAGACCAAATGATTATAAATATATATGCGCCAACACAGAAGTACCCACATTGATAAAGCAAGTTTTTAGAGACCTATGAAGAGATTTAGACTCCCACACAATAGTGGGAGACTTCAACACTCCACTGAGAATATTGGACAGAACACCAAGGCAGAAAATTAACAAAGATATTCAAGACCTAGACTTAATATTAGACCAAATGGATCTGATAGGCCTCTACAGAACTCTCCATCCAAAAACAATGGAGTATACATTACTCTCATCACCACATGAGACATACTCTAAAATCGACCACCCAATGAGACACTAAATAATTCTCAGCAAATGCAAAAGAACCAAAATCATACCAAGCACACTCCCAGACCACAAGACAATAAAAATAAGAATCAATACTAAAAAAAATTGCTCCAAATCATGCAACTACATGGAAACTAAAGAACCTGCTCCTGAATGACTTTAGGTAAATAATGAAATTTAAGGCAGAAATTAAGAAGTTCTTTAAAACTAACGAGAACAAAGATATAACATACAGAATCTCTGGGACACAGCTAAGGCATTGTTAAAAGGGAAATCTATAACACTAAACACTCACATTGAAAAGTTAGAAAGATCTCAAATTAACAACCTAACATCACAACTAAAAAAACTAGAGAATCAAGAGCAAACAAACCCCAACACTAGCAGAAGAGAAATAACCAATATCAGAGCTGCACTGAAGGAAATTCATACACAAAAAAAAAACCCAAAAGATCAACAAATCAAGGAGTTTGCTTTTGGAAAAATGAATAAGATAGATAGGCAGCTAGCTAGAAAAGTAAAGGAGAAAAGAGAGAAGATCCAAGTGAATACAATCGGAAATGACAATTTTTTTGAATACTTTCAGTAGTAATGATACCAGCTCTTCTTTGTACATCTTGTAGGATTTGGCTGTGAATACATCCGGTCTTGGACTTTTTTTGGTTGGTAGGCTATTTATTACTGATTGAAGTACAGAACTCATTATTGGTCTGTTCAGGGAATCAATTTCTTCCTGATTCAGTCTTGGGAGGGTGCATGTGTCCAGGAATATATCCACCTCTTCTAGATTTTCTAGTTTGTGTGCATAGAGGTGTTTGTAGTCTTTGATGACTGTATTTCTGTAGGTTCAGTGGTAACATCTCCTTTGTCATTTCCGATTGATATGCTTGTATCAAAATATCTCATGTACCCATAAAAATTAAAAATTTAATAACTAAACAAAAAACAGATTTATCAGCCGAATTTAAAATGCAGCAATTTTCATTTCCTACAAAGAAGAATTCAAAGCAAAAAAGGATTAAAAGGGAAAAGAGTAGTTTTGTATTAACACAAGGTACACAATCAAAATATAACAAAAAACATAACATTCAAAGCTAATTTTGTGAGGAATACAGTGGGCAGAATAAAGATATAACAGCAAACATTTACTAGTAAGGTTCTCACTACATATCAGACTATGCCAAGAGTGTCACATAGATTATCTGATTTAATACTCATAAAAATTGAATAAACCCATGTCCTAGTATCAACTAGGGTTTTTTCAGTTAGAAAAATGAGGCTAGGACAGCCACAGAGGCAGGCATTTACAGAGCTGGGATGTGGGCCTAGTATGGTGTGAATGTTTATGTTTCCCAAAAACGCATATGTTCAAATCTTCGTCCTTAAGATGATGGAGTTAGGACATGGAGTCCTTGGAAGGTAATGGGGTTGTGAAGGCAGAGCCCTCAGGAATGGGATTGGTGCCTTTATAAGGGAGGCCAGAGAGAAAGACCTACCCACTTCTACCATGTGAAACCACAGTGAGAAAGCACAGCTTATTAAGCATGAAATGAGCCCTCACCAAACACTGATTCTATGAGTACCTTGAACTTAAACTTCCCAGTCTCCAGAACTGTGAGAAATAAGTGTTTGTTGTATATAAGTCCCCCAGTTTATGGTAATTTCTTAGACTAGCACAAACTAAGATACAGCCCAAACTGTCTGATTCAGAACCCATACTGATCAGAATTAAAACTCTCTGCATCTCCCCATTGTAGTAGGATTCTAACATTTCTCAGTCAGATTTTGATTGATAAAATTTTTTAAAATACATAGACAATTGTTAAAATGATTTTGAATAAGAAGATGTAAAAAATACAAATATATCACACTGTGCATAGAGAATTCTCTTAGAGAGAATTTATCTTAAGAACCAATCAGTGTAATATATGCAAAAGTTAATTCCGAACCAAAGTACAAGGAAAAGAAACAACACAAAAAGGTAAAACAAATAAAACGGGGATTTGCAGAAGATGGCAGATCCTATCCGCTTGTAGCTCCCGCTCCAACAAACAGAGCAGCATGTGGAGACTCATATTATGAACTTTTGCTCCAAGAACTACTGCAAGAACATGCCAGGAAAGCTGAGAGAATCAACAGACCCTTTGAAGGAACTAGATCACTGCTACAGGCTCCCTGAGATGCCAAAAAACTGTGAGGCTGCTTGCTTTCTCAGCTGGGAGTGTTGTGGTCCTGAGCAAGTTTTCAGCCCTGGTCACTGGCTGCCTGGAAACTGTTGGGGGGAACAGTGCCCCTGCCTTTAGGACTGTAGGCTGCATGGGAGCAGGGGGAGATCTATGACTGCCAGTTTTCCCCCACTTCCCTGGTGACTTGTATGACTCAGCAGAGGCAGCCATAATCTCCCTGGGAATGTATCTCCATTGGCCTGAAAACCACACTCTCATCCCTCACAGCAGCCACAGCAAGCCCTGCCCAAGAAGAGGCTGAGTTCAGACACGCCTATCCTTGCCCCAACCTGGTAGTCTTTTTCTACCCACCCTGGTTGTGGAAGACAAAGGACATAATCACTTGGGAGTTCTATGGCCTTGCCCACCACCTGAGAAACCTGAATACATAACCAGAAAACCCTAGGACAAGTTTGCGTCCTCCCTATAGTACCACAGCTGATGTGGCCAACCAACACAAAACCAGCACACTTAACAAAAATACAACCAAGGACCCTCAGATGGTTCGCTTCATTCCACTGCTGTCTCCACCAAAACAGGTGCTGTTATCCATGGCTGGAAGACCTGAAGATGGATCACATCACAGGACTTTGCAGACACTCCTCTGCACCAGCCTGGAGCCCAGTAGCTCCACTGGGTGTTTAGACCCAGAAGAACAAAAACAATCACTGCAGTCCGGCTCTCAGGAAGCCCCATTCCTGAGAGAAAGCAGGGAACACCACATCAAGGGATCACTCCGTGGGACAAAAGATTCTGACCAGCAGCCCTTGAGTCCCAGATCTCCCCTCTGACATAGTCTACCAAAATGAGAAAGAATCAGAAACACAATTCTGTTAATATGACAAAACAAGGTTCTTTAACACCTCCAAGAGATCACTGTAGCTCAACAGCAATGGATCCAAACCAAGATGAAATCTCTGATTGCCAGAAAAAGAATTCAGAAGGTCAATTATTAAGCTAATCAGAGAAAAGTGAAGTCCAAGTTAAAGAAATCAAAAACATGATGCAGGATATGAAAGGAAAATTCTTCAGTAAAACGGCATAAATTTAAAAAAAAAAAATCACAACTTCTGGGAATCAAAGACACACTTAGAGAAATGCAAAATACACTAGAAAGTCTCAGCAATAGAATTGAACAAGCAGAAGAAAGAGCTTCAGAGCTCAAACACAAGGCTTTCAAATTAACCCAATCCATCAAAAACAAAGGAAAAGAATTAAAAAATGAACAAAGCCTCAAAGAAGTTTGGAACTATGTTAAGGGCCCAACCCTAGGAATAATTGGTGTTCCTGAGCAAGATGAGAAATCTGAAAGTTTCAAAAACATATTTAAGGGAATAATTAAGGAAAACTTCCCTGGTCTTTCTAGAGATCTAGACATTCAAATATAAGAAGTTCAAAGAACACCTGGGAAATTCATCACAAAAAGATCATCATCTGGGCACAGAGTTATCAGGTAGTTATCTCAAGTCAAGACTAAGGAAAGAATCTTAAGAGCTGTGAGGCAAAAGCATCAGGTAACCTATAAAGAAAAACATATCAGATTAACAGCAGAATTATCAGCAGAAACACTACAAGATAGAAGGGATTGGAGTCCTATCTTTAACCTCCTTAAACAAAACAATTATCAATCAAGAATGTTGTATCCAGTGAAACTAAGCTTCATAAACATAGTCTTTTCCAGACAAACAAGTGTTGAGAGAATTCACCACTACCAACCGAGCACTACAAGAACTGCTAAAAGAAGCTCTAAATCTTGAAACAAATCCTCAAAATACACCAAAATAGAACCTACTTAAACTATAAATTTCACGGACCTATATTACAATAACACAATTTTAAAAACAAGGTATTCAGGCAACAAATAGCACAATTAATAAAACAGTTCCTTACATTTCAATACCAATGTTGAATGTGAATGACCTCAATGCTCAAATTAAAAGATACAGAATGACAGAATGGATAAAAATCCACCAACCATGGGAGTGTAAATTAGTTCAAACATTGTGGAAGACAGTGTGGTGATTCCTCAAGGATCTAGAACCAGAAATACCATTTAACCCAGCATTCTCATTACTGGGTATATACCCAAAGGATTATAAATCATTCTACTATAAAGACACATGCACACGTATGTTTATTGCAGCACTGTTCACAATAGCAAAGACTTGGAACCAACCCAAATACCCATCAATGATAGACTGGATAAAGAAACTGTGCCACATATACAACATGGAATACTATGCAGCCATAAAAAAGAATGAGTTCATGTTCTTTGCAGGGACATGGATGAGGCTGGAAACCATCATGCTCCACTAACTAACACAAGAACTGAAAACCAAACACTGCATGTTGTCACTCATAAGTCAGAGTTGAACAATGAGAACACATGGACACAGGGAGGGGAACATCACACACCAGGGCCTGATGGGGAGTGGGGGACTAGGGAAGGGATAGCATTAGGAGAAATACCTAATGTAGATGACAGATTGATGGGTGCAGCAAACCACCATGGCACATGTGTACCTATGTAACAATCCTGCACGTTCTACACATGTATAGCAGAACTTAAAGTATAATGATAATAATTTTTTTAAAAATCCACCAACCAAGTTTCTATTGTCTTCAGGGACTCACATAACACATAAGGACTCACATAAACTTCAGGTAAAGGGATGAAAAAAAGAAATTCCATGCAAATGAACACCAAAAGCAAACAGGAGTATCTATTCTTATATCAGACAAAACAATGTTTAAAGCAACAGCAGTTAAAAAAAACAAAGGGGGACATTGTATAATGATAAAAGGACCAGTCCAACAGGGAAGTATCACAGTCCTCAATATATACAGCACCTAACATTGGAGCTTTCAAATTTAAAAAAAAAAAAATTACTACCAGACTTAAGAAATTAGATAGATGGCAACACAATAATAGCAGGGGACTTAAATACTCCACTGACCAGCACTAGACAGGTCATCAAGACAGAAAGTCAATAAAGAAGCAATGGGCTTAAACTATACCCTACAATAAATGAATTTAACAGATATTTACAGAACATTCTACCCAACAACTGAAGAATATACACTCTATTCATTGAAGCATGGAATATTTTCCAAGATAGACCATATGAGAGGCCACAAAACAAGGCTCAGTAAATTTTAGAAAACAAAAAGTACATCAAGTACTCTCTCAAACCACAATGGAATAAAATTGAAAATCAGCTCCAAAAGGAACACTCAAATTCATGCAAATACATGGAAATTAAATAACCTGCTCATGAACAATAAAATCAAGATGGAAATTTAAAAATTCTTTGAGTGAACAATAATAGTGACACAACCTAGCAAAACTGCCGGGATACAGCAAAAGCAGTGCTAAGAGGAAAGTTCATAGCATTAAATGCCTACATCAAAAAGTCTGAAAGAGTACAAGTAAACAACCTGAGGTCACACTTCACAGAAATGGAGAAGGAAGAACAATCCAAAGCCAACCCTAGCAGAAGAAAATAAATAACGAAGATCAGAGCAGAACTAAATGAAATTGAAGCAAAAAAAACAAAAACAAAAACAAAAACAAAACAGATAAATGAAACAAAGAGCTGGTTCTTTGAAACGGTAAATAAAATTACAGACTATTAGTGAGATTAACCAAGAAAAGAAGAGAAAAGATCCAAATAAGCTCATTTAGAAACAAAAAGGGAAATATTACTACTGATACCACAGAAATACAAAAGATTATCCAAGGGTACTATGAACATCTTCATGCATATAAACTAAAAACCAAGAGGAGATGGATAAATTCCTAGAAATAAACAACCCTCCTAGATTAAGCCAGGACGATATAGAAACTCCAAACAGACCAGTAACAAGCAGTGAGATTGAAATGATAATTTGAAAAATTACCCACAAAAAAAGTCCAGGACTAGATGGATTCACTGCTGAATTCTTTCAGACATTCAAAGAAGAATCAGTATCAATTCTATTGACACTATTCCACATGATAGAGAAAGTGGGAATTGACCCTAAATCATTCTATGAAGCAAGTATCAGCCTAATATGAAAATCAGGGAAGGACATAACAAAAGAAGAAAACTACAGACCAATATCCCTGATGAACATAGATGCAGAAATCCTCAACAAAATACTAGCTAACTGAATCCAACAGCATACTAAAAGATAATCCACCATGATCAAGTGGGTTTCATACCAGGAATGCAGGGATGGTTTAACATCTGCAAATCAATAAATGTGATTCACCACATAAACAGAATTTAAAACAAAAATCACATGATTATTTCAATAGATGCAGAAAAAGCATTTAACAAAATCCAGCATCCTTTTATGATTAAAGCCTTCAGCAAAATTGGCATACAACAGACATACCTTAAGGTAATAAAAGCCATCCATGATAAACCCACAGTCAACATTATACTGAATGGGGAAAAGTTAAAAGCATTTCCCCTGAAAACTGGAGCATGACAAGGATGTCGACTTTCACCACTTCTATTCAACGTAGTACTGGAAGTCCTAGTCAGAGCAATCAAGCAAGAGAAAGAAATAAAAGGCATCCAAATCAGTAAAGAGGAAGTCCAACTGTTGCTGTTTGCTGATGATATGATCATATACCTAGAAAACCCTAAAGACACATCCAAAAAGCACCTAGAACTGGTAAATGAATTCAGCAAGTTTTCAGAATACAAAATTAATGTACACAAATCAGTAGCTCCGCTATACACCCACAGCAACCAAGCTGAGAATCAAATCAAGAACTCAACCTCTTTTATAATAGCTGCAAAAAAAAAGAAATGCTCAGGAATATACTAACCAAGGAGGTGAAAGAACTCTTGATATGGTTTGGCTGTGTCCCCACCCAAATTTCATCTTGAATTGTAACTCTCATAATTCCCACCTGTTGTAGGAGGGACCCAATGGAGGTAATTGAATCATGGGGGAAGGTTTTTCCTGGGCTATTCTCATGATAGTGAATAAGTCTCATGAGATCTGATGGTTTCAAAAAGGGGGGTTTCCCTTTTTAAAACCTCTCTTTACCTGCTGCCATCCACGTAAAATGTGACTTGCTCCTCCTTGCCTTCCACCATGATTTTGAGGCCTCCCCAGCCATCTGGAACTGTAAGTCCATTAAACCTCTTTTTTTTGTAAATTTCCCAGTCTCAGGTACTTCTTTATCAGCAGCGTGAAAACAGACTAATACAGTAAATTGGTACCAATAGTGGGGTGCTGCCAAAAAGATACCCAAAAATGTGGGAGCAACTTTGGAACTGGGTAACAGGGAGAGGTTGGAACAGTTTGGAGGATTCAGAAGAAGACAGGAAAATGTGGGAAAGTTTGGAACTCCTTAGAGACTTGTTGAATGGCTTTGACCAAAATGCTGATAATGATATGGACAATGAAATCCAGGCTGAGGTGGTCTCAGATGAAGATGAGAAACTTGTTAGGAACTGAAGCGAAGGTGACTCTTGTTATGTTCTAGCAAAGAGATGCAGCATTTTGTCCCTGCCCTACAGATTTGTGAAAATTTGAACTTCAGAGAGATAATTTAGGGTATCCGGTAGAAGAAATTTCTAAGCAGCAAAGCATTCAGAGGTTACTTGGGTACTATTAAAGGCATTCAGTTTTAAAAGTGAAACGAAGCATACAAGTTTGGAAAATTTGCTGCCTGGCAATGTGATAGTAAAGAAAATCCCATTTTCTGAGGAGAAATTCAAGGCAGCTGCAGGAATTTGCATAAGTAACGAGGAGCCAATGTTAATCACCAGTACAATGGGAAAATGTCTCCAGGGCATGTCAGAGACCTTTGCAGCAGCCCCTCCCATCACAGGCCCAGAGGTTTAGAAGGAAAATAGTTCTGTGGGCTGGGTTCAGGGTCCCTCTGCTGTGTGCATCCTAATGACTTAGTGCCCTGAGTCCCAGCCATTCCAGCCATGACTAAAAGGGACCAAGGTACAGCTTGGGCTGTTGCTTCAGAGGGTGGAAGCTCCATGCCTTGGCAGCTTCCATGTGGTGTTGAGCCTGCATATAAACAGAAGTCAAAAATCGAGGTTTGGGAACCTCTACCTAGATTTCAGAGGACGTATGGAAATGCCTGGATGCCCAGGCAGAAGTTTGCTGCAGGGGCAGGGCCCTTATGGAGAACCTCTGCTAAGGCAGTGTGGAAGGGAAATGTGGGGTCAGAGTACCCAGAATCCCTATTGGGGCACTGCCTAGTGCAGCTGTGAGAAGAGGGTTACCGTCCTTCAGACCCCAGAATAGTAGATCCACCGACAGCTTGCACTGTGTGCCTGGAAAAGCTGCAAACACTCAATGCCAGCCTGTGAAAGCAGCCAGGAGGGGAACTATGCCCTGCAAAGCCACAGGAATGGAACTGCCCAAGGCTGGGGGAGCCCACTACTTGCACCAGTGTGACCTGGTTATGAGACATGGAATCAAAGGAGATCATTTTAGAGCTTTAAGATTTGACTGCCCCACTGGATTTTGGACAGGAATGGAGCCTGTAGCCCCTTTGTTTTGGCCAATTTCTCCCATTTGGAATAGCGGCATTTACTCACTACCTGTACCCCCATTGTATCTAGGAAGTAACTGACTTGCTTTTGATTTTATAGGCTCATAGATGGAAGGGATTTGCCTTGTCTCAGATGAGACTTTGGAGTATGGACTTTTGAGTTAATGCTGAAATGAGTTAAGACTTTGGGGGACTACTGGGAAGGCATGATTGGTTTTGAAGTGTGGGGACATGAGATTTTGGAGGGGCAGAATGGTATGGTTTGGCTGTGTCCCTATGCAAATCTCATCTTGAATTGTAACTCCCACAATTCCCAGGTGTTGTAGGAGGGACCCAGTGGAAGTAACTGAATCATGGGTGCAGATTTTTCCCATGCTATTCTCATGATAGTGAATAAATCTCATGAGATCTGATGGTTTTAAAAAGGGGAATTTCCCTGCACAAGCTTTCTTTTTTGCCTGCTGTTATCCATGTAAGATGTGGCTTGTTTCTCCTTGCCTTCCACCCTGATTGTGAGGCCTCCCCAGCCATGTGGAACTGTAAGTCTATTAAACCTCTTGCTTTTGTAAATTGCCCAGTCTTGGATGTCTTTATCAGCAGCATGAAAGCAGAATAATAAACTTCTGCAAGGAAAACTACAAAACGCTCCTGAAAGAAATCATAGATGACACAAACAAATGGAAACACATCCCATACTACTCAGGGATGGGTTGAATCAATATTGTGAAAATTGCCATACTGCTAAAAGCAATCTACAAATCCAATGCAATTTCCATCAAAATACCACTATCATTCTTCACAGAACTAGAAAAAACAATTCTAAAATTCATATGAATCCAAAAAGAGCCTACATAGACAAAGCAAGACTAAGCCAAAAGAATTAATCTGGGGGCATCACATTATTTGACTTCAAACTATACTATAAGGCCATAGTCACCAAAAGAGCATGGTACTAGTATAAAAATAGGCACATAGACCAATGGAACAGAATAGAGAACTCAGAAATAAACCCAAATACTTATAGCCAACTGATCTTCAACAAAGCAAACAAAAACATAAACTGGGAAAAGGACACCCTATTCAATAAATGGTGCTGGTACAATTGGCAATCCACATGTAAAAGAATGAAACTGGACCCTCATCTCTGACTTTATACAAAACTCAACTCAAGATGGATCAAAGATTTAAATCTAAGACCTGAAACCATAAAAATTCTAGAAGATAACATTGGAGAAACCCTTCTGGATGCTGGCTTAGGGAAAGACTTTATAACCAAGAACCCAAAAGCAAATGCAACAAAAACAAAGGTAAATAGATGGAACTTAATTAAACTAAAAAGTTTCTGTATGGCAAAAGACACAATCTGCAGAGTAAACAGACAACTCACAGAGTGGGAAAAAAATCTTCACAGTCTATACATCTGACAAAGGACTAACATCCAGAATCTACAAGGAACTCAAACAAATCAGTAAGAGAAAAACAAACCATCCCATCAAAAAGTGGGTTAAGGATGTGAATAGACAATTCTCAAAGGAAGATACACAAATGGCCAACAAGCATATGGAAAAATGCTCAACATCACTAATGATCAGGGAAATGCAAATCAAAACCACAATGTGATACCACCTTACTCCTGCAAGAATGGCCATAACCACAAAATAATAGATGTTGGCATAGATGTGGTAAAATGGGAACACTTTTACACTGCTGGTGGGAATGTAAACTAGTACAGCCACTATGGAAAACAGTGTGGAGATCTCTTAAAGAACTGAAAGTAGATCCTCCATTTGATCCAGCAATTCCACTACTAGGTATCTATCCAGAGGAAAAGAAGTCATATAAAAAAGGATCCTTGCACATGCATGTTTATAGCAACACAATTTGCAATTGCAAAAATATGGAACCAGCCCAAATGCCTATCAATCAATGAGTGGAGAAAGAAAATGTAGTATATATACCATGGGCTACTGAGCCATAAAAAGGAATGAAATCATGGCATTCACAGCAACCTGGATGGAATCGAAGACTATTATTCTTAGTGAAATAACTCAGGAATGGAAAACCAAGCATCTCATGTTTTCATTCATAAGTGGGAGCTAAGCTATGAGGACACAAAGGCATAAGAATTATACAATGGACTTTGGGGACTTGGGTGAAAGCGTCAGAGGGGGTTGAGGGATAAAAGGCTACACATTGGGTATAGTGTACACTGTTTGGATGACGGGTGCACCAAAATCTCAGAAATCACCACTCAAGAACTTATTCATGCAACCAAACACCACCCATTCCCCAAAAACCTATTGAAATAAAAAATAATTTTCTAAAAAAAGGTTACAAACTTTCAGTTAAACCAGTTCTGGGGATCTAATGCACACCATGAGTGGTGATGGATGTGCTAATTAATTTTATTGTAATTATTACATAATGTAGATGTAAATCAAGTCATCATGTTATACACCTTGAAAAAAACACAAGTAAAAATTGTAACTCACTTTCCCTGACTGTAATAAATTACTAACAATAACATAGTAGCAGTAATTAGTAATAAAAAGTCCACACATTTAGAAATTTTAAAACATTCTACCAAACTATTTGATCAAAGTATATGTCAAAACTCCAATTTTAAAACTATGTAAAAATATTATCAATAACAGATAATTGATACAGCAACTGTCATATCTAACTTTTTAAATAATCTTCTTATAGTAACTATAAAAATCTGCTTAAAGCTAATAAGCATAAACCTAAGAAGACATATGCCAATCTAACATGTAGACATCTGAAAACTTGATTATAAGACAAGCAAAAGAAGATTGGAATAAATGAAGTCTCCTGTTTCTGAATAGAAAGGACATTACTAAGCCAGTTTGGAAGATCTAGGGCACAGAAGCCACTAACATATATTACTATTAATAGGAGTGATAATAGTAATAATGCATTATAAGTAATAATATTCATATTTTTGAATTTTTATGTAATTCTATTATTTCTGTATAATGACATGACTTTTCCAAATTTTCTATAATTACTATGCATCCCTTCTATAATTGAGGTGAATTCATACATATGATTTTCCTTAAAAATGAACTATTCATTAACTATATTTTATCATTCTGTGTGCCAGATCTGTTATTCTGGAATTCAGTTTGATTTGCTCTGTATAAATTGCCTATGGCTGCTTTAACTTACCCAGAAATGGCTTTTACCTTTGGGTCTACGATGAAGCCATGGAGTGTTGAATTTTACAGATTCTCTAATTCGAGTCAGGAGGGAAACTCCCCTATCGAGCAAAACCTGAAGATCCTTCTGTATTAATAATTGTTACATAATAAATCACTCCCAAAAGTTATTGGTATAAACTGATCATTTGCTTGCTCACATTCTTACGGTCAGCGATGTGGGCAGGACTTAGTTGGAATAGCTCACCTCTGCTCCACCTGGGCTTACTCATGTTTGTGACCAGGTGACTGGTTGACCAGGGCTGGTTTGATCTGGAAAGCCTCATTTCTATGTGCGGCAGTTGGCAAGTCTTTTCGCTTGGCACCTCAGTTCTCCTCCACCGAGCCAGCCTTTTATCTGGGCTTCCTCAGTGGTGGATTGTTTTCAAGACAATGAAAAAAGAATCTACAAGTCCTGTTAAAACTTCACCTCAAATGTCACAAAATGTCACTCTGCCACATTCTATTGGTCAAAGTAAGTCACAAGCCAGCCCAGATTCATGGTGTGGAGGGCACAGACTTCACCTTTCAAAGCAGAGTAGCAAAGTCCCATCACAAAGCAGCATGAAGAACTGCTACAGCCATCTTTGCAAGTAATCTTCCTCACCGTATCATAATTTATTCATCCTTACATTTTTTTAAGAAAGTTTTTAAGTGCCTCCTAAGTGCTAAATTCTGTTCTAGCCACTGGAGCACAGCAGTGAACAAGACAGACATAGTGCTTGCCCTTGTGGGAGTCACAGCTGTCGAGGAAGACAGGCACTGAACCATGATAACACGTGCCGTGAGTGCTACACAGAAGTACCAGGCTGGACTGGAGACTAGTGTAGCTGACTAATCCAGAACGAGAAGTAGCAGGATGGAGTCAGGGAAGTCAGGAAGACAGTATTACTTCCCATGTGTATCACAGTTTTCTACTTCCTATATCTACTTGGGTCCTAATACCTCATTTTACTATATCTGTGCTGCAGATGTATTTATTTCTCCTCTACCATAGAATTGTATGGTTACAAAGTGAACATAGAAGAAAAGTTGGAGGGAAATATTCCTTTCAAAGAAAGTCTAGAACAGTCTTGGGGCCAGGGGGAAAGAAGAACTAACTTTTGTGAAATCGTAATTTTTTTACCATGTCAAAATCTTTTCCTAATTGAGGAATTTATAATTAATTAAGAAAGCTGGGCTTTTCAAGTGCACGATTCTCCCTTTGATCTACAGTGCTCCAGGATGTGAGTTCCCAGATGCCTGAAGCTGGCTTTAACTAAAGGGTTTCCTTAGCAAAGGCATTTTCTATGGCACAAAATGAAAACACAGTTGTGGTGCATTTTGTCAGAAGATCCAAATCGATAAGCTGAGATGCCAGGGTTTGAAAACCTGATGTGCTGGAGGTGGTTGACTTACTAATCTATAGATAGCACACTGAGAAGAAGATTTAGGGTTTTTGATGACTGTTCAAAGAGTGTTTGAGATAAAGAATCCGGTGGGAGAAGAGATGGAACGAACAGAAGAGCACATCGGAGACTTGTCACACAGCTGCAGGAAAGCTCTCCACCAAAGTGTTATTCTCTTCCCAGCAGGTTTGTTGGAAATGTGCTTCTTGTGTTAAGTTCAAAGAGTCTCGTGATAGGTCTGTGAGGCAGACGCTCCTGGGGGTGTGGTGTGTGCTGTCAAAGAAAATAGCTAATAGCAGCAGGCTCTCTCAACAAGAAGGATAGTTAGAGTTCAAAGTGCCATGGATGTTATTAAGGAGTATTTAAGCAATGAGTCAACAAATGTTTTAGAATCTCTATTATGTATCAGACACTATGTTAAGTTCCAGGGATATAATGTTGAATAACACAGACATCACCCCTGCCCATATAGAGATTATAGTCTGCTGAGGAAACAGGTAGTAACCAGGCAGTTCCAACACCATGTGAAAAGAACAGGTATAGGGAAATACAGAAAACTATGGAAACAGCAGTGGTGCACCTACCTCAAACTTCAAGACTTCCTGACAGAAGTAGCATCTGAGCTGAGCACAGAAGGACCCACAGTGGCTAACCCAGAGAAGAAGAAGAGAGCATCTGGTTAACAATGGCAAAATCCACTAAAATGAGAGTAAAGAGAATTTTTAAAATAAAAGACACATAAGCCTACAAGGGCAAAGAGGATGGGAAAGAAGATGCCAACAAAAACTCTGGGAATTTGGAAAGCAGATTGACAAATGGAAAAAAATGCCTTAGCTGAGTTGAGAAAACTGACTCTCAACCGGCAGAGAGAAGAATCACAAAGCAACATCATTCGTGCTGCTGAACCCCTCAGTGCTGTAGAACTCATGACACCTGGTACCTCAGAAAGCAGTGGTGAAGATGGCTTTAAAACCAGTGCACTGATTGAAACTCTAAGAGGGAACTCAATCTCTTCCTCCACACTGTGCAGCCTGGCACCTGCCCATCACCTACCGTGGCAAGGCACTTAAGGCTTTTCTTTTGGAGAGGGTAGAACAGGTCCTTGGACTGAAGACACAAGGTATAGCCCAAGGTGGAACCCTACTGGAAATAAGTCTCACACTGACTGTTAAGAGTCTTAACTCTCTTAAACCACTTAGCAACCTGGACAGACTTGCATTCTGTTCTCTATGACTGGAAAGTTCTTTTTTAAGGAACCTGAATAACTGAAGACAAAACACAAGAATGGTCTATAGCTGGGGGGTTACCTAACCACATGGCCTAAAAAGGTTGCCATACAGCGAAGACCACAATTAACAAACATGTCCCACCTTCCACATGTACATAAACCTTCCAAATAGGTTTTTTGTGCCCCACTCCTAAATGCAAACAGTCAAGAATTATTGGACATTGTAAGAAATCATCTAAAATGGAAGGCAGATATCTATTCTAAAGCAAACAAATAATTCAAAAAAGCAAATTAGGGCAGCCCATGGTGGCTCGCACCTGTAATTCCAGCCCTTTGGGAGGACAGAGCAGGATTCCTTGAGCCCAGGAGTTCAAGATCATCCTGAGCAACATGGCAAAACCCCATCTCTACAAAAAATTAAAAAATTAGCCAGGCACGGTGGCACACACCTGTAGTCCTAGCTAATTGAGAGGCTGAGGTGGGAGGATTGCTTGAGCCCAGGAGGTCAAGTCTGCAGTGAGCCAAGATTGTGCCTCTGCACTCTAGCCTGGGCAAAAGAGTGAGACCCTGTCTCAAGGGAAAAAAAAAAAAAAAAAAAAGCAAACTAGAAGAAACTGAGGCTGCAAACAGAGAAGACGTCAATTTCACCAAAATTTTCTGACATCTTCAACAAAATAAGAGAAGAAACAATAGAGACTTCCATTTTTTCATTTGCCCAAACTACAAACCTTGAATTCATCCTTGACTCCTTTCTTTCTGACATACTCCCATAGCCAATCCTGTCCTACTACACAGCAACCAGTGATCCTTTTAAAACATAAATTAATCTCACTCCCTCATCCAAAAGATAATCTGGCCCACCCACACCACATCGCATCCCACTTTCAGAATGTCACATCTTTTGACTCCCTCTCACTCACTCTGTTGCAGCCATGCTAATTTCCTGGCTTCTCCAACACACAAGGCACACTGCCTTAGGGACTTGACTTTAGCTGTTCCCTTTACCAAGACACTGTTCCCCTTCCTGGAACACTGTTCCCACAAACAACCTTTGGATAACTCCTTCATTATCTTTGTCTTTGGTCAAGTGTGACTTTCTCAATGCTACTTACCTTCAGTGTCCCCCCATCCTCACCCACCACACACACACACACACACACACACACACACACACACACTTCTAATCCCCCTTTCCCTGCTATACTCTTCCTTTTAGCCACAACATCTATTACATTCTAACAGGTATTTATGGCTCCTGGTCCATTACTGTCCACTAGAATGAGGTTAAAAACTGTATTTTGTTGAATGATATATTCCAAGTACCTGAACATTGCCTAATACATAGTAGGTTGTATTAGTTTCCTAGGGCTGCTGTAACCAAGTACCAAAAATAAGGTGGCCAAACATTATATTTCTTGTCTCATAGATCTAGAGGCTGGAAGTTTGCAATCAAAGTGTTGGAAGGATTGGTTCCTATGGAGGGTTGTGCAGGATAATCTTTTTCATCTCTCTCCTATCTTCTGGTGGTTTTCTGGCAATCTTTGGTGCTCCTTGGTTTGTAGAGGCATCATTCCAACCTCCACCTTCATCTTACTAGTGCTCTCCTCTGTATCTTCACCTCACCTTCCCTCTGTGTCTGTCTCTGTGTCTAAATTTATCCTTTTTATTAAGTACGCCAGTCATATTGGATTAGAATCAATCCCAATAATCTTTTTTAAACCTGATTCCCTCTATAAAGACACTATTTCTGAATAAGATCACATCTGAGATACAGGGGTTAGGACTTCAATATATGAATTTGTGACAGGGGACACAATTCAACTCACAACATGGACACTAAATAAATATTTGTTGTCGGGCACAGTGGCACATGCCTGTAGTCCGGTCTGGTCAATATAGCAAAACCCCATCTCTAATAAAAATTAAATAAATAAGTGTTTGTTGAATATTGAATGAATTTTGTGTCCATAAAACATGAAATATTGCTGAGTGCGGTGGCTCACGCCTGTAATCCCAGCAATTTGGGAGGCTGAGGCAGGGGGATCAGTTGAGGTCAGAAGTTTGAGACCAGCCTGGTCAACGTGGTGAAATCCCATCTCTACTAAAAATACAAAAATTAGCCAGGTGTGGTGGCGCATGCCTGTAATCCCAGCTACTCAGGAGGCTGAGGCAGGAGCATAGCATGAACCTGGGAAGCGGAGTTTACAGTGAGTCGAGATCTAGCCACTGCACTCCAGCCTGGGTGACAGAGCAAGACTCCATCTCCAAAAAAAGAAAAACATGAAATATTTACAGAGCAACATTTTTAACATTCCTATAATAGAAATTTAAAATGATAGTAGAAATCTCTTTTTTAAACTATGGAAATGTAAGAAAATATACCTGAGGGTGTCTTTAGAAAGCATAACAAACACATGAAGGGTTAGAAAATAGGAGGTAAATCAATTTTTTAAAATTAGAAAATCAATTCAAAGGTCCAACATCCGACTAATAAACTTTTCAGAAAGAGAAAAAGAAGAGATGGAATTATCCAGTAAATAACTCAAAAACTGTTCTTAAGAACTGAAGGACATAATTTCCATGGGACTTTGAGGGAAAAAAATCTTAAGAGTTTGAATGCACTGAAGAGATATTCACCCTTCTGAAGGAGAGTTTGGGAATAAGTTGGTGTTACAGAGAAAGAGAATTAAGCAAGAAAACAAACATGATAATTATTAAGCAAATCAGAGGATTTATGCAAAGAAGATAAAGTTATCCCAGCCTACCACATGACTCAGCTGTGAATAACTCCAAATTTATAATATTACTATATTAGAAACATATGTGTTCATGTGTATATATTTACATATGTAGGTAAGAAGGGGAGAAGGAAACTCAAGTTTCCTCTTCCTTAGTGGGAAATCAATAGATGATGTCTAACACTGAAAAAAGAACAAGTAGTAAAAACATAATCATGTCATTTAGACATACAGCTACCAATACCAAAAGAAATAGCCAAAAGAGTTGAAAACAGTTAGCTCTGAGGGCAGGAAATGGATGAAGTGGGCAGAAGATCACTGATTTTTACAAAACTTCTTAGAGAACTATTTGGCTCTTTAAATTTATGTCATAATGTGACAAAATAAAAAATAACTTTCAAACAGAGAAAGGGAAGAATAAGCAGAGAAAAGAGAGGAAGAATTTTCCAGACAGAGACAGAAACAAAGGCAGGGGTAATTAGCAAGACACATTCAAGAATATGAAATAAGTCCACTCTGAAGCACAGAGCACGTGGGGACATCAGTGGAGAGAGAGGAGATGATTGAATCAGGTGGAAAAAAAACATGCAGGGCTTTGTGAGCTGGGAGAAAAAAATTTGGGTTTAAGAGCAGTGGGATACTTTAAAGAGATTGGGAATGTGATTAGATTTGCCTCTTTTGAACAATCAATAAAACAGTGAGCATGAGTATGATCTGGGTACAGATAGGCTATGGTAAACACAAGGACAGCTCTCACTGAGGTTCCATGACCCTGTGAGCCAGACTTTATTCAAGAACTGTTGCCTCTGAAGTCCCCTCCTGATGAATCAGGGTCCCTGGATGACACCACAGGGCCAGGCTCCTGATAACCACATTACAGCTGGCTTGGCCTTCAGGGTAAAAAGCGTGCGGCCAAAGGACAACTAGGTGGCCTAGCATCCCAGGATGAGCCTGGAGTCATGAATCAAAACAAACTCTGCAAACCAAGCCTCAAGTCTAAAGAGGCCAGAGGAAGAGAGCCACAAAGCAAGTGTAAATCAAAGGGAGCATCACAGGAGTGGGGACAAGCAGGGTTGGCAGAGTGCTAAAAGCAGTCTGAAGGGATATCCTAAACTGTTCAAATGCAGGAAAGGGTCCTTTTCTAAGGTATAGTTACCCACTGCCATATAACAAATTACCCTAAAGGTTACTGGTTTAAAACGAGGAGTGTGTGTGCTCGTGATTCTGTGGAACAGCAATTTGGCCTGGGCTCAGCTGGGCAGCTCTTCTGTTGGTTTTGCCTGGGCCATTTCTGCAGCTGCAGGTATCTGGCCACAATGGTGCCAGGTGGTCTAAACTGGGCTACTCTACATGGCTGGCAGCTGTTGCTGGCTGTTGGCTAATGGATCTGGGGACTTAGCTAGACTGACTGTCTCTGCTTTATATGACCTCTCATCTTCTTGTCAGTTACATCAAATTTCACCAAATGGCAATTACAGGTAAGCATTCTAAGGGAGTGAGGACTGGAGCTTTAAGGCCTATTCTCATGATACCACCTTCTACTGATCAGAGTCCCAAGGCCAGCCCAGACTCAAGGGGTGGGGAGTGAGACTGCATCTCTCAATGAGAGCAGCATCAAGTCACATCAACAAAGCACATACACATAGGGAGAGGAGAAACTGTTGCAATCAGCTTTGCAAACAGTGCCTCAGGTTACCAGGTCAACCCAGAGACCTCCGGGAGCCTTCAGAGGTGAAAATGCCCAAGTATCACACCTGCTCACTTCTCATTGAACTTAACAGTGACAGGACACCTTCACTTTCCCAAAGGAGGTAGAGGAGTCCAAGCCCATAACATCATGGCTTATTGAGTGCCATCAGTTACATAGAAAATAATTTCATCCCAGGTGCTTTGAAGTTATAATTTAATTTTAAATTATAAGTAAAAATTTGCAGGAGATATTGTTACAGTCAGTGAATTTCTGTTCTTAAAAATGTATTTCAACCCTGTCTCTACTAAAAATACAAAAAAAATATTAGCCGGGCATGGTGGCGGACACCTGTAGTCCCAGCTACTCTGGAGGCTGAGGCAGGAGAATGGCGTGAACCTGGGAGGTGGAGCTTGCAGTGAGCTGAGATCGCACCACTGCACTCCAGCCTGGGTGACAGAGCAAGACTCTGCCTCAAAAAAAAAAAAAAGTATTTCACAATTATTTCAAAGTAGCCTCAACTAAACATCTATTTAATATCCTTACCTCAAAAAATTCCATCTATGAACTCTAAGATAGGCACCATCTAACAAACATATACAGCTACATGAGTCATTCTGAAAGAAATAGAGAATAAGCTTCATCTTCCCTGTCAGGTAACCCAACTCTGAGAGTATTGGGAGCCAGAGAGAGCTCCCCTCCTGGCACCTTGGCCTCAGGCAGGAGCCAAAGTTCACATGGCCATTGGCCACCCAGATCCTTCTATTTCCAAGGCTTTTGTAGTCAGTCTTTTCTAGGATATCAGTAGTCTGAGTTGATCTGAAACCCTCTTGTGGAG
The DNA here is from genome assembly GCF_000951045.1 of Mandrillus leucophaeus. Lineage (NCBI taxonomy): Eukaryota > Metazoa > Chordata > Mammalia > Primates > Cercopithecidae > Mandrillus > Mandrillus leucophaeus. The sequence goes on from NW_012102155.1 coordinate 1,328,404, forward strand.
AAAACATAGAGCCAACCCTCTGTTTGCCTATCACCAGCTTTTAAAAGGTTGCTTCTTTTTCCATTACTTCTCTCCCCCTTTGGTCTGTAATATTCTAGTCTTCCTTACTTTGAAAAAAAATACACAAAGTACTGAGGAAAGGTAATATATAAAATGCCAAGACAACAAGCAAAAAGAATGCCTTTCTAAACAGTCAAAAATGAATTTGGTAATTAGTCTTATACTTCCCCAATAACATAGCATCCATTTGTTAGTTTAATCTATATTTGTTGGTCATTTATTATTCAACAAATGTTTGGTGCTCAGATGCACTCTGCATGGGACACAGGGGCTACAGAGATAAACATGACCTTCCCTGATCACAGGCACTTCACAATCAAGACAAGGAGACATTTGTAAAGTAGAGTGTGGAGCAGCTGACCAAATACCTGAGAAGTTCTTTCACTGATTTGAACCTCTTCATATGAAAAACTCAAGAGTAGGAAGTCAAATAAACTCATAATATTGTATTTGTATAACCACAAAATGTCTGGCTTTAGTGAAGGCAATTTTTTAAAAAAATTATCAGGTCAAACTAATTTTACATGAACATGATCTTGGTGAGCACAAGTCAAGAAGTTCTGTTTTCTGGTTCCGTTGTTTTCAACTCAATTCAACAAATGGAGCATTGGCTGGATGCAGGAAATGGGCTCAGAGACATAAATACATCTCCAATGTCAGAAAGCTTTCAATCTAGAAAAAAAGATGGGCTGTTAGGCAACTGTGTACAATTCTCATTTCAGTGTCAAAATAAATAGGCCAATAATCTGTACTGTTTTTCTTAAGATGGTTGTATGATTTAAGTAAAGGAAATGAAAGGAAGCTTTGCATAAAATTAAGGAAAAGAGAAAGTTGAAATATCTCCATCCTCTAAGACAGAAAATATTTTGAGAACAAGACAAATCTAATATATAAAAATGTTTTAAATGGCAGAGAAAACCAACTTACCCAACTGGAAAATAATGAAAACTTTGGAAAACTTGATTTTGAAACAAGCTCTTACAAAGGTTAAGCTGAAATAAATAAGACCTGAATTAATATGCCTCAGAGCATTTAGATAGTTTATGCCTTTAGTAAATTGTTTACAATGTTCTGGAAATACTGAGAACTGGTAAAAGACCACCAGAGTTTTTGAAAAAAATGCCAAAACATTTTTATAAGACACAGAACTTTCTAATGTACTCAGCTTTGTTATCTTACTAGAAAGTCCTAGGCAGGGCATAAGAGGAATTATAGAAATCGTTTTAAAGCTTCTAGAATATAATGGCATTATGACTAATATGCTTTGGGCTTTTATGAAGGAAAAAATAAACTCATATTAGACAAACCTGGGAGATGTTTTTGATAGAATGACAGAATTAATGAATGGAACACAGTAGGTGTTGATTTTATGTCATTATAAGTTAAGCCTGTTATTTTGCAGTCAAGGAATGAAAAATAAATATCAAACCAGCCTGACCTGCTCTCCTGATTTAATAGCTTAATTTCCAGAAATGCCAGTGAAAAATAGCACAAATGTTTGCCTAGGCCAATTCTTCTTTATTATAGTTCATCCATTTTCCCTTTTCCACAAGGAATGCAGCACCTAACAGAGCTTAATTAAGTTTATATTTTATGACACAAACCACATTGCCTTACAAAAGAAAGCTTGTTAGAAGCAAGAGAGGAGGAGAGTCCATAAGAAAGCAACCGAAGATGGCTACGGTATTCTATGGATCCTTATGCCTGGTAGCCAACGCAACAATGAGGACTCTTTCACATGTTACAGGAATGGACATTTTACACTAAGCAAAGGTAGTAATGGAAATAACCTACATCCATGTCAAGAAAAGAAAAATGTCTCTGGGAGATTCATCGTTAGCCCTAATGACACTTTTCTTTCATCACATAGGTTTATAGTTTATACATTCTTTCTTTTCTTAACATTGAGAAAGGATGTCAGAAGGATTCTCCCTGACCCCCTCTTGAACGTGTTAGAGGCTCCATGTCTGACGAAATTCACTTAAGGTAAAAAGGTGCTTAAATGTGTAACAGTTTATTCTGTCAGTTGGAGTTAATGTGTCAGAGCCTCAGGCATTAAGTTGCTGAAACAACTTGCTTTCTAATGTTTTGGGGTTTTGGGGGGGGGGTTTTAGGAGATTGGCTTCACCCCAGCAAAGTGACGGATTGCTTGTCAGAGCTAAGTGAAATGTAAATGTTTAGAAGAGGATCTACATCAGGTATATAATTCAAATGAAAATAGAAGCAGGTAGCATTGTTGAGATTGCTCTGAGGAAAAAAAAAAATAGAAGTACGAATGTTTCTGTTAGGATAGAGTCAATTGCATGGAAAAATAAAAGCCAAATAATAGTTGCTCAAGCAAATTGAAAGTTTATTGTATGACACTCTCAAACAAAAGAAGTCCAGATGGAAACAGTGCAGATTTCGTATTGACTGTTCCCAGTGACATCAGAGATGTAGGCTAATCTCTGTTCCAAAAATTTGGCAAGTGGCTTCAGTTTTCAAGGTTACCTCATAGTCCAAGATGTCTGGCAGAGTTCCAACCATTACAAAAGCATTCCACACAGCAGGAAGAGGAATGGGAGAAAAGGCAAAAAGGCCCTTTTCCCAGCCAAGTTAGTGAAGGGATTTGTTTCCCAATGAACTACAGTTCCTCCGTATCATAATAAAAATAAGCTTACAGAACCTGTTTTCCATCAGTATCAGAATCAACTATTAATTTATCAACCCTGCCAGCCTGGCTTTTCAGAAGAAAAGGGATATAACTGGTAGCCATGCCACCTGACAACCAGGCAAGTGGCTATTTGAAAAGCACCCTAGTGAGAACCAGAAGACTGGATTCTGATCTGCAGCTCGGTCTCTGGCTTCCTGACTGATCTGGGACAAGTCACCCTCTGAACTTGAGTTTATTGATTTGCAAAATGACAGGTCTCAACTAAACGATATTTAAGCTTCCCTCTAGTTTTTATTTTGTATGAATTATAAATCTTGGTCTCAAATTCCTCATCTGAAAAATCATAAAAATAAATAGCTCTACTTTTAAAGATACTGGCCAGGCATGGTGGTTCATGCCTCTATTCCTAGCACTTTAGGAATCCAAGGCAGAAGGATCACTTGAGGCCAGGAGTTCAAGACCAGCCTTGTCAACATAGCAAGACCCTGTCTCTACAAAATTTTAAAATTTAACGAGGTGTGGTGGCACACACCAGCAGTGCCAGCTACTCAGGAGGCTGAGGTAGGAGGATCACTTGAGCCCAGGAGTTCAAGGCAGCAGTGAGCCATTATTTCACCACTGCATTGTAGCCTGGGAGACAGAGAGACCCTGTTTCTAAAAAAATTAAAAAAGATACTATCTAATTGTTTGAGGATAAATTCCCTCAAAACAATCCTTGAGAAACCTGCTATGCACCAAGTACTATGCCAAGTGTTGAAGATACAGACATGAATAAGATACATTTCCCTTTTTTAGCTCTTTTAGGAATCGCCACACTGCTTTCCACAATGGTTGAACAAATTTACACTCCCACCAACAGTGTGTAAGTGTTCCCTTTTCTCCACCACCTGGCGAGCATCTATTATTTTTTCACTTTTTCATAGTAGCCATTCCCACTGGTGTGAGATGGTATCTCATTGTGGTTTTGATTTGCATTTCTCTAATGATCAGTCATATTGAGATTTTCTTCAAATGCTTTTTGATCACATGTATATTTATTTTGAAAAATGTTCATGTCTTTTGCCCACTTTTTAATGGTTTTTTGTTTTTGTTTTTTCTTGTAAATTTGTTAAAGTTATTTATAGATGCTGGATATTAGACATGTGTCTGATGCATAGTTTGCAAATATTTTCTCTCATTCTGTAGGTTGTCTGTAGGTTGTACTGAGATCAAACTCCGTTGATAGTTTCTTTTGCTGTGTAGAATCTCTTAAATTTAATCAGATCCCATTTGCCAATTTTTGCTTTTGTTGTGATTGCTTTTGGCATCTTTGTCGTGAAATCCTTGCCAGTTCCTATATCCGGAATGGCACTGCCTAGGTTGTCTTCCAGGGTTTTTATAGTTTTGGGTTTTACATTTAAATCTTTTATCCATCTTGAGTTGATTTTTGTATATGGTATAAGAAACAGGTTCATTCGACCCAGCAATCTCATTACTGTGCATATACCCAAAGGAATATAAATCTTTCTACTATAAAGACACATGCACACATATGTTCATTGCAGCACTATTCACACACACAAAAAGAAGACAAGAAATCAATCTAAATGCCCATCGATGACAAATTGGATAAAGAAAATGTGGTACATATACACAATGGAATACTACATAGCCATAAAAAAATGAGATTATGTCCTTTGTAGGAACATGGATGGAGCTGGAGGCCATCATCCTTAGCAAACTAACACAGGAACAGAAAACCGAATACCACATGCTCTCACTCATAAGTGGGAGCTGAATGATAATGCATGGACACAAAGAAGGAAACAACAGACACTGGGGTCTTCTCGAGGGTGGAAGGTGGGAGGAGGGAGAGAATGAGAAAAAATAGCTATTGGGTACTAGTACCTAGGTGACAAAATAATCTGTACAACAAACCCCTGTGACATGAATTTACCTATAAAATAAATCTACACATGTACCTCTGAACCTAAAGTAAAAGTTTTAAAAAGATACATTTCTTGCCTTCAGGAAACTTACAATTCAGTAAATGAGACAGAAATGTAGTCAAAATTCATAATACTGTGTGAAATATGCAACAAAAGGAAGAAAAGTTGGAGGACAAGGTCAGGCTAGGAGAATTAAAGATAGCTTCCCAGAGGAGGTGATGTCTGAGTTGGGTTTCGAAGACAGAATAGGAATTTGCTAGGCAGATAAAGGAGGAAGGGCATTCCTGGCAGACATAACATTGTGAACACAGAGGAGTGAAAACTCACAATGTTTTCAGAGAAGTATAAACTATTCAGCACTATTGAAGCTTAAAGTGTGTTGGAAGTAATGGAGAGTGGAGAAGATGAGAACTAAGATGTTCATGCCATTCTAAAGAGGTTTAGGCCTCATCTTGTAGCACTGGGAGACTATCATGGTATTTTTAGAAGAGGACTGACAGGGTTTCATTTTAGAAAGGTCATTTTGGCAGCAATGTGAAGAATCAATCAGAGACCAGCAGCCCAGCTAAGAGGCTACTGTAGACATCCAGGCTAGTGATGGTGAGGGCTGAAACCAAGACAGAGTTCAGAAATTCTTTGTTGTGAAATCCAACGGACAGTCTTCAGTCCTTCACTGGCTTGACCTCTCAGCAGTAGTTAACACTAATAATCACATGCGCCCTCTTTAAAATTCCTTTTCTTTGGACATTGATAATATCATACTTTCCTGATGTTCCTCCTACTCTCCAGTCTCTCTCTTTCTCTATGCTCCTATCTTTCCTTGCCAACCCCTTAAATGTAGTATTTCTCAATTCTCTATCTTTTGCTCTCCGCCCTTCCCACACTATGAATTCCCCCTGTGTATCACATTTACTTTGTATATTTTAAATAAGGATGGCTCCCAAATCCATATCTCCATCCCACATCACTGTCCTGATCATCAGACTCATATGGCTGAGAGCTCGGTAGACACCTGTGAGCCCTAGGAAGAGAGGATCAATGTCCAGCTTGCACAAATAAGTATGGGGATATTCATGTAGGAGTGTGTGTGTGTGTGTGTGTGTGTCTTTGTGTGTGTGAGTAGGAAAAGCAAACTGTCTGGAAAGGATTCATAATCAGTAAGCTGAGGTTACTTTTATGGAAGAGGTGAACTTTCCCCTTTTTATATTATGTGCATGTCCACATATTCATTTGAATGTTCTATAATGAGCATGAATTGCTTTTATGATTTTTAGAAATCTAAAGAAATACAAAGGATTATTTAAAATTGCATCCTCATACCCTCAACTGCACTCCATGGCCATGGCAATGGTCTCTTCCCTCCTTAGCTCTGTCCTCCAAACTGCTACTAGAGTTACCATCATTCTCACTCACTTCTTAAAAACCTTATAGGATCAAGTTCACTGCTTGGAGTGACTCCTGAGGCCCTTCACAATCTGGCCCCAGCCTAGATCCCCAGTTTTATTTCCTATTTCATTTCCCTGCTCCCTTTTGCTCACACTGAATGCACCATTCTGCACATACAACATTTCCCTTTGCAAATGGATGCCTTCACCCTTGCCACTTCTGCCTCTACTGCCTTTCCCCATTTCCTCTCCCTGCAAAAAAAAAATCTCCTCATAATTCTTTGAGACCCATCTCAGTATTATTTCCTGATTTTTTTTCAAGTAGTTATTACTTCCCTAAACATGAAAGAAGTTGGTTGACCTCCTTTTTAGCATTTCCACAGTGAACTGTAAGGCACCTCAGTTCCTATCTTCACAAGACTGTGAATTCTCCAAGAGTAACAATCCTACCACAGCTTGCCCTTGTCTTTCCGATGCCTGGCTCATCACCCGTCTCATAGAAGATGTTCAGTCAATGTTTATAAATGAATAAGAGGTAGATGAGCAAATGCACTTGGGAAATTTGTGAGAATTTCTTTTGGCTTTCTTCTACTTCTCCTCTCTTTACCTGATACTCCATCGCCACCAGCACTGTCATTAGTCACTCTCCAAGACCGTACTTTCTACCCATACTCCACACATCAATGTAGTCTCTCATCCCTGTTAATGCCTTTGCTGAAAATTTTGAAAGCGCTGTCCTTAGATGATTTACCAGGTATATGACCTCTGACAACTGCTCAGCAAATAAGCTTCTGTTTCCTTATCCAATAAATGATGGTGATATGCAAGACTAGAATTAGTTGTTGTGAGAATTAAATGGGATCATATGTGTATAGCAACTACAACAGAATTTGGGTCCCCACAGGAAACTCAACAATACTTCTCTTCTCCTTCATTCCTCCCAGTATTGTTCTCCATTTCACAAGGATCCCTGAAAACAAGAAAGACTTTACCATTTCTAAAGTGACTATTTGATGAAGCTAACAGCAGGTCATGGTGGAGCTGGTAATCGCAAAAGAGAATCCTGGAAAGAGAATCCTGCGTGATCCCCTCAGATCTTTTCACAAACAGTCACTTGCTTTCTCTCCTTAAACAACCCTTCCACCTGGTCATCCCTATGGCAGTTCCTCCAAAACACCCAGCCCTCCTCTACCTCTCAGGCTCTTTCTGCCCACATTCTCTGCCTTGATCATTCTTACTCATCTTTCATGGCTGGGGAAAAGGGTCACCTCCTCTGTAGAGCCTGCTCTGATGCCCTGAAATTAGGTCACTCCTATGTGCTTCCACAAAACCTAATGTCTCCCTCTCCACTTGCCTACAGCCCATTAAGCTCAGGACTCCATCTCTGGGTCCTCTTTCCTAACCTAGAGGAAAGTGTTCTCAAAAGTGGCAGGATCCTCCCTTTCCATAGTGCTTAAGAGATTCTGCTCCAGAAAATGGCCCAGCATTGATATCCAAAGTTATGGAGTAAGTAAATAATAAATTAATTACAACTGACATAGAGAATTTTAAATCTCAAAGTCATTAGTTGAGTTTGGAAAAATAAAGAGGCTCTTATTGAATCGTTTTCAGGGCACAGAGTTGCAAAAGATGCCATTATCACTGGATGATGCGGCAGGAATTCCTGGCTCTTCTCTATATATTGGAATTTAATTTCTACCTTAAATAAATCTCACTCTCAATGGGGGTTTTGACAGTACCAGGGCCATTAATGAGAAAGAAAGCCCTGGAAACCTAATTATAAGCTCAAAAGACATCCAGGGACAGACGTGTAAGGGAAAGGTGTGAAATCCAACTGCTGTATCATTCTGGACTTGTGCTCTGTCTAGGTGTTTGTAACTAATGCAATTATTTTTCTCTAACAGACATTTCAAAGAATGGCTTTTAAAGTGACTATATAGTAAATTAAAGAAAAGAAAGTTACAAATTCTGTACAGACATCATCAAAAAGAGAACCAAGGTGTGCTGACAAAGAAGATTGCTCCTTCAAACAAGGTTGCTGCCCATCCTCTGATGTGCAGCCTTTAAATTTAAAGGTGCAGGTGGCCAAAAAATACTCTCACAAGAAAGAGTAGCAGACCACTATGACAAAATGGCTCAGAGATTCTATTCCTTTTTATTTTTCACTCAAAATAAGGGCTTTAACTGACAAAAACAAGCTTTTCATCAGATGACGGTGATTTGACTGTGTATGTATTAGAGGCTATGCTGTTTTATTGTTTCATTCTGTCCTTCCAGTGGCCTGAATTCAGTAGCCCTCTCTGTGGACATAATCTTTAACAGCATACTCTATTGTCTGATTATCAAATTGTCACAGAAACATTCAGAGAATTTTCGAAATATTCACTGCAAAGAATGTGACAATTCACCTTACTGGAGGATAATTTGTTCATAAATATCGAAGGCCTTAAAAATGTGCTTACTTTCAACACAGAAATTTGCCCTCTAGGAATTTATCCTAAGAAAATTATTAAAGATGTGTGCAATTACGTGTATATAAGGATGATCACTGGAGTGACAACTTCAAACCCTTTAAGTATCTGACCATGAGAAATAGCAAAAAAATTATGGTGCAGTCACATAATGAAATGAAATAGCATCTAAAACTATATTACAGACATATTTATTGACACAGGGAAGCATTCAGAGTATAGCAAATAGGAAAAAGTTTACAAAAAAAAACAATATGAATAGTATGATCTTATTTTTGTGAGGAAAGTAATATAGTAGACGTCTTCTTTATTTGACCTCATTGGGTCACGGGTTTTGTTAAAGAAAAAAGCTTTAATTTTTTTTTACCACTTTAATGGTAAAACATTTAAAAAAAAAAACATACTCATATAGATTACACATTTTCTTTAAACCTAAAACATGAATATATACTTTTCTACCAGTCACTTGTTAAGGGCCAACACTCACTTTTGGGGCTGTAGGGGGCTTTTTATACGGTTTTGCATTGTCTGTCTTTAGGTACTGCACTTCATGGACTGTAAACATCTCCAGTTTCAATTTCTTTAATTGGAGAGAAAACATAGAGACACTTATCAAGTAATCTAAGTTCAAAATCCTCCCATACTTTTATAATTTTATTCCAACTCTGGCAATTGTCTTATCTACACCTAGTCTGATGGAAAATATTTAGCAAGTTGACTTTTGAAAAATTTTTCCATAGCATTAAAGTTAATTTTCATCAATGACTCATGCCTGTAATCCCAGAACTTTGGGAGGCCAAGACAGTTGGACTGCTTAAGCTCAGGAGTTTGAGACAACCTGGGCAACACAGCAAAACTCCATCTCTATAAAAAAAAAAACATAAAAAATTAGCCGGATGTGGTGGCATGCACTGTAGTCCCAGCTACTCGGGGGGCTGAGGTGAAAGGATCACTGGAGCCTGGGAGGTCAAGGCTGCAGTGAGCTCCAGTCTGGGCAACAAGGTGAGACCCTGTTTCAAAAAAAAAAGAAAAAAAAACTTTAAATAAAGTTAATTTTCACAGAAATGACCCTTTTTCAAATTCATATTTCATCAGTTTGCATACTTATAATAACGCAACCATTATAAACAGATACGGGTTAAAACAGTACAAATAGATTTGGGCAGGTAAACGTACACTTGAGAGTAGCCTGCTAGCCACATCAGACAAAAAATGCTTACTAAGCAATGGAAAGCATTGTTTAATCCAGCAAGTATGCCGAATAGATGTCGAGAAGAGGTGGAAATGCTCCTCTGCCTGTACCATGCATGGCTGGCTCATGGGCTCCCTTTAGCATGCGTGGCTGGCTCTTGCGTAACCTTCTGACCTCAGCCTGTGTCACTTCCCCACAAAGTCTTCCATGACCGTCCTAACTACTCCTCTTATTCTTCATTACACCGCATCATCCTGTTTTTTTCTTCTGAAAATCGTCCTTTGTAATTTTCCTATTTACCTTCTAACCACTTGCTTATCATCGGTCTTCACCACTAGAAATTAAACCTGTCCATCTGGTTGCACACTAACACCCAGCACAGTGCTTAATGTAGTTGTCATTTGACATTTACTTAGTATATACATATATACCTACTGTATATATGTATGAATGCTTATAGTTTAAGTGATCTCATGATTTCAGAGGAAAAAATTATTCTGTCTCATCAGACACAGAATATATAATCTTGCAGAGATATTTGGATGACATTATATATATATATTTAGGATGCAGCCTTAATCTGTATTCTTTTCCCCTAATTGAAATGTCTGTATTCATTTATTTTCATTTAATATCCATCGTCATCATAAACAAATATTAAATATCAAAAAGAATATAATTAATCGCTGAACAACACATAGGCAATTATAACCTCCAGAGTGAGGTGAAATAGGGCCTAAGAAATAGTCTCTTGAGGATTCCTATGGATGTTGTTCCTGTAAAGCCAGCTGAGCCATCTGTTGAGAGGTGGCATCAAAAGTCGGTGGTTTCGAGCTCCTGGAGATCAGACATCTTAAAAGAGAGATCCCTAACATGGAAAAACAAAAAACAAAAAACAAAGAAAAAACAAACTTACATAAAAAGTTGTAGTAAAGCAAAGAGCCAGGAGGAGGTTAACTCTGAGAATAACCACTCTGGTGGATTCTAAGAGACTGGTGGAGGAAGGTCTTTCAGTTATACAGCAGTGCTAGCTAGTTGAGGTCTTTCGGTGACATTATTTAGTCACCAGTTTTAGTTACCTCTCATAAAATGGCAAACATGACCCAATCACTTCACTAGGCTTCCTTAGTGACCCAGTCAGCAGCTTGTCCATGGAGAAATGTAACACACGTGTGGTCGGCTGCTGTGGTGAGTTCTTCAAGCTGACAGGTTTCGACTGGCAGGGCTTCCTCAGAGAGTATGGGAAAGGGCCCTCTGCAAGACAACAGTTCCCAACAGGGATCTGGGCAGTCAGGTTTTAGTTCTCAGTAATGCTGAGTCAGACAGACAGGAAGGAGGAAAATTGGAAATGTCAGTTTTCAGAATTGTAGCCAGATATTGAAGTAAAATGAAAGAATTAAAAATTACCTCTGTGGCATGGTTACTTCTGTGGCATAAGTTACTTCTGAGGCATGGAAAAAAGAAAATAAAGTCAATCTAAAAAATGTTTTGGGCCAGGCGTGGTGCTTCACGCCTGTAATCCCAGCACTTTTGAGGCGAGCTGAGGCCAGGAGTTTAAGATCAGCCTGGCCAACATGGCGAAACTCCATTTCTACTAAAAATACAAAAATTAGCTGGGCCATAGTGGCGCACATTTGTAGTCCCAGACACTCAGGAGCCTGAGGCAGGAGAATCACTTGAACCTGGGAGGCAGAGGTTGCAGGGAGCCAAGCTCACACCACTACACTCCAGCCTGGGCAACAGAGCAAGACTCTCTCGCAAAAAATAAAACAAAATCTATAAACATACTGTTTAACCTAATTTGCAAAGAAAAGTGGATATTACATCTAATTTATAAAAATAGATTAACATGGTCGGGCACTGTGGCTCATGCCTGTAATCCCAGCACTTTGGGAAGCCGAGGCGGGTGGATCACAAGGTCAGGAGTTTGAGACCAGTCTGGCCAATATGGAGAAACCCTGTATCTACTAAATATACAAAAATTAGCTGGGCGTGGTAGCGCTTGCCTGTAGTCCCAGCTACTCAGGAGGCTGAAGCAGAAGAATTGCTTGAACCCAGGAGGTGGAGGTTGCAGTGAGCTGAGATCACACCACTGCACTACAGCCTGGGTGACAAAGCGAGACTCTATCTCAAACAAAAAAAAAAAAAAAAAGAGTAACGTAATCTTTACAGAGAAAAAAAATCTTGACATATAATAATTCAGAGACATGACATACCATGAATATGAAAAGCACACGTAAGACTATATCAAGGATATATCAAGAGTATCAAGTAAAGAGATTTGGCAAGTCTTGAGTATGGTGTAAACCTCTGCATTTTTATAAAACTGCAGGGATAAGTGATGTAAATTCTCAGTTGAAATCTGCTGGCCTGGAAGATGTTAGATTCAAATTAAAGCAGTAAAGTTGCACCCAAGTTAACATTTAAAAAGTAACTGAATCTATTGAGAGGAGAGACAGACCCCCTCAAATTGTTTTATATTGTTTTATATTCAGAAAAGGAAAGAGAAGTGAAACTAAAGGCAGGTAGCCTGGCGCCTAGGAACCACACCCGAAACCAGGCTTGGGCCTGCCTGACCTAAGCCTGGTAGTTAAAGATCGACCCCGACCTAACCAGTTATTTATAGATTCCAGACATATGGAAAGGCATTGTAAAAATTCCTCTCCTGTTCTGTTTCGTTCTGATTACCGGTGCATGCAGCACCCGGTCACGTACCCCCTGCTTGCTCCATTGATCATGACCCTCTCACACAGACCCCCTTAGAGTTGTGAGTCCTTAAAAGGGACAGGAATTGCTCACTCAGGGAGCTCGGCTCTTGAGACAGGAGTCCTGCCGATGTTCCCGGCCGGCCGAATAAACCTCTTCCTTCTTTAACTCGGTGTGGAGGAGTTTTGTCTGCAGCTTGTCCTGCTACATTTCTTGGTTCCCTGATCGGGAAGCGAGGTGAATGGCGGATGGTGGAGACAGCTCCTTAGGCGGCTTAAACCTGCCCTGTGGAACATCCCTGTGGGGGATTCCAACCAGCCAGAGCGAGGCGGATCCTGAGAGTGCTCCCGGATCCAGAGAGCACTCCCGGGTAGGCATTTGCCCTGGTGGGACGCCTCGCCAAAGCAGTGTGTGGCAGGTCCCCTGGAGGATCAACGCAGTGGCTGAACACCGGTAAGGAACTGATACTTGGAGTCCAGACATCTGAAACTTGGTAAGACTAGTCTTTAGAACTTGCCTACTCCATTGGAATGGAAGCGTGGCCTGATCACCCATGGTGTGCCTGTACCGGCACTTTGGTTTTTGTTTTTGACTTGACTTGGATTGCTTGATACTTTGGTTTTGGTTTTGACGGGGCTGGGATTTCTGGATACTCTGCTTTTGGTTTTGATTTTGGTTTGGTGTAAACTGCAAAAGTGTGTGTGTGCCCTTTTTAGCCGTTCTTTGTTTTGTGGTGTGCGTGTAGTATAAGCATGGTGTTTTATCTTGAAGAAGCATGGGTCAGGCAAAAATAAGCCCACCCCACTAGGAACTATGTTGAAAAATTTCAAAAGAAGGAGTCAAGGGGAGAGAGAGAAAGAGAGAAAGGAAGATAAAGAGAGAAAGAGAGGAAAAAGAAAAGTGAAAGAGAGAGAGACAAAGTCAAAGAGACAACAAGAGATATATACAAGTAGTTAAGAAAAAAAAAAGTGTACCCTATTCCTTTAAAAGCCAAGGTAAATTTAAAAGCTGTAATTGATAATTGAAGGTATTCTCGGTAACCCTATAACACTCCAATACCACTTTGTTGTCAGTGTAAACAAGGGCATATCCCTAAAGCACTGAGGCCTTTCTATCAAAAATCCTTAACCCAGTAACCTGCGGATGGCCCAAATGCATTCCGTCTTCAGTGGCAACTGCTTTGTTAACGGAAAAACAAGTAAAATAAATAAATAAATAACTTTTAGAGGAAACCTCATTGTGAGCACACCTCACCAGTTCAGAAGTATCCTAAGGAAAAAAAGGGGGGTGGAATTTATGTAAAAAGAGTATTCTACAGTAAATTCTTGTCCTGAAATAAATTAACTGGTTGGTTAAAGAAGGAGATATTCGTAATAAGTCAGAAAGTTGAAGCATGTCGAAGAATTGTCTGTGAAGGTCGTGAAAAAGAAAAATGTTATTTAAAAAAAACAGTTTATGTGCAAGGTGTGTAAGGAAAGTAAAATATACCTTTGATAAAAGAATTATAAGGAGGCATAAGAATATAAATTTTTACCTACATTAAAAGGTTAAAAATACGTATTTTTTGTTTTAAAGGTTTAATCAAGTTTTAAAATGTTAATTAGAAGGAAAATTCTGTGTGTAAACATTGGCTAACATTAAAGAGGCACCATCCAGTTTTTCTGTGAACTGGACATTAAAATAAAAGCATAGCAGGTTTTTCTTAAAGCACCAACCTGCTCTTCAGCAAAAATTATAAAAGGTTAAAAAGAGTCTATAAAACGACCTTATGCTCAAACATTAAAAAGTGGATAAATATGTCTACAAGGTTTTATTAAAATTAGGTTTAACATTAATAACATACTAATACAAAGGTAAAATTTAGCTTATCTGGTATAAAAATCATACAGGAAGCATTGTCAAATATAAAATGGTGTTTGGCTTCTTTGGTTTAAAAACTAATAAAAATAGGTGCTAAAGGAAATTTTTCAGTAAAAAGGCACTAAGGACTATAAAGTCCACTGCCAAGGTCCCCACATTTAAAACAAAAGGTCAGTTTCTTAAAAATTATATACTTGGTTTATCTTCCACTTTCCTTTCCCTCAAAAACTACAAGTCTTTTAGCACATGTACCACCCCTAGAATTTCCAGTATACCAGCACCAGCCTGAAGATCACGTTCTCATCAAAGGGTGGAAAGAAGAAAAACTCGAGCCAGCCTGAGAAGGACCCTACCTTGTGCTGCTAACCACCAAGACTGCTGTTCGTACAGCAAAAAAGGATGGACTCATCACACCCGAGTCAAGAAGGCACCACCCCCTCCAGAGTCGAGGGCCATAGTCCCAGGGGAAAATCCTACCAAACTAAAGCTAAGAAAAATTTAACTCTTTTCATCTATTCTATTATTCTTTCTTCTTTCCTCATGCTATTGCTAGTCATCTAGTTATTAACATAACCAAGTCAATTTTGCCTCAAACTATTGCATTTAATGCTTGCCTTGTTATACCCTGTAGGGACTTGCCAAGTCGAAGACAGCTCTCTACTTCAGAAAAGTACTTCTGTCCCTCCTGACTCTCCTCAGACTGGGCATTAGTAAACTAGGACCATTTAATCCAGGGAGATTTCAATAAAGACCGCAGTGCCAACGAGGAGTCTTGCCCCCCAGTGTAGCTTTTATGCCATAGTTGGTCCAACATTCTGTGGACCACTAAAGAGCAAGGATGGACTGCCCCAACCGGTTTTTGTAATTTCCTAAAATCATACATTCATTTTACTAGAAGGATCATAGAAGTCAAAGACTTAAAACAAACTTTAGCAATTAAGACAGGATACCAAAATGCAAATGCCTGGTTAAAAAGGATCAAATATTCCATCTGCACATTAAGCAAAAGCAATTGTTATGCTTGGGCACATAGCAGGCCAGAGGCCCAGACTGTCCCCCTTCCACTAAGGTGGTCCTCCAGTCAACCAGGCACAGGCTGCATGGTAGCTCTTTTCCAGGATTCTATAGCCTGGAGTAATAAGTCGTGCCAAGCTCTCTCTCTGTGCTATATCCCGAAGTCTGGCACCCTGTAGGTCAGACCTCAAGGGCCATCCAGCCTCCATCTCCCAACACTAAGTTCACTTCGTGTCTCTCATGACAAGGAGGAAACAGCATTCCTTGGAGACCTGAAAGGATGCAATGAGCTAGAATTTTGGAGAGCTTATCAATCAATCAGCCCTTGTTCATCTCCGAGCGGATATGTGGTGGTATTGTCGTGGATTACTGGGCATTCTGCCGAATAACTAGAGTGGCACTTGTGCTTTAGTCCATTTGGCTATCCCTTTCACCCTGGCATTTCATCAACCAGAGGGAGAAAAAAAAAATAAGACATCGTAAAGCGAGAGAAGCCCCTTATGGGTCTTTCAACTCTCACATCTATTTAGATACAATTGGAGCCCCGCAAAGAATACCAGATCAATTTAAAGCTTGAAATCAAATAGCTACAAGATTTCAGTCAATATTTTAGTAGGTGACAGTTAATAAAAATGTAGATTAGACAAACTACTCCTATTACAACCAACAGCAATGAGCTTTTCATGAGTTAAAAAAAAACTCATGTCAGCCCCAGCCCTGCGGCCACCGGACCTGACAAAACCCTTTACACCCTTTGTGTCAGAAAAAAAAAAAAA
>NW_012102155.1:1344546-1365144 GCF_000951045.1 Mandrillus leucophaeus
ATATATATATATATGGTAGTTAGAGTTTTAACCCAGACTGTAGGGCTCTGGCCAAGGCCAGTGGCCTATCTCTCAAAACAACTAGGCAGGGTTTCCAAAGGCTGGCCCCCATGTTTAAGGGCTCTGGCAGCAACAGGCCTGTTAGCACAAGAAGCAGATAAACTAACCCTTAGGCAAAACCTGAATATAAAGGCCCCCCATGCTGTGGTAACTTTAATAAATACCAAAGGACATTATTAGCTAATGAATGCTAGACTAACTAGATAGATACCAAAGCTTGCTCTGTGAAAAACCCCGCAGAACCATTGAAGTTTACAACACCCTAAACCCCGCCACCTTGCTCCCGGTATCAGAGAGCCCAGTTAAACATAACTGTGTAGAGGTGTTAGACTCAGTTTATTCTAGCGGGCCCAACCTCTGAAACCATCCTTAAACATCAGTAGACTAGGAGCTGCACATTGATAGAAGCAGCTTCGCCAACCCCTGCAAAGTGACTCTGAAGAAGATGACAAGCCCTGCTCCAGTCACAACCAGAAGTGACTGGTCCACACACGGCCAAAGCATGAGGAAACTCATCGTGGGACTCATTTTCCTTGAAATTTGGACTTGGACAGTAAGGGCTTCAACTGACCTTCCTGAGACTGAGGACTATTCCCAGTGTATACATCAAGTCTCTGAGGTAGGACAAAAGGTTGCTACAGTCCTATTATTTTACAGTTATTATAAGTGTATTAGAACTCTAAAAAAAAAGTGTTTGTATAATGTTATTCTATACAAAGTATGTAGCCCAGGAAATGACCAACCTGATGTGTGTTATGACCCATCTGAGACTCCCACGACCACAGTTTTTAAAATAAGATTAAAAACTGAAGACTGGTGGAGGCTCACAAACAATGCAAGTAAAGTGTTAGCCAAAACAGAAAAAAAAAGAGGTGCCCAAACAAGTCACCTTGAAATTTGATGCCTGTGCTGTCATTAATAGTAATAAGTTAAAAATAGGATGTGGTTCTCTTAATTAGGAAAGAGGCTATATGGCAGAAAATAAGTACATTTATCGTGAATTAGGACTGTGTAAAAATAAATGTGGATAATGGTCTTGTGTCATTTAGTACTTAGATAAAAAATGAAAAAATCCTGTCCACCTTCAGCAAGGGAAAAGAGACCCTTTCTATACCAGTGGTCAGTGCAACCCCTTAGAACTAGTAATAACCAACCCCCTTAATCCTCGCTAGAAAAAAGGGGAATGTGTAACCCTAAAAATTGATGGAGTTGGACTGGATCTTCAAGTAAATATCATGGTTTGAGGAAAAGTTTATAAACGCTCTCCTGAGCCATTATTTCAAACCTTCTATGATGAGCTGAATGTGCCAGTACCAACAATTCCAGGAAAAACAAGAAATTTGTTTTTGCAATTAGCTGAGCATATAGCCCAGTCTCTCAATGTCACTTCATGTTCTGTATCAGCACAAGTGTACCATATGAATCATTATCAATCTATTGCACAGGAAGACATAAGTAGCAAAAATAAGAGTCAGAACTCCCACTCATAAAAAGTGAAAGTCTCAAAGACGGGAAATGAGAGAAGGGAGACAGACC
Source organism: Mandrillus leucophaeus (assembly GCF_000951045.1). Classification (NCBI taxonomy): domain Eukaryota; kingdom Metazoa; phylum Chordata; class Mammalia; order Primates; family Cercopithecidae; genus Mandrillus; species Mandrillus leucophaeus. The sequence goes on from NW_012102155.1 coordinate 1,346,143, forward strand.
CTCTCATATTGTTTTATACTCAGAAAAAGAAAGAGAAGCGAAGCTAAAGGCAGGTAGCCCAGCACCTAGGAACCAGACCCAAAACCAAGGAACCAGACCCAAAACCAGGCCTGGGCCTGCCTGACCTAAACCTGGTAGTTAAAGATCGACCCCTGACCTAGCCAGTTACGTTATCTATAGATTCCAGACATTATATGAAAAGGTATTGTAAAAATCCCTGTCCTGTTCTGTTTTATTCTGATTACCAGTGCACGCAGCCCCCAGTCACATATGCCCTGCTTGCTCAATCGATCACAACTCCCTCACATGGACCCCCTTAGAGTTGTGAGCCCTTAAAACGGACAGGAATTGCTCACTCGGGGAGCTTGGCTCTTGAGAGAGGAGTCCTGTCGATGTTCCCGGCCAAATATACCTCTTCCTTCTTTAACTCGGTGTCTGAGGAGTTTTGTCTGTGGCTTGTCCTGCTACACTATGACTGATAATACTATCCTGTTGTTGTCTATTATCAAGCAAAGCAGTATCAGGAGTCAGATATTAATAAATAGGAACATCATGGATAGCAAGGGCATTGACAATTCTCTAGGAAGTTCTCTAAAAGCATATAATTTCCTAAATATTTGTGTTAATATTTTACTCTTACAAACTTAACCTAGAGAAGGCAAAGCCCCTCTTCTGATTTGACAGCTCTTCCCAAGAAACTCGTCAATAGTAACATATCACATAAACCTAATTATTTCTAGTGCCTCTCTTTTTAAAGGTGAAAAAACTAATTATTTGTGATTTTCCAAGGACCCTCTGGAAATCTCAAATGTCAGTATTATAGACAAAGGTATCATTTAGGATTCAATTTGGGGAAGGCAGAGTCTGACTCACTATGGAGTGCCCAAACACTAGTCAGAAACAGCACAAAGCGCTCCAAGAAGCCTTGTTACCTGGGTGGAGTGAACAGGGTTCCAAAGGTGAGGATTCCGCTCCTGCCCGAGACATTTGTGAAAGACAAATTGCACCAGTCAACCAAGGAGATGATTTTATTCAGGTTGTTGGGATGAGGAGAATACTTATTAATGAGGAAGATCTCAGACAATGAAAGGAGTGCAGGGCTTCATGGAGGCAGATAAGCAAGCTCAGCATCTGTGAGTCTTACACATGAGGAAGGCTGGGGTGGGTTTTACCCAAGAATAGACAAGGGCAGCATGGTTCTTTGCAGTGACAAGGACTCCCTCCTCAATCAAACTTTAGTCAGGCTCCTCTGAACCCTCTTCTCAACTAGGCCTGAAACTTGGCCTGCTGACCCAATTCAGCAAAAATCCTGCCAAACCAGTTCAACAAGAATTCCCCACTCTTCATACCTAACCAAGCTCCTCTTAGTAATTTTCCATCCACTGACTTTCTCACCCTGCCTGTTGGCTATGGATTCCCAGCTGTTTCTGCTGTACTCAGAGTTGAGCTCACTCTCTCTCCCCTATTGCAATAGTCTTGACCCCTGCTGCAATAGTCTTGAATAAAGCCTTCCTTGCCTATTTAATTTCGTCCAGTGCAATTCTTCTTTAAGAACAGCCATTTTCAGGACACAAACATATGCTGGCATATCTTAACTGTCAGTGCTTTCTGGAATCACAGGGCTCAGATAAAGTTCAACATTGTCAGAGGATAAAACAAAATTGCTCTCCCACAGTGGTTTGCATCAAATAATTAAGTGCTGTCTTGATTAAGTCTAACTTCTTGCTGCCCATGAGTGAAACATCATTTATCAAAATGTATTCTTTGAGCACTTACTCTGGGTCGGACTACATGAAGGGGAATACCAAGATGATTAACATAGAATATGAGAAGAAATCAGCTCTTCCATAATGCAGAGAATGTCTTATCTTGTTAAAAAGTCAACTTACCAAAAATATCTTTAAGATTTTACTCCTCGTACAATCATGACCCCTTTATAGAATTTCAATGTCATAATCCTCTTTGTTCTCCAGAACAAATACGGTGCCTCCCTTTGTTTTCAAATGTATATCCGACCTCTTTTCATATGTATATTTGGCATCCTTTCAAATGTATATTATCAGAACTCCTTTTAAATATGCCCCTTTCAAATAGATTTTTGGAAGTCTGGCAACTTATTATAAGTTTGCCTTCCCTTCCCCTGTTCAGTGCCTTTTTGTCTGCTTTTTCCTACCTCAGTGCCATAAGGCTCCTTCTCCCCAGCTGACCACAAGGCCGAGCTTGAAGGACTGATTGAGTATAAAAGAAAACCTGTCATTCTGACGTGTTAAAAAAGTGGGCCAAGGCAGTTCCTGGCCCCTGGTTCGTGCACTCCCCGCTTTCTTTCTGTAATTCAGGTCTTGTAAGCAGCAACAGCTTGCCTTAAAATTCTGGATCTCTGGTCTTTACACACACACATGCACACACACACACCCCTGCCCCTTACAACAGATCATTCCATTGTAAATACAGCTGAGGTAAATTCTCTACATCTGATTCCATCTAAGTCTAAGATGATAGCAAATCCATGTCCAAAGAGCACTTTAGGAATCTTAATTGTTAAGTTTCTTCTGACAGTCCAAGAGTATGGTTCTCTGTCAACAAGGTTTATTAAAGAAGTCACTGTGTTTTAACATGAAAGTTTTGGTACAAAAATCAATTGGACACAGCCCTAACTGTTCTCTAGCACACACTCTCTCTCTCCCTTTCTCTCTCTCTCTCTCTCTTTCACACACACACATACATTTTTACTTTTTTATCAGCCTAAACCTGTCAGTCCATTACACACATGTCAAACTGACCCATCCTGACTTGTGCAAAGCTTTCCGTCTTCTCGCACAGGGCTACTGGAATGAATGAATGCAGGAGAAGTGTAGAGCACAGAGAACAGAACCTTGGATAGTGCATTTCTAATGAGAACTTCAATTCTCCTCTTGCCTTTTCTTTCTGACACATCCTTCTTGAACTCTAGCTCGCTCATAGGATCTACAGAAAACTACAAGCCAGAACTCTCCCTCCCCACGCTTTGTGCAGGGAACCAGTCCTGTGGGTGGGAAAGAAACATTTCTTACTAAAAAAACTTTCCCTTGTAAGCTCGTGATAATAGCACCTATTAAACAACACTCCCTTTCTGAAACTTTTATCCCACCTACAGGTCATATTTTTGGGTGAGTGTTTTGCTTTTGAAGCAGCTGCCAGGATGTTATGGGCTGGCGTGATGGCAATTTACAAGTGTTTCATAAATCACGGCAAGACTGAAAACGCTTGTGACAGATGAGGCTTTAAATTGTCATCCTGTCTTTTTATGGGCATTAAAAAGGTGGACCTTGTGACATATTCTACAGATGCATCCCCTTCTGCTCAGCCAAAAAATCCCTACCTTGCACACCACCAGAGAGAAAGAGAGAGACAGAGATCTCAAGGGTAGTAAACTACAACTCTCCACATTGTGTTTTATAAGAGGAGAAATCTGAACATTAAAACTGTGATCCTCAGCATTTGTAAATGCTTGAAAGGCAAGATCCTTGATTCATCTTCTGCCCCCAACACAATCTGTGAATTTCATGAGCCCCAGTGAATTCCCAAGTGCTATGAAATTTAAAGTAAGAAAACATTAGATCAATTCTCCTTGGGAGAATGAAGAAACTTACAATTTCCTTAATAAAGATCACAAGGTCAAGCAATGGCTCAACTGGGAAAATCATGAGAAAATGACTATTTTCTCATATGAGTATAGACAGTGCCTGCTGTCTATACTCCCTGGACCATAGTTTCTCAATTTTGGCTGAACATTAAAATCACCATAGTTGCTATTTAAAATACCCCATTCCAGATCAATTTAATCAAGGCTAGTGGGGGTGGGTGAAGCTGAGGCCCAAAAGTTCTCCAGGTGATTCTAGTATGCAGCCATTTTGATGCTCACTGGTCCAAAAGCACAAAAGTAGACAATATAAAGGAAAGAAATGGGTAGGAAGTCACATATCAGGGAGCAGGGTAGATTCTAGCAAGTTAGAAACCACACACCTGGGTAGGAATTTAACAAGTACTATTGGGCTCATGCCTGTAATCTCAGCACTTTGGGAGGCCGAGGCAGGTGGATTACCTGAGGTAAGGAGTTCAGGACCAGCCTGGCCAACATGGTGAACCCTGTCTCTACTAAAAATACAAAAATTAGCTGGGCGTGGTGGTGGGCACCTATAATCCCAGTTACTCGGGAGGCTGAGACAGGAGAATTGCTTGAACCGGGTGGTGGAGGTGGCAGCGAGCAGAGATCACGCCAATGCACTTCAGCCTGGGGGACAAGAACGAAACTCCATCTCAAAAAAAAAATCAAAAACAAACAAACAAAAAATAGCAAGTACTACTGCTGTTTAGCTCTAGCTGGAAAGAATATGGACCCATTGCCAGATTTTCTGATCTGTTAAGAAAATCCAGAAATTGCGGGGATTTTTTTAACAGGAAATCTCCTGGTTTTTAAATATTGAAGAATAATTCAAAAATTTTTAAAATATTATGCAACCTAAACAAAATATATCTTGGAACTACAAGTGTGCTACGTCTGTCCTACATATGCTGACTTAGATATCAGGAATTCCATAAATAAAAATCCGTCACCACCACTATCATAAATGGCCAGCATGGTTCTCTCAAGGCCACAGGCAAGCTTATGGAGAAGTATTCTAATGAGACCAACAAGTAGCAGTTACACTGGCCTGAGATACAGGAGGCCCCCTTCTCTGCAGTGTTCCTTTGTGTGGTTTCAGTTACCTGAGGCCAACCAGTCTGAAAATATTAAATGGAAAATCCCAGAAATAAACAATTCATAAGTTTTAAACTGTGCGCCGTTCTGAGTGACATGATGAGATCTCATGCCCTCCTACTCAATCCCATCTGGAACAAGAATCATCCCTTTGTCCAGCGTATCCACTGTAAACACTCCAGCTGTTAGTCACTTAGTAGCTGTCTCGGTTACCGGACCAAGAAAGCATCCTCTGTGTGTGTGTGTGTGTGTGTGTGTGTGTGTGTGTGTGTGTGTGGTGTGTGTGTGTGTGTGACCTATATATGGTTTGGTCCTCTCTATGGTTTCAGGCATCCACTGGGATGGATCTTGGAATCCACTAGGGAGTCTTGGAACTGGGGGAGGCCTTGGACTATATCCCGGTCAGACAAGGAGGGGCTACTGTATATAAATGTCAGCAACAAACATGGAAGCCATGATTATTGGGCTGGCCCTCCCATTTTTATATTTTAAGTTGCATTTCCCCAAGTGAAGCTGCTCCAGGGAAGGGAGCTGGCTTCCACATATACTTTGTTGCAGTGCTTGTCATCGTTTGAGGGGACTTGGAAATTCAGTCACCATTAACCCCAGACCTTCATTTGGCCTTGTCTCTCAGAACTGCTGAAACAACTCTTTTATTTGCTTTTTCAGTGTTTGCTGACACAAGAGTCCAGGAAGTACAGGAGGAAAAAGAAGGAGGACAGCAATCAGTCACAGCTCCTTCCAGCATTCACAGAGTGACTACCACTAATTACGCCTCTCAGACCTGTGTTTGAGCAGACCTATTTTCTCTATGAATTAATGCCAAGTGACCTACTTTTCTACATATTATTCATTATTTGTTCTGCTGTTTTATCGATTTTGAGACTCTTTTGCTACACAGGAATAAAAAAATCCAATACAATAAAATTCCTCTCATTGAAAATAATATAGCCATACCATGAAATATAAATTTATTTTTTCTTTATGAAAAGATAGCATCTGTAGACTACATTTAGGCTGTGGGAATTAGGTGAAGGCTGCTTCATTGGATTAATAAAACCAAAAAGAAATATAAATATGTTAATGTTTAGACAGGAAATCTAAGATAAAATAATAGACTACATTTCTAAGTTTTAAAACTTGTTTGCTTATAATATTCTAGAGATATTTATTTCATAAAAGAGCACAATGTTAGTTTTACAAGACTGTATATATTTTCTATTTATATTCCTCTTGTCCCATTTTTTCATATACATTATATCATCTGATTTTATTATGTCTCATATTTTATTTGTGAGATTTCATATGTGAGATTTTATTTCTTGAAATCTTAGTGGAATGTTTACTAAAAAACAGATAATTAAAAATAAAACCACACAGCTCACATGCTCTTTTTGTTTTATATGCAATTATAAACATATTTTCAAGACAATTTTAATGCCCAATTTTCACAAAGCATCTTCTTCTCCCTGTGCAGCATGTACTCTAAGGAAATCTTAAAAAGATGCTGTTTTCGTCGTTTTGGTAATTGAAGCCTCAGAGATTCCACTCACCCAGGAATGCAAAGGAATGACTTGCATTCTGTTGACAGAAATAATTGTATTTTTTTTTTGGTGCAAGTGGATTTCCCAGAGAATATATCCTTGCCGGGGGTGTTGGAAGAGAGCAGTTTGGAGAGAAGCAGGAATCATTGGGATACAGGACATAGCCTGGAGGAGCCTTCATTATCCAGTGTGGCTGCCATCTTGCTATCTCAGATGCTCTCCCACCGACCTGCAGGAGCATAGTGCGCAATGACTACCAATGCCATGTAGCTACATGAGGATATACCAGTCACACTCACCTCTAAAGCAGTGAGTGTCATCACTGTCAATTTGCCCTGCCCTTTCCTTGCTTTCACTTCCTTGAAATCAACAGCAAGGCTTCCCCACGCATAGAAAACCACCAATACACCACTGCCTCCCTGATGAGGCCATCCAGAACATAGAGCTTAGGAGTCACAGCTTTACAATGGTGTGCCCTACAGTCTCCCCTCTCCTCCTTGGATCTTCCTGTGCTGATAGAGGGACAGTAAGGAGAATTCAGGAACTCCATGAAAAACGAAAATGTGTTGATCCATAAAACTTCCAGCCGGGCACAGTGGCTCACACCTGTAATCCCAACACTTTGGGAGGCTGAGGCAGGCGAATCACAAGGTCAGGAATTCGAGACCAGCCTGGCCAATATGGTGAAACCCCGTATCTACTAAAAATGCAAAAAAAATTAGCCAGGCACAGTGGCAGGTGTCTGTAATCCCAGCTACTTGGGAGGCTAAGGCAGGAGAATCGCTTGAACACAGGAAGCAGAGGTTACAGTGAGCCGAGATTGTGGTCACTGCACTCCAGCCTGGTGACAGAGTGAGACTCCGTCTCAAAAAAAAAACCTTCCATCCAAAACTAGGAAACCAGATGTGTGTTCAGGTCCTAAGAGCCTTTCCTTGCTTCCACTTTCTTTATTACTTTCATATTTGATACATTAAAGTAATTCACAGTTGCCGGTCCATAGACAGCTCAAAGGTCACTCCCTTCAGGAAGCTCTCCCACATAGGCCCCCCATAACTCCTGTTATGCCCCACAGCATTGTCCCTATTGCATGATCCTACGGCCTTTAGTGTGGGGTCTTGGCTTCCACAGTAGCCTGTGACTTCCTTGAGGCCGTGCCTGAGACTTAACACATCAGTAGCCCCAGTGCTTAGCCCAGAGTATGAGACACTTAAGAGATGCTCAGCAAATGGCCATATGTTGTTCACACATACAGTCTATAACCTATGCAGCATCTCAGCTCAGTTACAGTTGTACTCATTCATTCACCAAACATTTACTGATCACCTGCCTGTGACAAGATGGGGCTAAATAGCAAATATACATTATTTAATGTGAAGTTCACAGTTCTCCTTCAAGAAGTATATTTTTCTTATATTTTATAGGTATGTAAACAGACACTCAAGAAGTTTTTCTAACAAAGGTCAGAAAGCCAGTAAATGACAGAGCTTTGATTTAATCTCAGGTATATTTAACTTGAAACCCTGTTTTTCCTTTTCAATCTCAATGCTACTCAAATAAAAAGACTTCTATGGTGTGTTGTCATTAGGAGAAAATAAACTAAAACACGAATCCATGAGCATGACCTTCTCACCATGCTCACTCACGCAGTATCTCTCTCTCCCGACGCCCTGTCTCTCCTGCATAATTAAAATTATCCATTGTTTAGAAGACTGTTATCTCAAAAGACAAAGTCAACATCACCACCTGAACTAGAAATATTAAGTATCCCACAACTAGTACTCATATTGCTTCAAGTTATTTTATCAGAAATATAGTACCAGTATTGCCTTATTATTCATTTACATTGAAAAAGAGAATTATGCTACTACAGACAACTTCACAGGCCCTACTATGTGTTCAACCTGTCTTACTATCTGACAAGCCCCCGAAAGGGAGAATCACGGATCTAAAGGACAGGTTACTCGTTATGAGCTTATCAAGCTGAAACTCCAATATTTAAAATGCAACTCTAGAAAATTCCCTTATAATGAAGAAACAAATATTTTTACACCAAAAACTACAGTGGAACCAGTTCCTATGCTGGAAGCATGATGTTGTTGCTTGATGGGTGTCCAACCCAAACCTGTCTCTGGTTTTATATGAACTGTCTTCCTGTGCCCCACAGCAAGCAACTATCCACCTGGGTTATTAAAGTGAAGGAATTGCTTCCTGTTTGCAAGCTAAGTGCAAGACGATGTAAAAATCAATTTGTAAGGCCAGTGAGAGTTGCTATAACCCTAACACATTTGTCACATTTATGCTATCACCACCACCATCCACTGATGGAACCAGATTTAGTAGAGTTTTCAGAATTCAAAAGAAATGACCTTCCCTCTCTTAGGAAGAGGTGCTGCCACTCTTCCAACAACCTGAAATGGACAAAAAGAAACAGCATAACATAGCAGCATCTATAGATGCCAAGCACTGGGCTAGCTGATCCTTCTTCGTGTCTGGAAAAAAGTAACAGTCTTAAGAAGAAGAAATGCAGGAATGCCATACACCCTAGAACCAAGGTCACCTGCCCAGGCACTTCCTTATACAACCACTAACACAGAGAAGGGAGGGATTCTGGGAGGATACCACTGCCACAAGAGGGTTGGTCTGCAATGTGTCAGCATTCCCAAATAGGTTTTTAAATTCTGGGAAAATATAAAGCCCACGTTTTATTCTCCAAATGATATTCAGTAAAACTTATTACACTCACCAAGTTTCCTTGGACAGGGAGGTTTCTTAGCATAACGATACAGCTAGTTACAGTGTCCAGGAAATTAATCTAGGTCAGGATAAAGTTAAACCCACAGTCTGGCATGCCTGATCTGTCATTATAAAACCAGACAGCAAGACAAGAGCAAAGAAGTATGATCCTCAATTCTAAAACCAATGATCATTCCAGAAGCTTCACAGCATTATCAGGGACTAGGGTCCAAGAGCAAAAACTGGTGAGGTGAGTTTAGGGGGCAGTAAGTTCAAAGGAACTGCAACCTGAGTGCTTATTAAAAGAGAGATCAGAAATTGTGGTTAGTATGTTGATTGGGCATGAAATTGAAGGGTTTGTTGGTTCTACTCAGAGGTTTGGCCATATCCTGTGGGGAACAGAGAGTTTAAGCAGGAAAAAACATCATAACTGGATTTGTTTTTTGAAGGTAACTCTGAAGGCAGGAAGACCAATTTAGAGACCTTGGTAACAGAACAGTAAAGAAAGGGTGAGAGTCGTGCCCACACACAGAAACACACACACAATACAAATCTTCCCACTTCATCCTACCCTTGCAGTATTACTGACCTACAAAAGACATTCACCTTTTGTTTTTATACTGAAGGTCTATTTCTGCCAGTTCCTGGCCCCACATAAATGAAATTTTGGATATAACCCTAAGCAAAGCCAGGGTACTACACGGCCCAGTCGAATATATAAAATCAGAGTCCAGCAACCAAAAACAAACGAAAAAAGAAAAACAAAAAAACTGAAATAGAACTCCACACTTTACTTGTACTCTTCTAACAGCGTTAAAAGGGATTCTAACTTAAAAGAAAGGGCACCACTTCTCAATTCCATTTCTCTCTCCTCCACATTTCTCTCATAGCCTCTCTCTCTCTCTGGCTTCTCTGAAGCCTGCTCCTTTTTAAATGCTCTGCATCACCCACCACAAACACAAACAAAACTCTTCACCCAACTTAGCTTTACCTCATGCCCACTCTCTGTTCTCTCCCAACGTTTAATCGAATACATCTGTTTAGTTCCTGTAACTCAGGACATTCCCCTTTCCTGTTAAGCCCCATAGTTTTCACCCTCTGCCCTTTTTATGTATCTGGATGACCAAAGAGCTGGGCACTGGCCTGCCATGACCAAAGGCTCCTGGCAGGCATGGAGAATCTATGGGGGCAAAGAACATATTTTCTGTACAAAGATCTAAAGTTAAGGGTAGATGGCAAGAAGAATGCATTCTATCACACACCTAACTCCCTGACTAGACTGTCAGCGTTTTGAAGGTAGGAACCATGTCTACTTTGTGTCTCTAGCAAAGTTTACAAATCTTAAATGGAGAAATGAATGCTTGCATCACTGTCTCTTAGACAGCCACCTCCTTTTTAATGCTTCTCTTTTCTGCTTACTGACCTGTATCTCCTTATAAAATAAGTCATCCTTATGAGTGGAACAAGGGACCATGGAGACAACTACCTGAAGCACTACCTATCATTCATCCTCTTTGTCAATTCCCAGAGCAATTAGGGGAGTGTAATTAAAAATGTCCAAAAATCTCTTACATATTTCAAGCATCAGACATTCGCTAATATTAGTAACACATTTATTTAATCTCAAGCATCCTTCTGCATTTGATAGATTGTAAAGAGGAATTTATATGGAATGAGACAGAGTACTTCTTCTCCTATTAAAATGAACATAAATAGCTCATGAAGGATGGTTCACTATAACAATTTGCATAACAAATGCACTTCATAAAAAACCGTGTAACAGGCACCCACTGTTCTAAACTCATGAATATTTTGAGTACTTAAGTAGAGCACAGAATGTAAATAGGAGGGGAAAAAATAAATATTTTTGCTAAAGCTTATCCGTAAACAGAATCTTAGAGTTTGCATTTGGGTTTTCCTACTATTTATTTCTTTAGTATGTTGTGTCTTTAAATATATATATTTCACATGAAGTTTTAAAGCAGTTTATAAAATAAACTGATAGCCAACAAAGTATGTTTAAACTGATTATTTAGTATTCTAGTCCTAATGTAGGAGAATGGCGTGAACCCAGAAGGCAGAGCTTGCAGTGAGCTGAGATTGCGCCACTGCACTCCAGCTTGGGCAACAGAGCGAGACTCCGTCTCAAAAAAAAAAAAAGAAAAGAAAAGAAAAAGTATTCTAGTCCTAACGGGTTAAGTGTTTCAAGTGGAATACTCTGATCATACACGTAAATTTCATCCCTGCCATAAGATCTGGCAATGATTAGTTCACATATTCTTGCAAATTACTGGAAATACCACATTCCCATGAGTCAAAGTGACAGCTATGAAATTAAGTAGTGTAAGCCAAAGATTCCAACAGCTACATGAAACAAACACACCTCCAGCAAATTTCTCTGCCCCAACTCAAGCAAATAGAATACAATCTTGTCTAAACAGCATCTTGCAGTTTTCCATGTTCAATATTGGAAAATAACCCAACTCTCTGGTGGTGTTTTACTACATTTTCAGGACCTTCTTTCCTCTCTTCAGTGGGGAAGGGAACCAAGGACACAAGATCAAGGAAAGTCCTTCCCAGGCTACACACTGGTCCAATAACTAAAGAGACATTGGTCAGATTCAAATAAATCTGATATAATTCATAGTAGTTAGCTATGGTTTTTACTCAACATATAGAACCCAAAAAGATTTCTTTAAGAAAAACTTATTGTGTCTGATTGCTAAATTATTAACTGCAGTGAATCCTTCAGTTACATAAAGCAAACAAATGTGATTTTAGTTTTGACCACTATTCTCTCTCAAACAGAAAATAAATCCTTTCCAAGCAGTGATATCTAGGCCAGTATCTCTATTTTGCTTTTAGTTGTTTTTCATACATCACTGAAAATTTGGGGACTCCCCTCTGAATTTACTCCCTGTCTGGGCTTTGCTGCCCTAGTTGCAAATCCTTACCAGCTGACATCCTTCTTCCTCTCTATACTGCAGGTATTGCTTGTTACATTTGTAGCCTTCATGCAGTATATCCTTGACTGCTGCTACTATTCTGCTCTGCTCTATTATTTGGAGCTTCATTCCCATCAAGTCACGCTCACTTGCACTGTATTTACTTTCCCTATGCAATCTGTATCTACCCAAAGACTCAACACCATTCCTCTCAAGACACCCAGCAGGGGAAGCTTCAGATTGTTTAGATAAGAGGGTCTTAAAGGTGGTAGTCTGCTTTAAACTTGAAGCTATCATTGCAGTAGATATCACATACCAAAGAATGGGGAGCTGATGGATATTATAAGGGTTGCCATACCATCCTACAACCTCCCTGTTGAAATCTCCAATGAATCTAATCCACCAGCAGATTACACACTAGCCACCTGCCCATAGGAAGGCTGAAGCCATCATTCATAGCTGTATTATCCTCCCTCTCATAGTGATAGAAGGGGCTATTAATTAACTTCAGAGAATCTGGATCTCTGGAGAAAGAGAGTTGGTCAGGACCCAGGAGGGGTGATACCAAGAAGAATCAGCTCAGCCAGGCACAGTGGCTCACACCTGTAATCCCAGCACTTTGGGAGACCAAGGCAGGCAGATCACCCGAGGCCAGGAGTTCGAGACTAGCCTGGTCAACAGAGCAAAACCCCATCTCCACTAAACATACAAAAATTAGCTGGGCATGGTGGTGCATGCCTGTAATCCCAGCTACTTGAGAGGCTGGAGCATGGGAATTGCTTGAACCCAGGAGGTGGAGGTTGCAGTGAGCCAAAATCATGCCACTGCACTCCAGCCTAGGCAATAGAGCGAGACCTTGTCTCACAAAAAAAAAAAAAAAAAAATCAGCTCCAGGAGACAGAGGTTTCTAGATTGAAGGAATCCCTAATGTAGCTAAAGGAAAGAACTGGGCTTAAGCATGATCTTTGCTCAGTAAACTTTCAGAATAGTTTTAAATTCATTTGTATTCACTCCAAGTAGACTCAAACTTTCAGAGAGAGTGCCTCGGGTTTAGTCCTCTGGAGCAAGGGAAGAACAAACATTCCTTCTATGTTGAACTGCTATGAGGATCAAATGAGATAACACATGGAAAGTATCTAGAACAATTTCTACTAAGAGTAAACACTCAGAAAGTTATTTTTACTATATTAAAATTGAATCTAGTCATTTTATTTCTCTCACATTCATAAAATTTATTCCCCAATGCAAGTTTTATTGAAGTTAAATGTATGCAAAGCAGATTAGAATTTTTTCTTGGAGGAGTAGGCATCATTGTGGCAAGAATTTTAACCCTTCCTCTATCATCTGCTGTTGCGAGAGCAATAGCTTATTTTTACCAGGTTAACAGAGTCATTCTTGGGTAGAATGTATTCCTATTGAGATCACCATCATAACCCAAAGTTTCTAAGTTTCCTGGAAGAAATTACATCTCAAATGTCAGCCAGTCCTGTTGTAAACACAGGAGTGGGGAAAAGACGTGTGATGATGCTGGTAAGAAAAATACCTCAACAACAACACTTACCTGGAAATGATTTAATAGCAACATGAGGGCATTAATTCCCTTATTTTGCTTGCTTTCTAGTGTTAAGTAAAACTGGAATGGCATTGGTCTTCACATCTTTCCTTCTGCAATCACTATACACTATCACCAAATTTTTTCTAAGGCCACCTCTATGTACTGCTCACAGTCACAAACCTTCAGAGGCTTTGAAATGTTAAAATATATAAAAGCAGCTGCCTGGGATCCAGCAGACAGGCATTAAAACTGACATTTGCAAACATCATTCTTTCACTCCCAGTTCACAGGCAATTTGACAAGAAGGAAATACAAACCTTCACTCATTCCAGGGCAAACATTCTGAAACTAAATGATTTACATGGAAATAGGCAAAGGTTACATTCACATATTTTATAGCCTTCTTACCAACTTTAGTCAAACCTCTGAAGTTTACAGAAATCCTTAGCCTTTCTGTATCTTATATGAGTATATATGAAATAAGCATTTTGATGATAACTTTTGAGGTCATGAAGTTGAATCTCTGTATATGAGACCATTTACCCAAATATATATACACATATATACACACACATATATATCCCCAAAATGTGTGTGTATATATATATATATATCCCAAGTGTGTGTGTGTATATATACACATATATATATGTGAGAAATCATTTGAGGTGTAGAAATTAGGAAAAATGAACTATCCAACACATAATACCCTGAATGTTCTTTAATATAAATTACTACTAAATGCCAATTAATCAAGGATACTTGCCTTGGCAAAATCTCCTGCCGTTGAAAACTGGGGTATGGCATTGCTAATGACAAAAAAAGCACAAGTTTTTACTCAAATCCCAGAATGACCAAGTGGAATGCATATTTAAATAGTACCTTAGGGTGGAAAGATTGTGAAAATGAAAAACACATCTCTAAGAAAAGTATGAAGGTGACTTTGAGAAGAACTAAAAAAAAAAAAAAGGTTAATTTAATTTTCTATTACTTTGTCAGAGCAGAATATGTGCATTTGCTAAGGGAAGCTGTTTATGTTCAAGATACGGCTCTGGTTTCATAAATATGGAAGTGTCACTTGTCAGTTCAAAAGTCTCAACATCAGTATTGCAACATCTTGATGTATGTACATTCAACACAGGGAGATGAATTAGATGTTGGCTAATTCACCCAAGGAGAAACAGATTTTGAGTTTACTTTTTTAGACATGACACTTTTAGGAAATGACCTTACATGAGACCCATTGCTTCAAATAAGGAATTTTTGGGCAATCAATCCCAAGGTAGATAGCATCTGAGAACAATTGTGTCCATTGTTACACATGCACAAATGACCTCACCACCATCTTCCACAGACTGGTCTGTGCCTCCAGGAATTCCTTTTTTTCCTTTTCTCAGGCACAAGTCTAAGAAATTTAAGAGAGATACAGTCCAATCGTTTATTTTTTCCTATTTTTTTTGATAGATAAAGAGCGGTAAACAAGAAGAATTCTTACCCCGTGGTGCTTCAGTTGGAATACATTTACAAAATTAACTTTGAAAAATATTGGAGTTGATTAGTTACATTAGATATTCTGTCAACAAATCCAACTCATCCTAATCAGTTATAATTAACACTGATGTTTGATGAGATGTACACGTAAGAGTAGCAAGTTGACATGCTAAACTGCTCCTCTAGGGGACTGGGTAAAGTGTTCTCATTATCTTCAACTTGGAAAAGAAGTATATTTGCTTGCTTTGGCCAAATTGGCAAAAGAAACATATGCCCAGCCTCTAATGGATAGAAGACTGGTGCACATTTAACAAACTTGGCAGGCAGGTTTTTGTTTTCTCCAGGAAAAGGATGTGAATTCTGGAATCCTGGCACTTTAGCAAAGTCAAATGTCAATCTAACCCATACTTTCCATTATGGTTTTTCAGCTCAAGAATATTAGAGAACATCTCTAAGCAAGGGCAGAAATAATTAAATTAGCATGCTTGTATGGCCTAAAATAATCCATTGGGTGACACAAACGAAGCAGAACTGCTCATTGCATTACACCAGACACATTATCCAGATTGGCAAGAAGGGAGCTTCTGGGATGCTTTGCTCTTCACCAGCAGGTACCTAGACCATCTAAGCAGACCCAGCACCCCACGCATGACTCTTGCAGCTTTCCTGGCTCCTGCCTTTGCTCTAACTCAGATTTGTCATTCCTTTACAAAACAGATTATTTTTTCTTTTAGTCACTGAATTCCTTGTAGTTCTGCTGCAAATAAGGGAGAGAAAGAGAATCTAGTATTATATTTAGCATCTGTAGATTCATCAGGGCCTCAACCTTTCCTTCCAATCAGTCCTGTTACACTTAGAACAGAGTTCTCTCACACTTGAATTTTCCATCTTTCCTTTTAAACGACTTAGTTTTCATCGGCCTGCAAACGTGCAAATCTTTTCATCCTAAACTCACCTTCCTCTATTTTATTATCCACTTATTTCTTAATCATTGGGATCGAATTTCCACCCTTTGTTCTACTAGAATTTCTCTCTCCATAGCCCTGTCTCCCTGATCTAAAGACCCTGTCTTCATTCTTAGAGCCTTCTCTGGTGTATTGGACTGTGCTGATCATGCATGCTTGACCACCTCCTCCCTGAGTACCAGCAATATTAATTCTCTGAATTTTCTCATCAACCTCTTGAGTTTATCTTCCTCTTCCTCTTAAATATAAGTGTATCCCTAATGTGTCACAATAGCCCTTTGTCCTTCTTTCTCTTTTCTGACAATCTCTTTTATTTCTAAAGGTGATATTATATACAGTAAGACATTCTTCTCCAAAGGGTTAACTCGGTTAAGTTTCCTTGTCCTTTGTTCCCTGCTTTCAAGGCCAGACTCCCTTACTCTCTGTGTTCCCTTGCCCTGGGAAACAACCTTCCACTCGGTCTTTATCTATAGAGCCCACATTCCACATCTACCACTCACTCTGTAAATTACCCCTCCCATCATAATGCTCCCCCCACCGCGCCTCCTGCCTGCCCCACCAAAACTGTTTTCTCACCAGTGTAAATGCACCCCTGCACTTCTCAAGTTAGCCAACTGAGTTTAGCTTAGATTGTGCAGTCCAACTCTAGCCAGTGGAAACTGGACACAGCAGTAGGAGCCCAATGCATTAAAGATAAAGCCACTGCTTTCCTTTGTTCAGAGTCCTCTCATGGTGACCAAACTAACGAGCAGCACCCTTCTGCAGAAGTAAACTTTGCCTTGCTGAGAAATCAGCTATCGGAGTGTTCATTTGTGACTTTGAGCTTTATTTCTAACAGGTGACCACTAAAACAAATGCTAATTTGCATACTCCCTGGGGTCCATGGTAGAACAGAGGCAGTAATGTCCAGAAGTGTTGATGTTACTTGACTATAACTAATATTAAAACATATTCTCATATTAAACCAAACAAATATAAATATCCACTCATATATTTAAGAGTTTTTCAGCTAATGGAATGTTTATCAGGCTCATTTGTAAAACAAAGTTAAGACACCAACACATATATATTGAATAATAAAATGAAAAAATGAATTCTTAGATGAAGCATAAACTTTCCAAGAAAATCTACCTTTTATGCCCCATCTCTCCCCCCCAAACAGCTCTTTCACATTTTCAGTATCTTCATGGACAATTCCATCTGAATCTCTCACGGGAACCTCATCCTCCTGATTGAAAACTGACTTCACATCTTCTCCCAAAGGTGTTTCTATTCCTAGGGATCCTATCAGGAATGCCACCAATCTGATAGTGATAGTGACCGCATCTCAAAATCTTACTTACATTATCGTGACTCCCCACTCTGGTTGCTGCTTCCAAGCAGTTGCCAAGCCTGAAAATTCATGATCACCCTTTTATCACTTTTCTTATCTTCATTCCTATCTTTGTTGCCCTTCTTCTAGTTCCTACCTCTCTGCTTTGAGTATTGCAACAATGTCCTAAATGATGTGTCTCCTTTTCACCATCTCCATGTATGATACACACCTCTGCCATAGTCATCATTTTTACTCTCAAAAATTTCCTGATTCACAAAATCAATTGCATCAAGTTGGAACTCCTTAGCCCAGCACACAGTCTTCCCCAGAATAGTCACATCTTATGTTACCTTTCTCTGCTCTTATCCTCCAAAGTTCTTACATTCTCCCCATAAATAAATAAATAAATATTCCTTTAAACCTTATGTCAAAATTAGCACTTTTGCTATGCATGGGGTAAAAAACAAAGTGAGGGTTTGTACAGTTAACTGCATGACCATCTCAATAGGCCAAGTTTAGTTCTGAAATCTATTTTGCCCTCTTTTACCAAAGAGGTATGTGCCGTCAGCATGATGGTGTGCGTTAGGCAGGGGATGTCATCTGCTGCAGAGGCAGAGAGGTTTAATTTCACTTTAACCGTTCCTCTCTTCCCATGTACAGCACTGCTGCCAGTCCCTTGGGCCTACTGGATTTCCATGTATGTGTATTTCTTTGCTTCTATGTGATCTCAGCAGAGATAAATGAACCTAAGATATTAAAATGTAATTTGTTCAGATCTTTGCCTTCAGGTTGTGCACTAAGATGCTGCCATCAGCCAGAAAATTTGTGATCTAATTTAGAAGCAGTGAGCCATGCTGTCTTTTCTCAGAGGCTTCAGAAAGCTGCACTAGGTCCCCACTTTTCAAAGGTTTTGTGAAAGGTTTTTTTCCAAGCTGTAAACAATGTTGATTTTTTTTCTCCATTTTACCATTCCAAGAAAGATTCACTTAGTAAAGGCAGGGAGGAGGAACTACACCTGCTAGCTGTCACTCTGTTCAAATGTCATATTATACAAGTGACTTACTGTTAATATCTCAGATTCTCCTCTATCGAAAACCCCACCCTGACCCATTTTGTTTGCAGAGAAGAATGAAGTATTTATTTTTTAAAATGTTCTGCAGACATATATGAACAGAAAACTAAAAAGAATTGTAGAGAAACTTATCAACCAGTACTCCAACAAAAACACAAAGTGAAAGGGAAAAAAATTCAAAGAAATAGATATAGCGTTGTGCCTAGTCCCTAAAATGAAGGTAAGATGGCATGACTATGCACCAGACCCAGACTTTTTGGAGGAACTCTGTCCCTAAGTCTTACAGATCGAGTTCTGTGCTCAGCAGTGAATTGGCTTAAGCAAATAATTCTTTTTTCTTCTAAAAAAAAATGGGATGCATTTGCAGAACGTGCAGGTTTGTTACATAGGTATATGAGTGCCATGGTGGTTTGCTGTACCTATTGACCTGTCCTCTAGTTCCCTCCCCTCACCTCTCACCCCCCACCTCCAACAGGCCCTTGTGTGTGTTGTTCCCCTCTCTGTTTCCATGTGTTCACATTGTTCAGCTCCCACTTATAAGTGAGAACATATCGTGTTTGGTTTTCTGTTCCTGTGTTAGTTTGCTAAGGATGATGGCTTCCAGCTTCATCCACGTCCCTGCAAAGGACATGATCTCATTCCTT
>NW_012102155.1:1365194-1373792 GCF_000951045.1 Mandrillus leucophaeus
GTGTTTGGTTTTCTGTTCCTGTGTTAGTTTGCTAAGGATGATGGCTTCCAGCTTCATCCACGTCCCTGCAAAGGACATGATCTCATTCCTTTTTTTGGCTGCATAGTATTCCATGGTGTATATGTACCACATTTTCTTTATCCAGTCTATCACTGATGGGCATTTGAGTTGGTTACATGTCTTTGCTATTGTAAATAGTGCTGCAATAACATACATGTGCATGTATCTTTATAGTAGAATGATTTATAATCTTTTGGGTATATACCCAATAATGGGATTGCTGAGTCAAATGGTATTTCTGGTTCCAGATCCTTGAGGAATCACCACACTGTCTTCCATAATGGTTGAACTAATTTACATTCTCACCAACGGTATAAAAGTGTTCCTATTTCTCCACAGCCTCTCCTGCATCTGTTGTTTTCTGACTTTTTAATAATCGCCATTCTGGACTGGCATGAGATAGTATCTCATTGTAGTTTTGATTTGCATTTCTCTGATGATCAGTGATGTTGAGCCTTCTTTTATATGTTTGTTGGCTGCATAAATGTCTTCTTTTGAGAAGTGTCTCTTCATATCCTTTGCCCACTTTTTGATGGCGTTGTTTGGTTTTTGGTTTTTTTTTTTTTCTAGTAAATTTGTTTAAATTCCTTGTAAATTCTGGATATTAAACTTTTTTCAGATGAGTAGTTTGCAAAATTTTTCCCCCATTCTGTAGGTTGCCTGTTCACTCTGATGATAGTTTCTTTTTTAAGCAAAGAATTCTAAGCTGACAGTTTTCATGCTCTAAAAGATTTCTTACCAAAGTATCATTAGGTTAAAATCTTCAGTAACACCACTAAACCAAAATCAAAGAAAGATTTTGTTTTGCTATAGATAAATTTACCAATTTTAGTTCCTCTCATCTCAGCTAAAATCAGGTTGTTATTCTTAGTTGATTGGTTACTTCATTTTTCTTTGATTTCTTAGAAAAAGAAAACCTAATGCTGGGCTACAAAAAGTATATATGAGGTAAAAATTCTAGACTTCTTTTTATCTCTGTGGCATAGTTAGGATAGAAGAAGAAAGCACTGGACATGACTTTGCTTAAAAGAATTTAGCACACTGAACAGTTGGATTAAATCCAATTTAAGAAAGAATCAGTTATAGAGAAATGAGTTGCTGAACATCCTAGAAAGGATCTGAGAGATTTAGCATCCTTTTGGGGACTGAAAATTTCCTAATACTCTCCTCCAAGAAAACATAAAAAGGGGAGGTTTTAAGTTCATAAATGAAATTTAACTCAAGATAACTGCCATTTTATATTTACCTGGCCTAATAGGCACACGCCCAGAGAGACAAAGAAAGTAAATAAGAAATGTATCCACATTAACTTCAGAGTAATTTAATAGCAAAATGCTAGCCTAGCAGTTCAAACTCAAATGAAGCTGGCATTTCCTTTACTTATTTCTGACAATTTTTCAAAATACAGCTTTTCCCAAATTAGATGTAGGAAAACAGAAAGCACTAGACTTCTCAAGCCTTTAGCTTAAAAGCAACTGAGTCATAAATTCATTGGCTGCTGCAGACACCAGTGGAATACCTTTTGTAAATACCTATTGGCTGACAGCTGTTCAACACTGCAACTAAAAGGGATCTGAGATTTTTAAAATAAGATGTTACCCTGCAATGCAGAAGGTAAATCTGACAGAAAGCAAATAACATTCTCAGCAAGTACAGTAGTGCAATGGATTAGCAAACGTATTAGCAAGTTAAAAAAAAAAAAAAAGTGAGGGCCCAGTGGCTTCACCTTTAGTAAATGATGCAAGATATAGACATACCCTTTAAAATGATGTTCACCTTAAAACCTCAGGTTTCATCCAACACTACATCTCAACTCCTTACTGCAAAAAAAAAAAAAAAAAACAGTGTGACTTGAAAAGACACAGTAATGGCCCTACACTACAAATTTACACATTTTAACCCAACAACCTAACTTTAAAGACGAGGATCATGGTAGGGATATTATCAAAAGATCTTTAATCAGAGCTCGAAATATTTGTATCATTTTTCTAAATCCAGCATACTGTAATGTTCTCCTTCCTTTAAAATAGCAAAGATTTCATGCAGAATAGCAGAACAACTTTGCAAGCTTGATTAAAAGGCATATCAATTTCTAGGAATAGGTTTTATTTTTCAATCACATTTTCCTCTTCAAAAACCTTTATTAGATTCTCAACTCTAACTGTGCTCTGACCATATAATTTAGCAGAATGCTGCACTTCCCTAAGCCTATTTTCATCACTCAGTCGATTGTTCATCATGAATATAAATACAATCCATAGGCTTCAACAAAATGTGGTACACTTTTAGGACTACCTTAAAATAAAAGTTATATAAATTGTCACTGAAAATTACACAGCCACATTACCTGCATTTCAAATTGTACTGATTAAGTCTTTCATATACCCAACCCATTCAACAGAGATAATTAGATAGCATAGGAAGATCTAGCATTATAAAATCAAAGAACTTAAGTCTCATTGTAAGCTGTGCCTACCAGGTTTGTGTCTCTAATGTTTATAAGGCATGGATGCCACCTACTGGCAAGCATTAAAGATTGCAACATCTGACAGAAAGCAACCACGTCGAGGTGTTCTACAGCGGAAATGCACCCGTCGTTAGGTGTACAGCTTGTCACTCCGGATGTTAATATTTTTGTAAGGAGACCACACCAAAGTAGTTTTCGCTTTTGTCACTATATCTCACATTATAAATGCATCTTATATGTATATAAATACATATGTTTGTTCATATATATTTGGTTCACATTTTTTTTCAGAGATTATCCTCCCCTACTAGAATGTAATCTCAAGACCAGCAACATTCTACTGGGCCTAGAACAGTGCCTGGCACTTTATGAATATTCATTGTATAGCTGAATTAAAGGATAAATGAGCAGAATGATAATATGGTTTTAAGATAACATCGCATATTGGCTAGTAGCCCAAATTTCGAAAACGAAAAGACATGAATTGAAACTGTGGCTCCCTTCTCTGTCCTCTATAACTTGGATTTTTGCCATATTTCTTAATTTCTTTAAGTATTAGATTGCTCATCTACCAAATAGGCATAACATCAAGCCAGTTCAGACAATTGAAAGCACAAATGTTTATACAGTATTTGGCACAGAGTAAGTGCATAATACTAAATCTGATAATTATTATTCAATTTCATAATCTTGGGAATATAAAGTAGTACAGCCATTATGGAAGATAGTATGAAGTTTCCTCAAAAAACTACAAATAGAACTGCTATGTAATCCAACACTCTCACTGATGAGTATATAGTTTTTAAAAATCTGTGTATCAGGGACGGGCATGGTAGCTCATGTCTGTAATCTCAGCACTTTGGGAGGCAAAGGCGGGCGGGTCACTTGAGTCCAGGACAAAAAATTAGCCAGGCATGGTGGTGCATGCTTGTAGTCCCAGCTACTCAGGAGGCTGACGTAGGAGGACTGATTGAGCCCGGGAAGCAGAGGTTGCAGTGAACCATGATCACACCACTGCACTCCAGCCTGGGCAACAGAGAGAGACCCTGTCTCAAAAGAAGAAAATCAGTATATCAAAAATATATTGGCATTTTCACGTTTATTGCAGCACTATTCACAATAACCATAATACAGAATGACGCTAAGTGTCCATCAACAGATGAATGGATAAAGAAAATGTGGTGTACCCACATGTTCTAACTCATAAGTGGGAGCTGAACACATGGACACAGGGAGGGGAACAGTATGCACTGGGGCCTGCCGGGGGTTGGGAGACAAGGAGAGGGAGAGCATTAGGACAAATACCTAATGCATGTAGAGCTTAAAACCTAGATGATGGGTTGATAGGTGCAGCAAACCACCATGGCACATGTATACCCATGTAACAAAACTGCACATTCTGCACAAGTATCCCAGAACTTAAAATAAAAAATAAAAATAAACAAATGAAAAAAGAAAATGTGGTATACATACACAGTGTAATACTATTCAATCATAAAAATGAATGAAATTCTGTCATTTGTAGCAACATGGATAGAACTGGAGCTCATTACGCTAGGTGAAATAAGCCAAGAACAGAAAGACAAATATCACATGTTCTCACTCCTATGTGGGAGCTAAAGTAAGTGGATCTCATGGAGGTAGAGAGGGTTATTACCAGAGGCTGGCGGAAGGGAAGGGAGTAGCGGATGAAGTGAAGTTGGCTAATGGGTACAAAAATACAGTTAAATAGAAAGAATAAGTTCTAGTATTTGATGGCACAGTAGGGAAATCATAGTTAACAATAATTTATTGTATCTTTCAAAATAGCTAGAATAGAATTGTAATGTTTCCAACACAAAAAAAGATAAGTGTTTGAGATGATGAATGTCCCCATTTCCCTGATTTGCTCATTACATATTAGATACATGTATCAAAATATCACTTGTACCCCCAAAGTATGTACGAATATGATATATCGACTGACAAACACAATAAATAAATAAATAGATAGATAAATAAATAAATGAAGTTTCCGAGCTAAACACAACTGAGTTTTGTCAGAAATTTAAAGACATTAAGGAGCTTTATTTTCAGGATGCATGCCAAGAGCTCTTCCTTCTCCATCATCCTTGTCCTCATCTTCCAGTCTACATCTAATTTACAAAATCCTCCAATTCCACTACTCAGCCATAAAAAACAATGAAATCCTCTCTTTTGCAGCAATGTGGATTGAACTGCAAGGGAAACAAGTTAAATACTTCATGTTCTCATTTATAAGTTGGAGGTAAACCACTTGTACACATGGACATACAAAGTGGAATAGACATCAGAGACTCCAAAAAGTGGGAGGGTTGAAGGGGAATGAGGGGTGAGAAATGACATATAAGGTACAATTTACACTATTTGGGTGACGGTAACACTGAAAGTTCAGATTTTGCCACTACACAATATATCCATTTTATAAAATGCACCTGTATCCCCTAAATCTATAAAAATTTTTAATAACATAAATCCTGCAGTTCCACCGAGTACTGGCTCTGAGTTGTTGTCCGTAAAGCTTCAGCATTCAGATAGTAACAGGTCCTTGGGGTTGTTAGCAGTTGTGGTGTGATATTTGAGTCACTATTCTAAAAATCTCTAACCACACTCTGAAGCACTTGGATAGTTCAGAACTCTCTGGAGGGTTTTGCAAGGGTTTTAATTTATATTACAGCTGATACTACATTTTGTTGCCTGCCAGGGAACCATTTTGTACTTGCAGGAAAATACCTACCCACAAGTGTTTCTGCTAGAATATTAGGCAAGCAACAGAACTCACTGAAACCGACTTACACGTTAAAGAGTCCTACTGTCGCATGTAAAATGAAGTCCATTGGTAGTTTTGTTGCTATTCTGGCAGCACAAAAATATCAAGAAAAGCCTATGTTCTTTTCTTGTCATGTTCTGCTATCCACATTGTTGTTTCATCTTTGGGCTGGCTCTTCCTGTGTCTTTAGGATGTTTGCAGTAGAAATCTGTACTCATAGTGTTCTCATTCACATTCAGTGGGAGGGAGAGAGCATGGTTCCCAGCAAGATCCTAGAGGAGAGAGGAGGATCTTTCCCATAAAGCTCTGACAAACAATTTCTCTTGACTCATTGCTCAAAATACTAAAACACCTCTTTTCTTGAATGGGCTGACTCTTAAGATTAAACTCATTGGCTTAGAGTTTTAGATCAGAAGATCCGTCCCTGCAGACAAATGAGATCAGCTTCCTCTGAGCCCCATGGGCTGCATGAAGGAGGGGAGGAGACCTGAATGAAATCCAGGTATGTTAAAAAGGACATAATAGAGGGAGGGTAGGCAGCTAAAATCTCCTATGCTAATGAGCACACATAAATATAGTAGTCTGGTCTGAGAAAACAAACATCAGTACATTGAATTGTTCCTGATTTTTCTTTTAAAAGTCCCTAAAATAACTTCTTAAGGGAATACTTTCTAACAGTACACATACAAAGAATCCAAGCCAGGCACAGTGTCTCACGCCTGTAATCCCAACACTGTGGGAGGCCTAGGCGGGCTGATCACCCGGGGAAATCGAGACCAACCTGGCTAACATGGCAAAACTCCATCTCTACTAAAAGTACAAAAATGAGCTGGCCCTGGTGGTGCATGCCTGGAATCCTAGCTACTAAGGAGGCTGAGGCAGGAGAATTGCTTGAACCCGGGAGGCAGAGGTTGTGGTGAGCCAAGATTGCGCCACTGCACTCCAGTCTGGGCAACAAGAGAGAAACTCTGTCTCAAAAAAAAAAAAAGAATCCAACATGCTTCAACAGAAATGTTACATACTTAGGTCTATATTAACCTAAAACTTTCGCTAAACATGATACAAATTTGACAACAGGTAGGCCAGGCTGTGGTGGCTCACGCCTGTAATCCCAGAACTCTGGGAAGCCCAGGCAGGAGGACTGCTTGAGCCCGGGAGTTTGAAGCTGCAGTGAGTCACGACCACACCTCTGAACTCCAGCCTGGGCAACACAGTAAGAGCCTGTCTCAAATATATATATGTATACACACACACACATATACACACACATATACATATACATATATACACACACACACATATACATATATATGACCACAGGAACATACAGTAAAACTCTCTCAGTGTCTATTGTTTCTCTGGGTCTCAGTTTCCCCATCTATTAAATACAAGATGAAATCAGTGGGTTCAAAGATCTTTCCCAACTTTACATTTTTGTCTGTGAATCCATATGCACCTACATCGTCAAATGAATATGCATAACAATTTGCACATGTTTTTATTCATCATTATATATAATCTCCTATTATATAGACTTTACTAGGTAAGGAGCTGACAAAGACAAATAGAAGGCTGCCTTCCAGAGCCTTCGTTGGGGAGAAAAGGCAGATATAAGAAAAAGTCAGAAAGTAGGGCAGCAGCTGTGATAATTGGCAAGCCACATGTAGAGGAATGAAACTGGATCCTCATCTCTCACCTCATACAAAAGTCAACTCAAGATGGATCAAAGACTTAAATCTAAGACCTAAGACTATGGAAATCCTAGAAGATAACATTGGAAAAAATCTTCTGGACATTGGTTTAGGCAAAGACTTCATGTCCAAGAACCCAAAAGCAAATGCAACAAAAACAAAGATAAATAGATGGAACTGAATTAAACTAAAAAGTTTCTGCACAGCAAAAGAAATAATCAGCAGAGTAAACAGACAACCGACAGAGTGGGAGAAAATATTTGCAAACTATTTATCTGACAAAGGACTAATATCCAGAATCTACAAGGAGTTCAAACAAATAAGCAAGAAAAAAAAAACAAATAATCCCATCAAAAAATGGGCTAAGGACATGAATAGACAATTATCCAAAGAATAAATACAAATGGATAACAAACTTATGAAAAAATGCTCAACATTACTAATTATCAGGGAAATGCAAATCAAAACCACAATACGAAACCACCTTACTCCTACAAAAATGGCCCTAATCAAAAAATAATAGACGTTGGCATGGATGTGGTGAAAAAGGAACACTTTTACATGGCTGGTAGGGATGTAAACTTGTACAACCACTATGGAAAACAGTATGGAGATTCCTTAAAGAACTAAAAGTAGAACTACCATTTGATCCAGCAACTCCACTGCTGGGTATCTACCCAGAGGAAAAGAAGTCATTGTATGAAAAAGACACTTGCACACGCACATTATAGCAGCACAATTCACAATTGCAAAAATATGGAGGCAGCCCAAATGCCCATCAATCAAGGAGTGGATAAAGAAAATGTGGTATGTATATGCCATGGAATACTACTCAACCATAAAAAGGAAGGAAACAATGGCATTCAAGCAACCTGGATGGAGCTGGAGACCATTATGCTAAGTAACTCAGAAGTGGAAAGCCAAACATTGTATGTTCTCACTTACAAGTGGGAGCTACGCTGTAAGGATGCAAAGGCAAAGAATGATATAATGGACTCTCCGCTGGTGTGGAGGCTCATGCCTGTAATCCCAGCACTTTGGGAGGCCTAGGTGGGAGAATCACTTGAGGCCAGGAGTTTGAGACCAGCCTGGACAACACTGTGAAACCCTGTGTACTAAAACTACAAAAAGTAGCCAGGCATAATGATGCACACCTGTAATCCCAGCTACTTGGGAGGCTGAGGCATGAAAATCTCTCAAACCCAGGAGGTGAAGGTAGCAGATTGCGCCACTGCACTCCAGCCGGAGTGTGACAGAGTGAGACTCTGTCTCAAAACAAAAAATGAACAAAAAGAATGATAATAATGTTCCCCAAAAAAACTATTGAAATAATTTAGAAATAAAAAATAAAAGACTTCCCACAGCTTTAAAAAAAGAAACGGCCGGGCTGGGTGGCTCACGCCTGTAATCCCAGCACTGTGGGAGGCCGAGGAGGGTGGATCACCTGAGATCAGGAGTTCAAGACCAGCTTGGTCAACATGGCAAAACCTCGTCTCTACTAAAAATACAAAAATTAGCTGGGTGTGGTGTCGCACGCCTGTACTCCCAGCTACTAGGGAGGCTGAGGCAGGAAAATCGCTTGAACCCGGGAG
>NW_012102155.1:1374147-1383250 GCF_000951045.1 Mandrillus leucophaeus
AGAGAAAGAGAGAAAGAGAAGGAAAGGAAAGGAAAGGAAAGGAAAGAAACAACACAGTTGCTAAGCAACTGTAGACTGGAACAGAGGCATATTCCTGCAGTAAGGGTGAGGTTCTTCTATAGCTAGAAGAACGTGTATGGCTTAGAACAGGGATCCCCAACCTCTGTGCAGCAGGCCCAGGCCCTGTTAAGAACTGGCTTGTTAGGAACTGGGTCACACAGCAGGAGAGGAGCAGCAGGTGAGCCAGCCAGCGTTATCACTTGAGCTCCACCTCCTGTCAGATAAGCAGTTGCATTAGATCCTAGGCGCGCGAACCCTACCGTGAACTGCACATGTGAGGAATTTTCGTTGCCTGCTCTTTATGAGAATCTAACTAATGCCTGATAATCTCAGGGGGAACAGTTTCATTCCAAACCATCCCTTCCCCACAACCCACCCCCCATCCATGGAAAAATTGTCTTCCATGAAGCCAGTCCCTAGTGCCCAAAAGTTTGGGGGCTGCTGGTTTAAAAGATGGAACAAAATGAAGAAGGAGTGATTCAGGAATTGACTTAATTTGCTCATGGGACTGAGAAGACAAGACTGATTGTGATGGCGGACGATGTTGATGGTGATGCTTGATGGTGTGATAGCTGCAAGTTCCTGTTATTACCGAGCAAAAGGGGCTTGCTGCCTGATGCACTAGACATGAATACCATGACACTGGGTTTTTGAGAAAACAAAAGTTTTTATTGTAGGTCAACTAACGAGGAGACAGGAGCGCAGTTCAAATCCGTCTCCCCTTGCTGGCTCTAAGGCAGTCATTTTATTAGAAAAGGTTCAGGGGGTGTGTTCTGAGATTACTAGGTGATAGTGGAAGGAAGGGAGAGGTCTAGAAAGTCCTCGGGCATGCGCAGTTATCTCTTTATGCTACCTCGTGGATCACGTGCAAATTCAGCGGCAGTTAGTATAAAACATGGTGGAAATTCGGGCTGTGACATCAACAAGCTCATTCTGTACAGACTCAGGTTGGCCATATTGCTTCCAACTGATTTCAGCCAGTTTTCTTAAATCTCACAAGTAAAGGGAGTTTCAGTAGCGTTCCCTGAACAGCATTTCAACAGGTGACTTACCAAGTGCAGCACTTTAGTGGCAATATTTCATATAATCTTCATAATAACTCTAGGAAAGAGGTGTTATAATCTACATGTTGCCCTCAACTCATATTGCCCAAGGTAAATAATAATAATTAGTAGTAGTAGTACTAATGGTACTACTAGTAGTAAATCTTGACTAAAACACAGGTCCCTGCAACTTCAAAGACTACAAATGCTTTTGTTCACCACACTACCCTGCATCTTTGAAATGCAGTGGCTTTTCAAAACATCCCAGTGAGCCTGAAAGTCAGGCTACACATCCATTTATCCATGAGGGCCAACTTAGCAAAACAAAATGTTTATGGCAAGGCTACATCTTTTTTCATGCCAATGACGATAGCTGTATCAATCCAATAGAGGGGGTGGGGAAGGAAGCACTTTCACAGAGTATGTTATCTACTTATCAGATAGAATTATGACAGTGAAAATGATAAGCCAGGCATGGTGGCTCATGCTTGTAATCCCAGCACTTTGGGAGGATGACGCGTGCTGCCCAGGACTCCGAGACCAGCCTGGACAACAAGGTGAGACCCCCATCTCTACAAAAAATTAGCTGGACAGCGTAGTGTGACTGCGGTCCCAGCTACTCAGGAGGCTAAGGCGGGAGTTTTGCTTGATCCCAGAGAGGTCAAGGCTGCAGGAAACCATGTTCCTGTGCCACTGTACTCCAGCCTAGGTGACAGAGTAAGTCCCTGTTTCAAAAAGAAAAAGAAAAAGATAGCACTGCTCGTTAGCCACTGAAATGTTAATATCTGGACATATTTGAGAAATAATAGCAGAGTCAGCTTTTAGAATTGTGTTGTGTAATTGGATTGAGGGACTCTGTTGGAAAGTGAGAAAGTCCCGGGGTTGCTTGCCATTCTGTGTGTGATCATACTGCTGAGAGAAAGAGATAGAGAGAGGCAGGGGAAACCTTGCTGACCTATACAGACACTGCGCCTCCACTTCTGTCACCTGTAAAGCAGCACTTCCACGGGATATTCAGTTCAACCCAGCACATATTAGGAACTCTTATAACGGTTTCTGGGGCCCAGGCATACACCAGTCAGTGTCACCCCAGAGTATGACTATTATATGAAGTACACAAACTCCATCCTCTAGTCTGCATTGTTCGAACCCAAATGAAGGCCCTGCCACTCTGCCGTAATTCCTCAGCATACTCCCCAGGAAGTCATGTACCATGACTGCTGAACTTCCTTCACCAGGCACCATTCCCTCCCCTACAATTGTTAAAAAAAAAAAAAAAAAAAAAAATGCCTTTTAATCTGTGACCTGCATTTAAAAACTGACATCTGGTGGTTAGGATGGTAATTAGACTTAATTTAAAAGTTATTTCTGCCTTGTTAACTGAGTTACTCTGTGATCAAATTATGGGATAATTTAGATGAATTCAGGCATATTAATTGTATAATCTATAATGTGTGTAATTAATAACTACCCCCTAAAAGCTCTGTGTGAGAAATTGTAAGGATTCACATTAGGCAAAAAGTCAAGGCCTGAATGGCATTTTCTCCTCAATGCCTTTTATTAACTACATATAAAAGGGAAAGCTTTCAAAGGAGATGAAATCAAGATTAAATGCCAGAATTGATCGACATTGTTGCACAGCTTACATCTCTAATGGCCGCAGACTGGTGTAACTTGGGAATTCTCTTGCCCTAGGTAATTGAGGTGTCATCTTCTTGGATTGCACATCTTTAAGGGAGGTGACTCTGGCTGCTGGCTTCTTTTTGATAGTTTTACCCACGATTCTTGAGACACAAATAAGGCGACCTCAGCCATGGGGGTTGCAATGACCCAGGCTGGTCTGTCTTGAAATGAGCTGATGCCAGCAGTGTGGTTAGAATAAGCTGTTTCTACTTATGCCCAAATAACAACAAAGGATTTACTTTGGTTATGGTAAAAGTGACAAGAGTCAGATTTCTGTATTCTTGAATCTTATCCTATTGTTTACAACCACACCAGGTCACCTAAAATACGTATGCATATACACACAAACATTATTTATTATTAACTAAAATATCTGCCCCAAACTCCTTTCTCTTCTTCTACCTTGTAAGCTGGGTGGAGCATCTGTGAGGCAAAAGGACATCTTGATCTGTTCTGTAGGCAAACTTAAGACATTCATTCAGTGACTCCTTTGTCTTGGCCCACCTTGGTGCTACCAGGCCCTCAAAGAACCTGATGGCACCTGAACAGGAGGCATACCAAGAAGTGAAGAGAGCAGACCTCATTTAAAAAAGGGAGAGAAAGATGGCATTCATTCAAAGAGAAGGGTCTGCCTTCCCCATTGGTATACTGAAGGAAATGTGATCATGGTTCGTATTTACTCATGGGCTGGTTGGGCACCTTCATCGACTTATCAGCCTTTTCCTCCACCCATGAATGCACCCCTTGGTGGGATGGTGACTTAATGATAGCAGTTTGTATTTGTTGAGCTCAGCACTGTGCTAAGTGTTCTATATGCACTGTTTTATGGTCAGGTAGGTGCCAACACAACAACTTACGGATAAGGAGCAGATGAATGGAAAGGTTCAGTAATCTATCCCAAATCCACAGCTGGGAGGTAGTAGAGCCAGGATGTGAACTGCCAGTCCTGTCTGACCCCCAAGCATGCGTCTGAACTCCTCCATTTCCCCCATCTAGCTATGAGTTTCCCAAAAAAATCCCATTCCTCCTTGACATATTTTAGAGTTCTTCCTCCTTAGAGGTAGAATGGGGAAGACATAAGGAGTAAGGAAAAGAAAAACACTGAAAACATGAAAAAAAAAAAGACCAGATCTTAAAAAGAAAAACTGACCATGAGAAATTTTCACTGGTGACAGAAGCCAAAAGATCTTTTAAAAAAAGATGGCTACTCTTCAATGTTAAATTGTTTCCCATGCAGTGTTCTATTCTGAGATCACCCCGCTGTATTGGTCAGTTAGAGCTGCCATAACAGATTACCACAGACTGAGCGACTTAAACACCACAAATCTGGAGGCCAGAAGCCTAAGATCAAGGTGTTGGCAAGGTGAGTTTCTTCTGGGACCTCTCTCTTTGGCTTGGAGATGGCTTTTTCCTGGGTCTCCACATGTTCTTTTTCTGTGTGTGTCCATGTCCTAATCTCCTCTTCTCATAAGGACACATGTCATATTGAATTAGGGCCCATATCAATTATTTCATTTAACTTTAATTACCTCTTTAAAGACACTTTATCTCTAAATGCAGTCTCATTCTGGGGTACTGAAGATTAAAACATCAAAACATGAATTTGGGGTTGGGGGAATACACAATTCAACCTCTAGCACCACCACCCACCCACACACACACACACACACACACACACACACACAGACTTTATGCCAGACTTTCAGTAAAAATCTGCAAGATACACTGTCTTGGGTAAAAGAAAATTGGTGGAAAATTAAAGACAAAGTTGTCTTCCATATATGGAGTTAATGATAAAAATAGAAGGAAAAAAAAAATGACCAGGAGGTGAGATGAAAACAGGGAATAAGAATTTAACAGAAGCAGGAAATCAAGAGTAGGAAACCAAAGAGAAATGTGCTAGGAACAGTTTAACCCTACCCCCACCACAGGGATACTAGGATTCCCAACCAGATGTGGATTTGGCCTTGAGTGTATTTTGTTTCATTTGTTGTGAGTATTAAAGGAATGATACATCCTAAATGCTGGACATCTTTGGGTGACACGGTGATAACTGGTATGGCAATTTTTCAGTGAATTACCATTAAATCCCAGCCTATCTAATCACAGGTCATGCAACTCCTTGTGGTAGAAATATAATCCAAATATTCATCTCTTAATTCCCAGCCCAGTTTACCATCCCTCATCATTAAAACAGAACTAGAGAGGATGACAAGGGCTAGAAGTGAAAACAACAGTGGGCCTCTCCTTGGATCCAAGGCAGCACAATGATTCAAAATCAAATGTGCAGCTGGCCAGGAGAGAAATTCAGGTGACTTACAGATGCTATTTGACTCAATCCTGTGTAATGGAATTTCAAGACAGGAATAATATTATTACACCTTCCAGCAATTCATAGCCAATATTTTCAGTTAAAAATCACTGGGTTCTAGCCTTAAATAAGGCTATTGAATAACTTATGCTAATAAATGGCTCTCCTTCACACTTGCAAAATTATCCTAAGCCATTGGGAAAGGTCACTTCTGCTAAGAGTTTGCAAAGAAAAGATCTTCCCTTTGGTTCTAATTCTGGGTGAATGGCAAGCCTGTGGGGCTGACTGACAGGACCCTGTGCCAGCATGGTGCCATATGCCAGCTGGTCAGTACCGCCGAGGAGCATACGTATGCTGAGTCCTGTATCAGCAGGCTCAGCTGGTCACTGACAAAGCAACCATGCTGAAGACATATTTTGCAATTTGGTCACACTAAAATTTGACTGCATGTGTATGTGTGAGTCCGTGTTTAATGATATGAATCAATACAGTTTATTGGCAATTGTTTTTCAGACTGACAATAAGCAATACAAAGGCTCAAATAAATTGTTTCTCATCTCTTTGGAATCATGTGGAGCAAATAGGTGCAAAAAAGGAAAAGGAAAAACAGTCAAAAAACAGCACAGGTAAATGAGACATTTTACAGTATATTACGGTGTGAGGCTGGCACTGCATTCTTACTAAAATACACACACACACAAATTGGGGCCTTACAGAGTAAAGAAAATAAATTTAAACTCCAGCTCACCCAATGCAACTTCAAGGCATTCCATTCTTACTGCTCACTCCCAAAAACTACAATCTAGCCAGTAGGACAAGAATTACGCAGGCATAAAAATATGAAGCAAAAACAAAGGAAGAGACTGAGTCCCTGAAAACCTTAAAGAAATGAAATATTCTTTAAGAAATATTGGAGGGGGCTGGAAGCAGATACTGGAACAGCAACCAAATCAGTGTTCAGGTATCCAGGAAGCCGTTTGGGGTAGGAGGGAGTAAGACTTACAGGGCCAGCCTGACTCCCAGGAGGCCATCCAGCAGCTGCAGGACACAGAAGAGATGGGAAGCCAGAAGCCTGAGTTCCTGGAGAAGATTGAGCAGGAGCTGACAGTAGCAAAGAAACACAAAGTGCAGCCTTCCTGGCACCCAAGGCTCAAGAAGAGGTATGAGAAGCACCTGATGCCAATCGACAGCACATCGCTAACCATCAAGCTCCAGCAGGAGGCCCCGGACAACTCCAACACCAGCCCCAACACAGAAGAGCTCGTAAACATGGGCTATGCTGCCAAACCTGTGAGGACTGCCTGCTACAAGGACATGGGTCAAGTCGAAGAGTTAATGCAGGACGTTGCTGACCAGCAAGAACTTGCAGAGGAGATTTTAACAATTTCAAGACCTGTAGGGTCTGGAAGAGTTTGACAAGCATGAGCTCATAGCGGAATTAGAAGAACTAGTCTCACTTCAAAGCAGTAGGCTGCATCACTGCTCCCTCTACAGAGTCTGCACGGGGGAGGGGAAAATTGGCTGGGGCTGGGGGCAGTAAGCAAAGCAGCAGGTGCCTGCTGTTTATGATGTTGAATTCTATAAAATAAACTGTACTTGCAAATTCAACATTTAGCTTCTGGGCTAGATATAATAACTTCGCTGCTGAATCCTCAGTGGAAAGGGCCACTTGTTTGCAGATGAAGGTGTCTGAAAATGTAATCTCTGTCCTTTTAAGTCAGTCGACTTGTCCCACGTTTCTCTGTAAGACTTGTATGGTACTGGAAGAAAAGCCATTTTTTAAAAGTCATAGACCTTTCCTTGCCCTTAGCTGTAATAATGCATCTGATTTTGGTTTCCTAAAGAGCTGTATTTCTCTTCAACCCTGTGTATACTTCTCTTGCCCACTCCTCATTCCCGCTCCACTGGTCTTTTGGAGTTTGTGATTCTTATTTGAAATTGACGATATTCTCTTGAGAGCAAGTAAGATTGTTAGAATTAAATTGCAGCCACAGAGTTTTAAAATATAATTCTAAGGTCCTTGGAGCTGTTTGTAGTAACTGCTAGATAACTTGTTGGAAACATGTGCATATATTTGTATTCAAATGAAATTATAGTTTGCACTATCATCTATTAAATGTCTTGATTAATTCTTTTAAAAAAGGAAAAGGAAAATATTAGAAAACCCCAAATAGCAATTGTATTGTATTGTATTGTATTGTATTGTATTGTATTGTATTGTATTGTATTGTATTTATTTTGAGACAGAGTCTTGCTGTGTTCCCCAGGCTGGAGTACAGTGGCTCAATCTCGGCTCACTGCAACCTCCACCTCCCAGGTTCAGATGATTCTCCCACCTCAGCCTCCCAAGCAGCTGGGATTACAGACACATGCCACCATGCCCGGCTAATTTTTTTTATTTTTAGTAAAGACAGGGTTTCACCATGTTGGCCAGGCTGGTCTCGAACTCCTTACCTCAAGTGATCTGCCTGCCTCAG
Source organism: Mandrillus leucophaeus (assembly GCF_000951045.1). Classification (NCBI taxonomy): domain Eukaryota; kingdom Metazoa; phylum Chordata; class Mammalia; order Primates; family Cercopithecidae; genus Mandrillus; species Mandrillus leucophaeus. The sequence goes on from NW_012102155.1 coordinate 1,381,722, forward strand.
CTTCCCAAACTGCTGCGATTACAGGCATGAGCCACCATGCCTGGCCCAAATAGCAATTTTTAAAAACTAAGATGCATAGTAGCAAAATGGAGATTCATGTGGCTAATCAGCATGCTTCCATAAACACAACGAACTCCAAAGATGATAATCCTGACACCAACATCATCAGTATTAAGGTTCTTCTAGTAATAAGGAATAAATACAAACTCTGGCTAGATTCAGAGAGATATGAGAGGGGAAAGGGGGAGAATGAATTTATTGGAAGGACACAGGAAGGAGTTCGTAAAGCTCCAGGGGTTTGAAGGGTAATTTCCTGTAGAGCATTGATTTTCAACCTTGATTACATAATAGAATCACACAGGTAACTGTAAAAAATAAATTTAAAAAAAGTAATGCACTGACTGCACTCAGACAAATTACATCAGAATCTCAAGGGGTAGGGCCCTTGAATAAGTATATTTTAAAAGCTTTCCAGCTGATTTTAGTGCATAGCCAGGGATTGAGAACTACCTCTCTGGAATATCAGAATTAACGCCCCTCAATCTTTATGACTCCCTGGTCCAATGTTTTTAGCTCAAAATTCCAAAATTCCCAGGAGAGAGATGTAAGTGGCCCAGTTTACATTCATAGGATACCACTGAACAAATTTAGCCACTGCCGAGAAAATAAGGTCATATTGGACCAGACACAGCCGCTGGGAGTCCATGTCTGTGGGTCAGGGCAGGTTGAATTACTGTGAGCTGGGCAGTCACCCAGAAAGTGTCTATTACACCACCCATGGGTGTGACGGGAAGTTTCATGCTTAACCAGTACTCCCTTCTTCTCTGAGAACACACAGATAAAATGACAAGACACAGTCCAGATTCCAGTAGGGCAGCCCAGGGTGACACCGAAGGGACTGCGGAGACGTTTCATACACCCCAGCCAGTGAATGAATCCTCCTGTGTTCATTCATTCAAACACCAATGTCACCTGGTAAAAGTTCTGGGTTAGAGATAGAAAAGAATGACTTGTAGTTACTGTAACAAAGTGTAAGTCTCTGATCTGCTCACCTTGTAAATGTGCAATAGTAGCTTAAGCAATAAAAGAAAAGCTTCTCTTAAGTAGATCAATCTTTCCTATATAAGCTAGTTTATGTCAATGGTAACTTAACAGGCCCTCTTTTTCCCTAAGTAGTGCCAAGATAAACTTCTATCTAAATTTAGTTCTAACACAAAGCTGGAATTAAAGAAATTCAACCTAACTTTTTTTAATGTAATAAATAAACAACTATTCCAGCTGTGACATAGATATTAAAGGGAAACACATTGCATGTGTAGAATAATAAGATCAGTCATCTGATCTTTGACAAACCTGACAAAAACAAGAAATGGGGAAAGGATTCCCTATTTAATAAATAGTGCTGGGAAAACTGGCTAGCCATAAGTAGAAAGTTGAAACTGGATCTTTTCCTTACTCCTTATACGAAAATTAATTCAAGATGGATTAGAGACTTAAATGTTAGACCTAATACCATAAAAACCCTAGAA
>NW_012102155.1:1388445-1390424 GCF_000951045.1 Mandrillus leucophaeus
AGGAGGGTGTTAATAACCTGGCAATTTGGCCGGGCAGAGTGCCTCATGCCCGTAATCCCAGCACTTGGGGAGGCCAAGGTGGGCGGATCACGAGGTCAAGAGATCGAGACCATCCTGGCCAACATGGTGAAACCCCGTCTCTACTAAAAATACAAAAATTAGCTGGGCGTGGTGGTGCGCGCCTGTAGTCCCAGCTACTCGGGAAGCTGAGGCAAGAGAATTGCTTGAACTGAGAGGTGGAGGTTGCAGTGAGCCGAGATCACGCCACTGCACTCCAGCCTGGTGACAAAGTGAGACTCCATTTCAAAAAATAATACTAATAATCTGGCAATTTAGGTCTGCTGAGCATGTAGGTAGATTGGCTCCAGCAGCCAGGAAAAGCCTTCAGTGAATGGGATATGAGATTGGCGTTTGACTTCAGCTGGTCTACGATGAAATGGTAAGACTTGAGTGGACAGGGTGAGCTCTAACAGCATTTGCTATGATTTCCCACAGTGGAAAGAACACCAGATTTGACATGAAGATACCTATGCATGAGGCCAAGACCACTAACACATACTCCTGGGGATGGTGAGAGAAGTAGAGGAAGACGATATATCCTTTACAAAACATAAAGTATAATATGCACACTAACTGTAATTATTAACTAAAAATTTTCAAAACTGAAGGATTATAGCTAGTATGTAGAAAAGGCAGTAGTCCTTAAAGTCACAGTCCTGTGTTCAAGTCCCAGTTCCACCCCTTCTTAACTGTAGGGCTTTGTTTCAGTAACTTCAATTCTCCTTACTTATCAAATGAGGGCAATTAATAATACCTACTTCATAGTTCTGTTGGGATTAAAAGCACATAAACATGCAAACCATCTAGGACAATAGCTAGCAAATGGTAAGTATCTACTTCATCACCCTTCTTATCATCGTTAAGTAGAAATGTTTGAATGTTACACATAAAGTGAATCGTAATGCAGTAAATTCTATCACAGTTAATTTCTATTGATCTATGTTAAAAGCTAGTGTACACGATAACAATAAGTGGATGGATGGATGGATGATTGTAAGGCTGGAAGCAGATACTGTAGAGTGAGTGGTTAAAACTAAAATACTCATTTTATGTTATTCTGCTTTCAGATCATCTAAAAGCAAATGTTCAATATTTTCTACATCGTCTTAGATGCTGGCTGGTAAGGGCTTAAATTACACTAGCAAACAAATACAACCAGGAGAGTACGGTGTCTGTGAAACTAAAACCAATTCCCATTATGGAAAACCATTTTTTATATGTCTGCTTCCCTGCTTTAGTAAACAGAACACAGAGAACATAATTGAATATTTGATGATTGAAAATCTTGCAGTGTCTGTGAGTTCTCATGCTGAACATCAGTTCTCATCACACAGGCCTGTAGGTGTACTTGTGGGATGGCAACGGATTACACAGAATCTTTAATGGCCTTGAGAAGTACTCATAAGGCTTCTTTTTCTTCATCTTTATCCTTTAAGAAATAAATAAATATTGATGTCAGTTGGGTAAGGTTTTTGTTTGTAGATTTTTTCCATCTGATTAAGTTTAGGGAAATTTTGTTTACTGCTCTCTGAATAAGATGAGCTCTCTCTGCCTCTCTGCACACTGAGTCGGGGAAGTTGAGGGGGTCCTTTATCACCTTCCTGAGCACTGGGGGACTAGATACTTTCCTCTATTGGTCTAGACCTAGAGAGAAGGTTAGTAAGCCCAGCTTCTCGTCCTGCAGTAGAGCCTCTGGGCATTAATCTAGGGGACTCTTCCAGATGCATTCTGAGTTTTTAGCAAAGAATTGTTCATAAAGAGCCATGCCCACCACCCACCATCCATCTCAGCTCTCTCTGGTCTGGCCTCTCTTCCTGTTCTCAGCTCTGCCTATAAGGGCCTTTCCTAAAGTAATGAGACATCCCAGAATGCACCTCCTCATGACCCGTCCTCTCTCTTCTTCTTTTTTTTTTTTTTTT
>NW_012102155.1:1392219-1393584 GCF_000951045.1 Mandrillus leucophaeus
AAAAAAAAAGAAATTCAACCTAACTTTTTTTAATGTAATAAATAAACAACTATTCCAGCTGTGACATAGATATTAAAGGGAAACACATTGCATGTATAGAATAATTTACAAATCGAAAACAGTATATCTACTTCAAAACACAAGCATATGAGAAGTACCTACAAAGCATGCAGCGCCAGGAGAAATCAAGGTGAGACAGCTGCTGCTTTCAAGACAGCCACCACTTTGAATGGGTGACCAAACCTACACTCAAAGAGACAGTCAAGTATCTCAAGAGAGCATGCAATTCAGAGTCAGAATGAATGATTCATTGGTAAGGGCCACATGAGTACACCAAAATCCATAGTAGCTTTGAATCATGAGCGCAGCCCTGGCCCCAGAGGTCTCTCACAGTAGACCATGGAATGGGCTGGCCAATCTCATGAAGAGCCCACTGGAATCCAAAACACACAAGATCCTAGGGATCATGAAGGAAAAGCTGTATATTCATACTGCTTTCAGTGTGGTTCGGGAGAAAACAGAGAAAATAACAGAGCCCTGAAGTATCAGGTAAAGCATATAAGGACCATCACACAATACAGTCATCTTTGTTTGGATTATTCCATAAGCAGAGCTTGACACAAAGAATTTGAGTGCAAGTAATTTATTTGATAGGTGAAGGAAAACACAAGTAGGGGCATGAGGACCTGAGATGGGGAGGAGAAGACTGATAATAAAGGATGTGTCATCAAGTGGGTTACGCCTGTGAGCAATTGGATCTTTTTTTTATTTTTACTTTTTTGTATTATACTTTAAGTTCTAGGGTACATGTGCACAAGGTGGAGGTTTGTTACATATGTATACATGTGACATGGTGGTGTGCTGCACCCATTAACTTGTCATTTACATTAGGCATATCTCCTAATGCTATCCCTCCCCCCTCCCCGACCCCATGACATGCCCCGGTGTGTGATGTTCCCCACCCTGTGTCCAAGTGTTCTCATTGTTCAATTCCTGCCTATGAGTGAGAACATGCGGTGTTTGGTTTTCTGTCCTTGCGATAGTTGAGCAATTGGATCGTAATGCTGCTAGGGAGAAAAACCTGGGTGAAGAACACACAGTCAGAATTATCCCACCCAGGGTGAGGGAGCTAGGATATGTATACACCAATAGCCATTAGTGATTGGTCGAGGGGTGCCGTAGAGGAAAACAGGAGGGTGTTAATAACCTGGCAATTTGGCCGGGCAGAGTGCCTCATGCCCGTAATCCCAGCACTTGGGGAGGCCAAGGTGGGCGGATCACGAGGTCAAGAGATCGAGACCATCCTGGCCAACATGGTGAAACCCCGTCTCTACTAAAAATACAAAAATTAGCTGGGCGTGGTGG
>NW_012102155.1:1395305-1407884 GCF_000951045.1 Mandrillus leucophaeus
TTGTTGTTGTTGTTGTTGTTGTTTTCCTGAGACGGAGTCTTGCTCTGTTGCCCAGGCTGGAACACAGTGGCGCAATCTCAGCTCACTGCAACCTCCACCTCCTGGGTTCACGCCATTCTCCTGCCTCAGCCTCCTGACTAGCTGGGACTACAGGCACCCATCACAAGGCTTGGCTAATTTTTGTATTTTTAGTAGAGATGGGGTTTCACCATATTGGCCAGGCTGGTCTCGAACTCCTGACCTTGTGATCCACCCGCCTTGGCCTCCCAGAGTGCTGGGATTACAAGCGTGAACCACTGCACCCAGCCCCGTCCTCTCCCTTATTATGCCAGCCACATTGAATCCTGGACATTATACTCTGGACATGGGCCTCTCAATGGATGTCAGACGGAAAAAGTCATGGGGGGCGGACGGGAGACCTAGGGAACATAATATAAATATGCTTGTTCAGCAGATAATTGTCTTGCAAATAAAAGGCAGTTACCTGATTCATTGACTGGAGAGGACTCAGAGTCCCACGTTTAAATGTGAACATTGACCTCAGTCACCGTTTTCTTGCGCCGTAATATTCTGGGTCAGTGAGTGGAGGATATAAAGCCATAGAGTGCTTTTCAAAATCTAACCCCAACCATGTTTCAGTAAAAATGCAGTCTACATAGATTCAACTCTGTTTCCTCCTTGGTTTATAGCTTTTGTGCTAGCATTTTTGCGGTCATTTGTGGCTATTTTCATAGGAAGTTTCGAGGAGCGTTATCAGGCATTGCTTTTTAATTACCATACCAACCCAGAAATACCAGAATGAGAAGACTGAAATTCCAGTTACCATAAAAACTGCACATAAAAGTCATCTAACCATTACTTGCAGATATCAAGAATGCGGTAAAATAGTGCTGGATTATGGGCACTAAAGCTCATGCCCTTGGCTCCCGAGAAAGCCCTCAGTGCAGAAACTAACAGTTGACTAATTCAATAGCTGTGCTGCTTTTCCTCCTCAAACAGCTCAGTGTGTAGTTGGGTACATTATGGTCCAAAATAAAAGATCCATTTTTCAGCATCCCCTGCTCCTGAGTGACCATGTGACTAAATCCTGGCCACTAAATTCTAGAAATGTTGTATAGGACTTTCAGGAAGTTTCCCTAAGAGGGAGGAAGTACACTTTTCTTCTTTCATAATCCCATCCTGCTGCCTGGAATGCAGATGTGGTGGCTGGAGCACCAGAAGCATCTTAAAACATGAGGATGAAAGTTGCACACCAGAGATAACAAAGAAGACAGCTGGAAGGAGCCTGGGTCACTAATAAATTTCTTGAGCCCCTATTCCAATCTTATATTTCTGATTAACAAACCACCTAAAATGCACTGGCATAAAACAATAGCAATAATTTACTACAATTCTCTTTCATGATTCCAAGTGTTGTCTAGGGAGCTCTTGCTCAGTGCTTCTCATATGGGGCTGGAGTCATTTGAAGAATTCCTCACTCACATATGCAGAGGTTAATGCTTATTATATGGCTGGGATCTCAACTGCCGCTCTAACTCAGAACACTTGGCTTCCCAGTGTGGCCTGGACTTCATCAGATGCCTTACAACATCTGCTTGTTTCTGATCTTGGAATCTAGCTGCCACATAAAGCCCTTTGTGATCTGCTCTCCAAAGACAGGTTCAAGGATGAAGCCTCACACTCACTTCTGGGAAAAGGAAGGACAGAGAATGGCAAGATCATAGTTCAGGAAAAGCAGAAGATCTTGTTACAGCCATTTAAAAAATATAAAATCTGATCAGGCACGATGGCTCACGCCTATAATCCGAGCACTTTGGGAGGCCAAAGTGGGCGGATCACCTGAGGTCAGGTGTTCAAGACCAGCCCAGTCAATATGGTGAAACCCTGTCTCTACTGAAAATGCAAAAATTAGCCAGGCATGGTGGCGTGCCTGTAATCCCAGCTACTCGGGATGCTGAGGCAGGAGAATCGCTTGAATCTGGGAGGCAGAGTTTGCAGTGAGCTGAGAACATGCGATTACACTCCAGCCTGGGCAATAGAGTGAGACTCAGTCAAAAAACAAATAAACAAACAGACAAAAAAGGCTGGGAACAGTGACTTATGCCTGTAATCCCAGCACTTTGGGAGGCCAAGGTGGGCACATCACAAGATCCGGGAGTTCGACACCAGCCTGGCCAACATAGTGAAACCCCATCTCTACTGAAAGTAAAAAAATTAGCTGAGCGTGGTGGCGTACACCTATAATCCCAGCTACTCAAGAGGCTGAGGCAAGAGAATCACTTGAACCCGGGAGGCGGAGGTTGTAGTGAGCTGAGATCGTGCCACTGCACTCCAGCCTGGGCGACAGAGCAAGACTCTGTCTCAAAAAAAAAAAAAAAACCTAAAATCTGCCAACACCCCATGCCAGCCCTAAATGCCTTACTTCCACATGTATTTTATGTGAGAAGCAAACATCTGTCTTGTTTAAGTGGGTGTTAGTATGGGTTTTTCTCTGATGTGCAGGCCAGCCTGATCCTGACTGACAGAGCTCCCGAGGCCATCACTCATACTTGATCTGCATACACTTTGCACACGACTCTAACCGGCTTGTTCCATCTGGAGGCTCCTCCCAAAGAAGATAATTGACAACAGAAGAGAAAGGGTGGGCAGGGAACATTGTTAGAATCAAGTCAGGCACACTCATAGCAACACCAACGGAAAAAAGAAATGGAAAAGTTATGTACAGTCACCCACACTTTCAGGAGGCATAGCTATCTATATGTGGCCATTTCCTAAAAAGACAAGCAGCAGAATTACGTGAGTTAAAAAATCCTAGAGATTATAACTAAATACAGTAGAATTCAAGAATTAACAAGGCCCCTATAATATTAAAAAGGAACTGAGTTTACTCGTGGCAGCCTGATTAAAGATGATTTTTCTACATATTATTACTGAGGACAATCTCTAAGAAAAGATTTCCTCGTAGGTTTTTGAGACATGATTTCATATTCTTATACTTTTTTCCTTAAAAGAATCTCTGAAAGATAATTTGCTAATGCCCAATTCCATTTTTGAATTAGGCGAACAAATAAAAAAGACACAAAAGCAATCTTAATTCAGTCAGAGATGTTCAAATTAAGCTCAATCTGCACATTAATTTTGTGCCTGGAGGAGCTACTGCACAGCTGTCCCACGATGCCCTGGGGAGCACAGCAGCACCATTTTTCTGTGAAGAACCCTAGATCTCAGGGAAATATTCGAGAACAGAGCAGGGACTGTCCGTAGGAAAGCCCATGGTCTGCAGAGCGCCCATCTCCACTTTCTCACTGAGAAACTAGAGTTAACGTTGTTTCTTCTATCATTTGTTATTTTGTTTTGTTTGGGGTCACAATATGCTTTTTGCTTCTTAGGGTTCTAAAATGCCTTGAGATCAACCAATACTAAGTTCAGTTTAGAAACTCAAAAGAAGAAAGAGTACTTCCGTGAACATTTTTCTCCTTATTCCATCAACCCCAAAGAAAAAGAAACAAATGATTTAAGACATACATCTATTTCCTCACTAGCAGTGTCAAAAAAAAAAAAAAAAAAAAAGAACTTAACCCCTAAAATCATGTAAGTCCTTCCCTTCTTGATTCTATTTGGGCTTACTAAAATTAAATCTCCATAGACATGTCAATCTCTCATTTCCAGTAAACTTCAGAGTTTTCTATCCTTTATTATACTCAGAAATGGGGTTCATAGTTACCAAAAAAAACGACCCATTTTTTCATTATGGTCCACCACACACTGTTCACATCCAAGCCACAAGGAACTGGTGGTACAGACCCACACCACTCCATCCCCTGACTTTGCTCTATTTTCACCACCAGAAATGCACATGCCCTATTTCCAACTGTCTATTTTACACTGCAAGGCCCACATCAAATGTCTTCTCTATGAAGGCTTTCCTCGCCTTCTATATTAGAATTAACCTCTTCCTCCACTTTCAACAAATAAATACTTGAGTGACTACTGAATGCTGGACACTATTTTAGGGTAAAGGGAAACAACAGAGAGAAAACATGGCAACATGCCACCCTTCTACTGGAGAGATAAACATTAATCAAATAATCAAAGAAAACATGTAAAATTGTGATATATGCCATAAATGGGTGGCCTTGGCGCTCTATGATAAAGGAGATGTGATCAGTTATATGTTAAATCAGAAACTGTAAAGGACCTGAAATTTTATCCAGCTCGCAAGTTAACAAAATAGCCTGCCAATTTTACATACATATAATGACAGAAGATACAAGACTCCTGGGTCAGAAACATGGATAGTTTGTTATACCAAAACAGCAGCCAGGACAGTCTCTTGTATAGCTCCTCCACCCCCCATCTCCACAGGGCTGTGGATGAGGGACCAACGTTACCTACTCATGCAGTAAGGTGCACCACAGGAGAGGAACCCTCAATTTTAGAAGACTGACTCTTATAAGGCTGTTCATCTGCTCATACACCTCTCTGGAGAGAAAGAGAGAGTAATGTAAGCAAATCTCTGGGGAAGAGGAGGAAACATCATCACTACTCTGGAATGTGAGCAAATGGCTCCAGGAAGGTATATTCTAAATGTCTCTAGGAAAACACCATCTCTAGCCTCCAAGAGTATTTGCTATTCAAGCATGTCCTTCGCTCAGGAGGCTCAGATGAATGAGAAACAAGAGAAATCCACAGAACTGTCTCCTCACATCATGAACATTTGAGAAATTTTCCCTAAGAAATAAAGTGTGTGCTGAAGAATAGGTAGGAGTTGATGGGACTGGGGGGACTTGGGAGCACTGCATCCAGGCACATAAATTAGCATGTGCAATGCCAGGAACAGGAGAAAGCATAGTGCTTTCAAGGAAATGCTGCATGGCTGTAGCACACGTCACTAAATCAATCTGAACAGACAGACAGGGACCAGGTCATGCAGGACCTTGCAGGTTCATATTAAGGATGTGATTGCTTATTCCAAGGGCAATGAGAAGCTAAAGGTGTGTTTTAAGCCAAGAAATGATACAAACAAACTTGTGTTTCAACACAGCCATTCTCTATGTTGCAGAGGATGGACTAGAGTGGAATCAAACCTTGTATTCTGGCTTCCCACAGAGTCTTTAAAATGGCTGACTCTTTGAGCTTACTTCTACCACATGCTAGTCTTTTCCTTGTACACCCCCCACCAACAATGCAGCCCAGCACCTCTGAATTTGTCATTGCAGAAGAGGCAAAATCCCACCTCCATTCTTTCAGGGTCCTAGTTAGGCCTGAGTTTAAATTGTCATAAGATAGGTCAACAGAAGAACACCCAGCTTATTTATTTATTTATTTATTTTAATTTCTCATTTTAATATTTATCTATTTATTTATTTATTTATTTTGAGATGGAGCCTCGCTCTGTCACCCAGGTTGGAGTGCAATGGCACAATCTCGGCTCACTGCAACTTCTGCCTCCCAGGTTCAAGCAATTCTCCTGCTTCAGCCTCCCAAATAGGTGGGACTACAGGCACACGCCACCATGCCTGGCTAAGTTTTAGTAGAGACAGAGTTTCACTATGCTGGCCAGGGTGGGCCTTGAACTCCTGACCTCAGGTGATCTGCCTACCTTAGCCTACCAAAGTGCTGGGATTGCAGGCGTGAGCCACCGCACCTGGCCAACAACTTTTTTATAAAACAGGTTTCACACTGCACAGGAGCACTCATAAGGAAATGAAGACGCAAAGAACCAGTTTGAGTCAAACATTTATATACAGAATGGGACAAAGAGTAGTAAATTCTGAATATATGATAAGGCAAAAGAGCTTGAGCTAGAATAGTTAATTGGGTAAGAAGTGGTCAAGGAGATAAGAGTTAGTGTAACAAAGTCTGTGTTGTATAGATGTCCTTCAGCCTCAACTTTTCCATCATTGAAGATTAGAATGTTATTTAATAGGGAGGACATCTTTCACAACAGAATTTCATCTCCTGCTTTTAAGAAACAAAAAAGAGGTCAGAATGGTCTTCTTGCACCTGCTGTTTTTCAAGTGCCTTTAATTCAAAGTAATCGATGTGCCAAAATGGTATATTTTTAACTCCTTCATCATTTATTGTTCACTTACATTGTGCAGAATAGTAATTTGAATCAAAATTATTTTCATCATTGAATCAGTAGAAGAGAAGCCCCTACCTTCCTGTAGCTTCCATTTTAATGTGCTTTGATAGATGAATGTGGTTAATCTCAATTACAGTCTGTTAATCTTTCCACTTCTTTACTTAGGATACTGCAGTGCATCCACCACAGAAAAGACCCAGATAAAGATAATTTAGATTTGCCAGATGTTCAGCTGCTCTCGGAAATAGCTCCTGAATTCAGTAAAACCAGGGTGGCTTTGAATGAGGTCTGTGATCTGGTATTGGTGGCCTTATTTTATATATATATATAAAATATATATATACACACATATATATACACACACACACGTGTGTATATTATATATATACAAGGACTTAGGAATCAACCTAAATATTCATCAATGGATGAATGAATAAAGAAAGTGTGGTATGTATGTACACAATGGAATACTACCCAGCCTTTAAAAAAGAAGAAAATCCTGTCATTTGAAACAACATAGAAACCTCAAGGTTTCTTGAGGGCATTATGTTAAGGGAAATAAGCCAGGCACAGAAAGACAAATACTGCATCATCGCACTTATATGCAGAATCTAAAAAAGGACAGTTCATAGAAGCAGAGAGTAGAATGGTGGCTACCAGGAGCTGCAGAATAGGGGTGGGGATTGGCGGGTTGTTGTTCAAATCATACAAAATTTTAGTTAGACTGGAGGGACAAATTCAAGAGATTTATGGTACAACATGGTGACTATGGTTAATAACAATGTATCATGTACTCAAAATCACAGAGAGAGTAGATTTTAAGTGTTCTCACCACACACACAAAAAAATGATAAGGCTATGAGGTAATGCATATGTTGATTAGCTTGACTGAGCCATTCCATAGTAGATAGATATATCGAGACATCATGGTGTACACCATAAATATATGCAATTGTACTGCTCAATTAAAAATTATTTTTAAAATTAAGTTTTTCCAAAAAAAGACAAAATACAAAACGCAGCTCTGAATCTAGAGCCAGGGTAAATGTAAAGGATCTGAAATCTTGACTCGTCTGATGAGAGAAAATTAAGATAGAGACTGGAAGAACACAATGGGGTTAGAAGGGCAGAGGATGCAATGGCTTCCAGTAACAACTTCTTTAGAAATAGCTGATTGGTTTTATATAGGAGATGCTGTTAAAAGTGTTACCTTCTGCATTTTCTCCTTCACCACAAATTTAATAACTTTATTTTCACGGCAGCTCCATCAATTTTGGTTTGGATGTGCTATGATTCACTTCCCCAGAGCGTTTGCATAATATGTATCCCACAGGTTTCATTTCTGTAAATCACTGCTTTGTGGGGGGATAAGGGGGGTGGATTCCAGGCGAGCTCCAGCCTTTGAGTAAGTTTTGAGACCAAAAGGAGATTGCATTTCCTGATTGCTAAGTTATCTCTGCTACTCACTGAGAAATTATTTTTCCTATAACACTTTCGTTTGTATATTCGATAAAGTTAATATCTGTGAAATCAGTTGATTCTCACTGCGCTAAATTATACTGGAATAGACAGAAGATTGACTTCCTGGTATTGACAAGAGAGAACTCTCAATGTCTTTTGACTTATTATCTCTGGCAGTTGGAAAGGATTACAATAACACACAAAATTACTTTACAGGGTATGTTTAGAGAGCAAAGAAAACTAATGGAGAGATGGGTTCTTGGGGTATTTTTGTCTTTTGATGAAGATTTCCATTTCCTGTCAAACATTTCTCCTGAAATAAACTAGCGGCACACAATGCAAATTGATTTATCTGCACCTAAAGAAATACCTGAGGTTTAATTGCCTCTGCAATATTTATGCTTACATAAATAATTCAATGGCAAATTAATCCAGCTTTCATAATTACCTCCCACAGAGGCACATGGCTCAGTCCCAAGGACTTAATTGTGGCTTGATGAAGGCATTTAGGTCACTACAACCAACAAACCATATAGAAACATTTTAAAGACATAAAGGAAAGCAATCCATAGCTCTCAAGTCTAAGTAAGTTCTTATAAAGAAATACAGTATTTGTGGTTGATCTTAAATGCTGTGGACTTCAGGAAACACTGCTCCATTCATGATGAACTTTCTAAAAATACACTGTCTTCAACATCATCCAAGAGCATATAACACATCAGGTGCTTACATTTGCACTTGAGTGATATCTTTGCCCTAACTTGGCATATTTCCCTCATAAACTAGTACAGCTATTTCTTCTTTGGTGTTTCATTCATCAGATTCAGCTGTCGTATGTTGAGCCACTGGTCTACCTTCATTTTGCTCACTCTCCTCTAATTCTTCCCTGGGCAAAGGCTGTATTCCTGGATAAAGCTTTCAGGCAGAGGAGAGGCCAGTTAGCTCAGCACCTGCACCTTATTATATTTTACTAGCCATTTAACAACTTTTCTCTAATTCCAAAATTTCATATTTTAAGTCAGGACCACCCAAAAAAGATAAAAACCATACATTCTGTCATTCACCAATTGGAATAGGAGCTAAAATTGGCATTGAATGTTACAGCTTATTAAATGGCTTGATTACATTATCTGGGATAGCCTACCCTTAACAGAACTGGGAGGGAATTAGAATAATTCAACCATATAGACAAGAATCTGAGGCTTAAAGAGGTAAAGTAGTATGAACAAGATAATAATTAGTAGAGCCAGTCTCAAACACAAGTCTTCTTATCCTAGCATGTGAGCAGGGACTTTGTTTGATTCACTCATCTGTGTCTAGATCCTAGAACAGGGCCCAGTACATGGTTAGCTCCCAATAAATATTTGTCAAATGAATGCATTATAATCCCCATGTGCTTTGCTCTGCGTCATGCTGCCTTTGTAGGAAACACATAATTCTGCTACTTTGAATGATGTTCACCCTCTGGTTTCTGGTATCCTCTTTCCCACAGTCCATCCAATGTTTGCTTCAAACTCAGGTGACTGCCACCCAGACCTCTAACAGCACCCACGTCTCTCTACAGCATGACTCTGTTCATATTAACTTACGATACAGCTGAGCACTTGGTCATGCACTAATCTGTATTGGCTTCTAATTGTATGTTTGTCTTGTCTCTCAGTTCCTCTCAGTCTTTTTTATTTCAGCCAACCCAGGTGTGTCTGTGTGAATCTGCAGGTGGGATTCATTTGTACTGAAGATTAAATAGCTAAACTGCAAAATTTTGGCAAGGCAACAAGCTGAATCCTTTTAATTCTTGCTACTACAGTGAAAAGAAGGCAGAAAAACCCATCACAATCTCCAGCATCCCACCCCAAACATAAGAAATATGTCTAACAAAATAATTACTTTGATAGAGGAAATAATAGTTTTAAACCCTCTTATTTCTAGGACTGTAGGAATCTAACTAAGTAGTAGATAGTAAAAGAAAGGAAGTCACATGGAAGATTCTTCTAGGTGTCAATCCATTTCCTGCTAAAACCAACAATAGCCTATCAGACCCCGCCAGCCCCAGGACAGAAGATAATTTTGTTTACAGTAGGTGTTTTGCATACTGAATTTGTAATAAGGAGAGTCACACCTTCAAGAACTTGTGCAGAAAGTTCCACCTGGCTGATGGCTCCCACAATATTCTAGTGAGGAGAAATTCATGAAAACAGCAGCACTAACCAGGAGCCATACCTGTAAGTGCTTTTTAAATCCTGTACATATGGTACATATGAATATGGATATGGGTGTGTTGCTTAATAAACAACTTCACGTTTTTCATTGTGTAGATCACTCATTCTCAGTTCTTAAGTAAATAAGAACTTACTTACGTGCACTTAACAAGCATCTACCTTGCTAAGTGCTCATGACAGGGCAATCACCATACAGGTGCCTAGAATGAGCTGTGCCTAGAATGAGCTGATGGATGAACAGACTGCCTGGTGAGTTCAATTAATAAACCGACATCAGTATGGCCCCAGATGAGAACACGTAAGAGGGCTTTCACTCAAGCTCCTTTCTTCTTTGAGTCTATGTTTCTTATCTGCATACTTTTCCCATATCCTGACCTTGAGGAACACAGAAACTTTTCTTGGGGCCTCTCCCTTACCTCCCTATGTTATAGGCTCTTCCTAATACCTCTTGCAGATGACATTTTTGGGTAACTCTCTGGCTACATGGACTGATGGTGGCTTTCTATTTCACTATGTCCTATCTGCATCCTCTGGCTCTTCCCTTAGTTTAGCTGAAACCCAGGAGCTATGTCCAGTATTTCTTCTTTATCCCCTACAGATATAAGCCAAGGGCAAGTGTTCAATATGTATTTATTGCATTAAAGCTCACTGAATTCTAAGGTTATAAATGCATAATTGTCATGCTGGTCCCCTACCAATTTCAGTAAGGATGGTACCATGTTCAAGAGGCCAAAGAAAAGACCTGGAGCCAGCAAACAAGACATAGGGTTTACACACGGGGCAGTTCAGTGCCAGTAGGCGGGACAGGAGAACTACAACTGCTTAAAAAAGGAATGCAGTTTACATAGCATTTTCACTTAGCACCCTCCCTCAGCAAACTCCACCTGGCAACTCTCATTTAACCCAAAACAAAGGGCCTCAACGCCCTGTATGGCCTGTATTCCATGGGACGGACCAGGGGCTCAGCTATTCCTTACAGATAAGGAGTGAATCTCTGGGTTGGCCACTCCCAGATTCCTTAGCTCAGAACTCCAAACCTACATTCTTCTTTGACCACAGGGTGATTCTCAGCTGTTTAAGTTATTGCTGTCAGGTGCATCTGCGATACAGGGTCATTCTCAGGGTATACTTCAGTTATTGCTGTCAGCTGTGTCTGCCATACACAAATATTTTCAGGTATTAAAATGTAATAATTAAAACATGGATTATTAACCTGTGCTCTGTAAATGGATTTCACTGGAATTCCCTTCTAGCTGTATGAAACTTTTCATGCTGGGTACAAATGTTCATTTTTCTGGAAGGGGGATAATTAACCTTCATCAGCTCCTCAATAGGATCTACTACCAGAAATGAGAGGCCTGCTACCAAAAACCCTGTAGCAGCTGCAGAAAGGCCAAGAGATCTGATCTTTCTGTAAGTAGGTTATGTTTCTGCAGACTCAACAATCCTCTTTGTTATATAAGACCCCTGTCAGGAAAGACAAAAGGGCATCAGTGTAGACTACAATTTCTTCAAAAGTAATATTTACAAGATTTGTTTATGTTGGAGAATCCACTCTAAAGGTTACACTTTTTTTTTAAAACAGGGTCTCACTTTCTCACCCAGGCTGTAGTACACTGGCACGAACATGGCTCCCCAAGCCTCAGCCTCAAAGGCTCAAGTAATTCTCCCACCTCAGCCTCCCAAGTAGCTGGAACTACAGGCACATGCCACCGCACCTGGCTAATTTGTGTGTTTCTTGTAGAGATGTGGTTTCACCATGTTGCCCAGGCTGGTTCCGAACTCCTAAGCTCAAGTGATCTGCCCACTTCAGCCTCCCAAAGTGCTGAGATTACAGGCAAGAGCCATCAGGCCCAGCCAGTTACACCTTGATGGTCATGGGCCTAGCAAGATGTAACTACAGGAAAGAAGTGGAGTCTAAGAAAAGCATCTGGCAAAATTAGCTCCTGTCCAAAAAGCCAGGGTAAAGAGTCTCTTTTGCAGAAATATTTGAGAGTTTCATCAATTTTCCCAAGAGCCTCTCTTTATCCTTTAATATTCAAATCATTCTCTTTCAAGGGGCCTCTCATGCCACTATCACAGCTGATTTTCTGTTCTTCACTTGTTAACTGGTCTAACTCTGCCAGATTCTCATTTCTCAATGATAAGACTCCCAGCATTGCTTACATGAAATCCTGCATTTTGTGTAAGATTTGCAGTTTCATATTTCAATTTGCCTTGTGTTTGCATTGAAACATCAGATGTTGATACACTGGGTGGGCTGGACACAAGGATTAAGCAGGAAGGTATGTCTAAGAGCAGATATTTTATAATTAGTCAGTTAATGAGCTAATACTTTCATGCTGCTATATTCTAACAAGTTTGTAACTGCTGTGACTTAGGTAATAAATATTCAATTAATGAGGACCCCTCCTGTACATCAAAACGTTAACAGCAGTGATATCTGAGTAGCAGGATTATGGGTAACAAAAGTAATAAGTGATATTAATTGTTTGCTATGAATGTTAAGCACTTTACAAGCATGACCTCATTCAATGGTCACAGAAACCCCCTGAGAGAGCTACGATTATTTTCCCTCTCTTCAAATGAGGAACATAAGGTTTAGAGAGGTTAAAAATACTTACCCAAGGTCACATTGTTATGTGGCAGGGCAGGGATTTAACACAGCTTGTCTGACTTCAGAGCCCAGACCCTTAACCTCCCCACTTATTTGTATTTTCTTTTTTAATACAAAGAAAATTTATAACTAGTGCCATAACAGGAGAAAGTGGCTGTTTCTTTTTTTTTTTTTTTTTTTTTTTTTTGAGACGG
>NW_012102155.1:1408057-1417682 GCF_000951045.1 Mandrillus leucophaeus
CACCATGGTCTCGATCTCCTGACCTTGTGATCCGCCCGCCTCGGCCTCCCAAAGTGCTGGGATTACAGGCGTGAGCCACCGCGCCCGGCTGAAAGTGGCTGTTTCTTAAAACCACTGAGCACAACTACCATTTTGTATGGATTTTCAAAGTTATATTTCCCAATCTGTTTATGGTCCATTTCGTAAGTCCCACCTCCAAAGTTTATTTCTCTGGGCCTTTATTAGAACTGGTACTTAAATTTCTTTCTACAAAATGAATATTTTAGTCAAAGATTTTTAGCTACTAGCTTACCTCTGGCTGGAAGCCTATGGCTTTTGTGGTTTCAAATTTCCTCTTTTGGCAGGAATATGAACTCATCTCTTTCTCCTAAGCTCCTCAAAGCAGAGAGGTTACTTAGAAAGCTGAACTAGAGAGGAAGGGCCAGAAACTGTATTTTATCCTGCAGGGGACAAGAAAGATGTGCATTTTTTCATTTGTAAATATTTGTTCATATTCTTTAATCATTTGTTCAGTAGACACTAAGTATTATCTGTATATATTTTTATTCATTTTACATGTTATTAATAGTAATGCCTTAACCACATATATGAGACTGCTAAAAAATATACATAAGTAGCCTTGAGAAGCAAACAGGAGACTATAGGAACAGAAGAATTACGGGAGGGAGTGGAGGTGGGAAGTCCTCAGACAGACTTTAGGAATGATGAGGAGATAATGGAAATAACATGGCCCCGAGAGGCAGACTGGGGAGGGCATTACTCCCAGAAGCCCTCTGATGTTTCCCTTTCCCACAACAGTGTTGGCAGCAGCTCTGTGGCAAGGGTGGTTGTGACCAGTACAAAGGGAGCTTATCTAAGCTATGGTGCCATCAACAATGGAATATCTTGACACATTAGACACTGGGTGGGCTGGATACCATTTGCCAAGAAGAGCAGCCAAACAGCAGAATCCCCAGGACCTCACATGACCCCTTGTGATAGCAACATCAGGACTTACTGGATACTTGTTAGATTTTTCCAGTTTTTCTCCAACAACCCAGCATATCAAAGAATGATATCTGGACTAAATAAACCCATGGATGAAGAGACTTCAAAAGATAAAATAAAGAATTTCTTGACAGTGTGATATGAACTTAAAAGTACCCCAGGCTGGTGAAGTAGTAGTGAGATATACTTACAGAGTAGGTCTACTCTTTTATATTATTTTCCCTTCTATCTTAGTTTAATTGATTTTTATAGAGCAGAAATTTGAGGCCTTTTTAATATAATTAAACCCATCAGCCTTGTTTATAATAGTTTTCTATTGCTCTAACAAAAATTCACAGTCCTGAGGCATGCCCTGTGCTAAGTATTAGGCAAAAGACTAGAGGGTCTCATTCAATTCAACAAAGGCTCTAGCCCTGTTGCCCTTCACAATCTGTGTAACAATTCTTTTTCATGTCTTACAACTTTGTATCCTTTTTATAACATCACATCCTCTTTGTTTACAGTATATGGAATGAGGCATGGATCTAAGTTTATTTATCTCCATACCAATAATTAGTATACCTAAGAAAAGGGGTCTACAAACTATGGCTTGTGGATTTGGTTTGCTGCCTGTTTTTATAAATAAAGTTTTATTGGAACACAGTTACACTCACTTGTTTACATACTGTCTGTGGCTGCTTTCACACTACAAAAGCAAAGCTGAGTAGGTGCAAAGTCAAAAATACTTACTATCTTGCCCTTTACACAAAGTTTGTCTACTCTTACTTAAAAGCATTGATCACATAATTATTCCTTTATCATTTTATCTCATCTCATTTGTTGTTGCTACTGACTACATCAAGAGCTCTCCTTTTCAAGTCACAGTAGTAAAAGCACCAGGAAATGTAAATAAAAATTATATACATATATGTGTGTGTTTGTGTGTGTGTGCATGTGTGTGTATACATACATATATAGTGTGTGTGTATTTTAAAGCCAGCCAAACGTTTTCTTTACTGGCTTTTACTATTATATTTTAGGTAAATTATATTAATTAAAATGTTAAAACGTTTTCAAGTTGTAGTTGCGGTGATTTAATATCACTATGATGCACAACAAGCAACTACGATACTCATCGCCATACAATAACAGGCATTTGTTTAGCTTATGCATCCGCTGAGGATTGGCTGAACTAAGAGGGGCCAACGGGGACAGCTCTGGTCCATCAGCCTCCTTCTGAGACCAGCAGGCTAGCCCAAGCGGGTTTTTTTCATTGTGATGGCAGAAACCCACAAACTTTCCTAAGGCCTAGGCTCAGAACTGGCACAATAACATTTCCTTCATCCTGTTGGCTAAAACAAGTCACAAGGTTAGCCTAGATTCAAGAGGCAGGAAACTATACCAAAAAGTGGTGTAGAAAAAGGCAAGACTGCAGGGAGGGATAAAGAGTTGAGGTCAATGATGCAGTTTATCACATAAGTGTATATACATAAACACACACAGAGAGTTATGTGTTACTTAACAATGGTGTTCTAAGAAATGCACTGTTAGTCAATTTCATCACTATGCGAACATCATAATGTACTCACACAAACCTAGATGATACAGCCCACTACACAACTAAGCTGTACGGAACAGCCTACTGCTCCTACGTTACAGACCTGTACGACATGTTACCATACTAAATACTATAGGCAGTTGTAACACAGTGCTAAGTTGCATCTAAACATATCTAAACATGGAAAAGGCACAGTAAAAATACAATATAAAAGATAAAATGTGGGCCGGGCATGGTAGCTCATTCCTGTAATCCCAGCACTTTGGGAGGCCAAGGCAGGTGGATCACTTGAGGTCAGGAATTCAAGACGAGCCTGGCCAATATGATGAAACCCCATCTCTACTAAAAATACAAAAATTAGCCAGGTGTGGTGGCAGGCACCTGTAATCCCAACTAATCGGGAAGCTGAGGCAGGAGAATCACTTGAACCCAGGAGGTGGAGGTTGCAGTGAACCAAGATCGTGCCACTGTACTCTAGCCTGGGCAACAAGAGTGAAACTCCATTTCAAAAAAAAAAAAAGATAAAATATGTCACACATGTATTGGGTACTCACCATAAGTGGAGTTTGCAGGACTAGAAGTTGCTCTGTATGAGTCAGTGAGGGATGAAGAAATGGGAAGCCCTAGGACATCACTGCACACTACTGTAGACTTTATAAACACTGTACACTTAGGCTACACTAAATTTAATTTTAAAAATAGTTTTTGGCCAGGCACAGTAGCTCACACCTGTAATCCCAGCACTTTGGGAGGCTGAGGCAGGTGGATCACCTGAGGTCGGGAGTTTGAGACCAGCCTGGCCAACATGGAGAAACCCCATCTCTACTGAAAATACAAAATTACCCAGGCGAGGTGGTGTATGCCTGTAATCCCAGCTACTCGGGAGGCTGAGGCAGGAGAAACGCTTGAACCCGGGAGGCGGAGGTTGCAGCGAGCCGAGATCACACCACTGCACTCCAGCCTGGGCAACTGGAGTGAGACTCTGTTTCAAAAAAAAAAGAAAAATTTTCTTTCTTTAGTAATAAATGAACCATAGCATACTATAACTTTTTTACTTTATAAATTTTTTATTCTTTAAACTTTTTGACTCCTTTATAATGACACTTAGCTTGAAACACACACATTGTATAGCTGCACAAAAATATTTTTATAACCTTATTCTATAAGCTTTCTTACTTAAAAACTTTAAAATTGTCTTTTCACTTTTCAAATGTTTTTGTTAAAAACAAAGACACAAACACACACATTAACTAAGGCCTACGTAGGGTCAGAATCATCAATATCACTGTCTTCCACCTCCACATTTTGTCCCATTGGAAGGTCTTCAGGGTCAATAGCACCCATGGAGCTAAAATAAAATAAATAAAAACAAGGAGGTTGAATCAGGGTATTTGAATTACCCAACATCAAACAGTTTGGAAGGTGCAGAAGCAGAACTTGAATCCAAGTCTGCTATTTCCAAAGGCTTTTCTCTAGGCCACATTTGAATTATTACGTTTATCTAATATGGTAGAAATACCTAGCTGCCTGCTAAAATTCAATTCCTGTTATACACAGAATAGAATTTTTGTCACCCAGGGGCCCTTGAATAGAAGTTCAAAAGAATTATTTCCACCAACAAAACGTGAGCAGAATGCCTTCTTCTGGAATGCTTCCTGAAGGAACTGCCTGAAGCTGTTTTACAGGCTTTTATAAGTAGAAGGAGTATATGCTAAAACAACAGAAGCATAAGGTATTATAAATACAGGCCAGATGCAGTGACTCACGCCTGTAATCTCGGCACTTAGGGAGGCGAAGGCGGGTAGATCACAAGGTCAGAAGATCGAGACCATCCTGGCTAACACAGTGAAATCTTGTCTCTACTAAAAATACAAAAAATTAGCCAGGCGTGGTGGCCGGTGCCTGTAGTCCCAGCTACTAGGGAGGCTGAGGCAGGAGAATGGTGTGAACCCAGGAGGTGGAGCTTGCAGTGAATCGAGATTGTGCCACTGCACTCCAGCCTGGGCCACAGAGGGAGACCCCATCTAAAAAAAAAAAAAAAAGATATTATAAATACATAAACCAGTAACACAGTTGTTTAGTATCAAGTGCTATGTACTATACATAATTGTATGTGCTACACTTTTATATGACTGGCAGTGCAGTTGGTTTTTTAAAAAATATTTACATTCTTATGTAAATAGAGATGAGGTCTCACTATGTTGCCCAGGCTGGTCTCAAACTCCTGAGCTCGAGTGATCCTCCCATCTTGGCCTCCCAAAGTGCTGGGATTATAGGTGTGAGCCATTGTGCCAGGCCATCAGTTGGTTTGTTTACACCAGTATCATCACAGATATGTGAGTAGTGCAATATGCTGTGATGTTAGGACAGCTATGATGTCAGTAGGTGACAGGAATTTTTAAGCTCTATTATATCTTTGGGACCACTATGTGCTTCATTGTTGACTGAAACATTATTATGCTGCACATGACTGTATATGTGTGTGTGTGTGTGTGTGTGTGTGTATTTGAACTTTAAAGCACATTTGCATTTTTACATGCATTCCAGCCTGACAAAGGTCCTAGGAATTAGATATCACCACTGTTGTCTTATAAAAATGAGGAAGCTAGACAGGTGCAGTAGCTCACATCTGAATCCCAGTGCTTTGAGAGGTTGAGGCAGGAGGATCACTTGAGGCCAGGAGTTCAAGACCAGCTTGAGCAACATAGCAAGACCCTGCCTTTACAAAGAAACTTTTTTTTATTAGCTGGGTAGTGTGCCACATGCCTGTAGTCCTAGCTATTCAGGAGACTGAGGTAGGAGGATTGCTTAAGCCCAAGACTTCAAGGCCACACTGAGCTATGATCATGCCACTGCACTCCAGCCTGGGTAATAGCACAAGACCAAGACCCTGTCGCTAAAAAAAATTAATTAATTAATTAATTAATTAATTAAATAAAAATAAATTTAAAAAATAAAAATAAATAAAAACAAGGAGGTTAGGTCGGGATATCTGAATTACCCAAGGTCAAACAGTTTGGAAGGTGCAGAAGCAGAACCTGAATCTAAATCTGTCTATTTCCAAAGGCTTTTCTTCTCTAGGCCACATTTGGATTATTAAATTGATCTAATGTAGTAGAAATGCCTATAAACAAAATTCATTTCCTATTGTAAACAGAATAGAATTTTTGCCACCCAGGGCCCCTTGAATAGAAGTTCAAAAGAATTATTTCCACCAACAAAATGTGAGCAGAAGTGATGTATGCCATGTCCAGGCCACAGCTTTCTGGTGAAAGGCCTGACCCCTCCACACTCTCTTTCCCCTTTGGCTAGGTGGAGTAAGAAGACAAGGCTGTCCAATGGACTTTCTGAGATCGTGAACACATTTTATATTTGCCCTATCTCATATGGTATCCATTAGCCACATATGAACACTTGAAATATGTAAAGCACAACTGAGGAATTGAGTTTTTAATATTATTTAACTTAATATAATTTAAATTAAAATGTAGTTACTGGCCGGGTGCAGTGACTCATGCCTCTAATCCCAGCACTTTGGGAGGCCGAGGAGGTGGATTACCTGAGCTCAGGAGTTTGAGACAAGCCCGGCCAACATGGTGAAATCCCGTCTCTACTAAAAATACAAAACTAGCCGGACATGGTGGTGCACCCCTGTAAATCCCAGTTACTCGGGAGGCTGAGGCACGAGAATCACCTGAGCCCGGGAGGCAGAGGTTGCAGTGAGCCAAGATCACACCATTGCACTCCAGCCTGGGTGACAAGAGCGAAACTCCATCTCAAATGAATAAATGAATAAGTTTTTAAAAATGTAGTCACTGTATTGGACACTGCAGCTGAACAGATGGTGAGGCTGCACAATGGAAGCCTAAGTCCCTGAATCATCATTAGAGGAGAGCAAACACTCTCCTATTATATATCCTTTATAAGTTTTGGGGGGATGGAGAGAGTGTATTAGATTTTACAATTAACCTACCGCTAGTAAAGTAATCCTAATTAATTTAATTTTCGCAAGGATTTCACCAAATAGAGTATTTGGGGGTGAGATTGAAAACATTTGAGAAGGAATTGGAGAATGTAAATGTTCCCCAAATTGGGAGAACTGTTTGGCAGAGGCCAAATACTGGCCAACACTTTCAGAAGCAAAAGAACACATATCAAACAAATTTTTGGCCGGCTGCTGTGGCAGATCACCTGAGGTCAGGAGTTCAAGACCAGCCTGACCAACATGGTGAAATCCCGTCTCTACTAAAAATACCAAAATTAGCTAGTCGTGGTGGCGCACGCCTGTAATCCCAGCTACTTGTGAGGCTGAGGCAGGAGAATTGCTTGAAACCAGGAGGCGGAGGTTACAGTGAGATCGCGCCATTGCATTCCAGCCTGGGCAACAAGAGCGAAACTCTGCCTCAAAAAAAACAAAAAAACAGAAATCTTTAAAATGGTTATAGTGTGATATTTCTATCATTTCCTTCTAATGGTATTATAAATTAAACTCCCTTTTACTACAGAAATAATTTGCCTTTCTCACTGATACATAAACTATCACTTTGAGGCAACCTGACATATAGTATACAACATAAAGGACCTTTTTATAAAACCCACCAGTTCCCTAGAGTGGTTGTACCTTTTATTGGTATTTACTGTAACAACCCAATACTTCTAATGAGTTGTGAAACCTGACTGCCCTGCGCACTTTCAAAATAAATAGCAACGCTGGAGTAGCTCCCTGAACATCACTGCCATTCATCACTTGCAAGATAGTCACCACGGCCGGCGCCCTGCATTACGGATGGGTTTATGCCAGCATCCTAGAATATATGCTTTTATTCTTCCAGTGGGGTTATGAAAGAAAACTTTGAGCATATACTCTTAATTGGCCATTAACATTGTAATTGTGAAGGTTGGGGAAATCTTGGCTCACTGCTCTCTCATATACTGTCGCATGTAGGGATCAGTTGACAATGAAAAGAATATTTACACATTAAACCACCAGAAAACTGATTACTTTTTAGCTTGTGTTTATTTTACAAATAGCTCTAAGTACCACCAGGAAAGGTCACCACGATGGATATGAATGGCAGTGAGTCCTCATTGGTAAATGGGCTGCTGGTTTAATGACAGTCAAGGCTGTGGCGCAGGATGATCCAGAAATCTTTAACACGGTTATAGTTTGATATTTCTATCGTTATCTACTCTCAGGTTTCTCTAGCACCTTTCTCTAGAAAGACCTTTTCACTCTCAGCTTGGAGCCTGTGATTAGGAATCAGACAGAGCCGGTTTATACTGTGGCTCCTTTTCTTACTAGCTGAGTGACCATGAGCAGGTTACCTCTCTGAACCTGTCTCTTCTTCCTTGTGAGGATTAAAGGGAATAGTGCAGATACAATGTGAGGCATGTACTAACTGCACATTGGGAGGATTCAATACATGTAGCTGTTATCCATTTTCAGAGAGTTCTCCATCCTGCCCCTATCAAATGCCACCCCCTAAAGTACAGCCCTAAGTGTCATGTGGCAACCTTGACTCCATTTCATTTCTAAAGCCTCAATCTTACTCAACTGAAAACAGCCTCTAAGATAACTGAGAAACATGGACACATTTTTAAAAAGCAGATAAAAATGAAGCCACGCCAACAGGTAGTGCACACAGGTCACTCTGGCTATAGAATGGAGCGATGGGAGATTAGAAGATACACAAAACAGGGCAGTCAGACATCGTCCTCTTCGTACCTTAGATAGAGCTTTCACTGCTTCCCTTACATGGGCTAATGGTTTGAATAATAAACTACATGCCCTTTTATCTTATAAAATAAAATTGTTGTAATCATAGAATAGTAATTAATGCTGAGCCCTCCACCTTTATCCTGTTTGTTACCTTGCATTTATATGACTTGCACTCTTATCTCATGCTTGTTACTTAGACGTTGGACATGGCTGAGACCCAAGTGACCTGGAGCTTCCTCCATGTGGTCCAAATTCAGATTGGGACTTTCAAATAGTGAATACCATGTGCTTATCAAGGATCTGCCAAGATACTGGCAATTACAGAGGACAAATAACCTACGGATGTGCCCTTGTGCAGCCTCAACTCTCAACTTTCCTGCAAATCATACTCTCTCTCCTTGCTTATTTCTGGCTATTGTTTATGGTTACAAAAAAAGTTATCTAAAGTAAGGGGATTATATAAGATGTTACCATAAAGACAGGGGCCTACTGTAAAAAACATTTTATAAAACTTTTGTCCTGTGAGCTACATCTCAACAGCCCATTATGTTTGTCCAGTGAATACTGATTCCAATCAAGTCTTCTAAGCTCCTTCAATTGATCACTGTGTTAAGCTAGGGATTCTGGAAAGAACATCGTTTCTGAGGGAGTGGTACACAAAAATGTAAAAGCGTGTGTGGCAAACACAGTAAGCAGCCAACAAGTATTAGGGCTCCTTTTTTATAGTGTATTGTTTGTTTCTTGTTTAATTTTTTACCTTTATCTTCTGTTGGACTTGACCATAGTGTAGAGCTGTTAATGGAGCAGCTGTCCAACCAGGGAATAGCTTTTGCCTGACCCCTCACATCTAGGTGGGGTCATGTGACATGTGCCTACTAACGGAATGTAAGTAGAAAGGATATGTGTCACTTCCTGGCTGAGATGGTGAAAAAGATGGCATTGCTTTCTCCACACTCTCCTCTCCGGATGTCAATGCCCAGGGTAATATTGGAAACCATATATGGAACATGGTAGAGCTACAAAATGAAAAAAAAGAATGCTGAAGTCCTGAATCAATTCTCAGAGGCGAGGAGACTGCCTCACTGGAAACAGATTGAACTGTTTAGGGAATGAGAAAGAAACTGTGTGTACTGCAGAAACTGATGTTACCTTAATTAATAACATATGTATTAATAATGAAAATCCACTCAAGGCTGGGTATGATGACTCACGCCTGTAACCCCAGCACTTTGGGAGGCTAAGGTGGGGTGGATCACCTGAGGTCAGGAATTCGAGACCAGTCTGGCCAACATGGTGAAACCCCGTCTCTACTAAAAAATACAAAAATTAGCCAGGCATGGTGGCGGGCACCTGTAATCCCAGCTACTTGGGAGGCTGAGGCA
>NW_012102155.1:1422315-1423662 GCF_000951045.1 Mandrillus leucophaeus
GGCAGCCTCAACCTCCCTGGGCTCAGATGACCCTCCCACTTCAGCCTCCCAAGTAGCTGGGACTACAACCACCACACCCAGCTAATTTTTAGTATTTTTGTAGAGATGGAGTATCACCATGTTGCCCAGGCTGGTCTCAAACTCCTGGGCTCCAGTGACCCACCCGCTTCAGCCTCCCAAAGTGCTAGGATTACAGGTGTGAACCACCAAGCCTGGCCCAGGATTTTCAAGGACAGTTTGGTCAGCCACAGAATGGGTGCTGCTGATTGGTTGGGGATGCAGTCACAGGGATGTGAGTCCTCTGCTGGGTGGGGACACAAGACCAGTTGGCAGATCTAGGTGGACCCATTGGTCATCCGAAATGCAAAAACCCAAAAAGACATCCCAAAAGGCCAACCTTAGGTTCTACAGTAGCGATGTTATTTGCAGGAGTAATTGGAAAAGTTGCAAATCCTGTGACATTGACCCATTGGCATATTCAGGCTCCACTCCTGCTCCCAACCTGGTAGTCTTTTATTAGCTTTACAAAGGCAGTTTAGTTTAGGGGAAGTGCTATTATCATTTAAACTATAAATGTCTCCCAAAGTGAGAGTGGCCCAACACCAGGAATAATTAAATGCAGTTTGTAGGTTAAAGGCAAGATCGGAGTTGGTTAGATTAGATCTCTTTCACTATCATAGTATTCTCATTATTACAATTTTTGCAAAGGAGCTTTCACTAATGTCATATTCTCATACTTAAGAACAAAGGTAAGAATAAGGTGCTGGAGGCATTCAGAGGAAGAGGAGAAGTGAAACTGGGAATGTTATAGGTAGATAGACAGGCATGAGTAGGGCAGGCCAGCGTTCTCCCCAATCCACTAGGAATGTCGGGGGATGGTTTGCAATGATCGCACTGCCTCTCTAAAAATGGTAATTCAGCAGCCATGGAGAGGCAATCTCCTGAGCGTACACACCTGTTAACATTAAAAGTGTGACTTGAATGCAGGCCCCAGGGAGAAGCAGTTTCTTGGGCATTCATTCATGTTAAGGGACAAAATGCCGAAGTAGGATGTTCTGGGGCAACCACCACCGGAAAAAGGGAAAAAGTCTCAGATGGGCATGCGTGTAAGGGCCTAAGCACACTGCACATGCTCAGTTCCAAAGGTTAGGAACGCCTGCGCATGCGGGAAGCCATCCCTAAGGGAAGAACCAAGGGAAAGAAGCCGGCTTATGAAGCTTTAGGATCGCGGTTAAAGGCCTCTTTTTTAATCTCTTTTCCTCTCTCTCGGACCTTCAGGCACTGGCTTGGGTCTTTTCCAAGCGAATTTTCCTTTCTTTCCTGTTATAAAGCCGTCATATTTATTTA
>NW_012102155.1:1424947-1426113 GCF_000951045.1 Mandrillus leucophaeus
ATTAGCCAGGCATGGTGGCGGGCACCTGTAATCCCAGCTACTTGGGAGGCTGAGGCATGAGAATCACTTGAACCCAGGAGGCAGAGGTTGCAGTGGACCAAGATTATGCCACTGCACTCCAACCCAGGCAACAGAGTGAGACTCCGTCTCAAAAAAAAAAAAAAAAAAAAAAAACTCATAGAACAGAGGGAAAAGAAGTCAAAATGAGCACACTTCTTTTCCTCCCTGGGGGCAGCAGAACCTCTAAAGCAGCTGAGACAAATGAATTTTGAGTTTGTATGTGAATGATCAGCCTGAATCAGGACACCCTAGAATTCCTTATTATTCAGTAAATGGCCCACTGTATACAGATTCCCCACTTCCTCATCAAATTATGATTCATCTAGGAGTACCAAAAGAAATATGTTTAACAATTAAAATTCTATGGTAATTTCACACTCAACAATGCCTTGTGTTCATAATTTTAATATTAGATTTGATTGAATATTATTAAATACAGCCTATGCCTTCCAAAATGGGTTGCGTGATGGATCTCAATGAACTCATTAGTAGCTAATGCAGTAGAGATCTTTCTAAATGCTAATGTTTAGCTGCCTTTGGCTCATTAATTAATTTAAAGATTGCATAATTATCACAGCTTTTGATTCAAGTACATCTCCCACTTTTTATTATTGGATAATGCTTATTTGCATGTGAGCATAAAAAAATTACATTATGTTATCCAAAGATAGGTAGCATAATACCAAATAATCATACAGGTTATGTATACATTTGAAAAGGGAAAAAGAAAAGTAAGAAGGGAATGTTCTTTTGAACACATGAGGAGTCAGTACCACTACGAATACTTGTCACTAAAACGAGAGTGATAAAACAAAAGCAGGGGCCGGGTGTGGTGGCTCACACCTGTAATCCCAGCACTTTGGGAGGCCAATGCAGGTGGATCATGAGGTCAAGAGATCGAGACCATCCTAGCCAACATGGTGAAACCCCATCTCTACTAAAAATACAAAAAATTAGCTGGGTATGATGGCAGGTGCCTGTAGTCCCAGCTACTCGGGAGGCTGAGGCAGGAGAATCACTTGAACCCAAGAGGTGGAGGTTGCAGTGAGCCGAGATTGTGCCACTGCACTCCAGCCTGGTGACAAAGCGAGACTCCGTCTCAAAAA
>NW_012102155.1:1428513-1434504 GCF_000951045.1 Mandrillus leucophaeus
CATGGGGATACCGGCAGGATCTCTTCCACCTCTAACAGGAGTTGTTTTGATAGATCCCACTGACTTCCCTATGATTTCATTATTGGGACATCTCCTTGCGAAGAAGGACAGTATAGACATTTGTGAGGGGACTTTAACCAAAGAGAGAGCTGGCATAAGCAGGATTTAAGTGATGTTGTATTATTATTATTATTTTGATATAGGGTCCAAACATGAGAATCATGGCAAGGGGGATTACAGGGGCTTTACCGCTTCAACACTCTCTTTTACCCCAACACTCCCAAAATCATGTCCAAGAATGATCACCAATTTTCTGTAACTGTGGCAGTTGCCACTCAGGTAACATTACAAGAAAATTGTCCATGTCTTAATCAACTGAGACATCTAACTCT
The DNA here is from genome assembly GCF_000951045.1 of Mandrillus leucophaeus. Taxonomy (NCBI): domain Eukaryota; kingdom Metazoa; phylum Chordata; class Mammalia; order Primates; family Cercopithecidae; genus Mandrillus; species Mandrillus leucophaeus. The sequence continues at coordinate 1,428,906 of NW_012102155.1, forward strand.
TTAGCACAGTAAGAAACTAGCCTTGTGCAATCCATAACAGTCAATATTATACAGGAAGCCAATAAGAGGTATATTGAGCTGGGATGAAGATCAAGCTGCTGTAACAAACAGTCCCCAAAATACAGTGACTTAAATAAGAAAGTTCTGGCTCACAGTATGAGCTGGAGGAACTTATACAGGTCAGGGACATAGCTTCTTTCTCATTGCTTCACCATCCCCAAGGATGTTGTCCTCACCTATGTTGTTAAAGCTAAATTGTCATGACATCCATATTACAGCCAAAATCCAGTGACAGATACTTGTCTTTTAAGTAGGAAGTACCCCAGTGGTATACATAGTATACATATCAGTTTGGCTCTTTTCTCTTTCTTTTGTTTTTGTTTTTGTTGTTGTTGTTGTTGTTGTTGTTGTTTTGAGACAGAGTCTTACTCTGTTGCCCAGGCTGGAGAGCAGTGGCACAATCCTGGCTCACTGCAACCTCCACCCTCTTGGTTCAAGCAATCCTCCCACCTCAGCCTGTCCAGTAGCTGGGATTACAGGCGTGTGCCACCACACCCAGCTAATCTTTGTATTTTTTGTAGAGACAGGGTTTCTTCATGTTGCCCAGGCTGGTATCGAACTCCTGAGCTCAAGCAATTCACCCACCCCAGCCTCCCAAAGTGCAGGGATTACAGGCATCAGTCATTGAGCCTGGCCTGGCTCACTTCCTATTTGCCAAAATTTGTCATAAGTCCACATCCAGCTGGAAAGAAAGCTGGAGAATAAGCAGTTTCCTAACACACTCTGATCACTCAAATAACTGTACTGTGCATTCCCTTTCTCTCCCTCACACAGAACACACTCAACTTCTCCCCTAAAATTGACAGCCCAGGGTCCTATCTGGCTATTGCACCCAACTTTAAGTCCAAAATATCTAGGCAATATGCAGCCACCTGCACCAAACCTGGATGTGTCTCCCAGTGAACAAGTTACCAACCCATTCCCTCCCCAACCCTTCCCCTGCCTCCACCCATCCCTGTACCCATATCTTCAATAAACATTGGTGGATGAGACTGGATACACACAGTAGAAAAAAGTTTCTCGGAAAAAAGGAGAAACAAAATACGCATCAGCCGCTAGTCATTAGTGATGGAGTTTTGCCTACTACAGGTGGTAGAGATCCTGCCGGTATCCCCATGGGTCTGAAGCAATTTCAGTCCTTGCCTCCTCAGAAGAAAGAATTCGACTGAGGGGAATAAAGCAGAAAAAGAGACTGAGGCAAGTTTCAGAACAGGAGTGGAGGTTTATTTAAAAAGGGCCTTGCCCTGCATGTGGAGTACTTTCCTTGGGGTTAGTATTTAGTTCTGGGTTCTGGGAGGAAGTTCCTTGTCCACTGTCACCTAAGTCTGTGGCTTTACCTTGGAGTGGTTCTGCCTTGCCCCTTGTTCTCCTTGCCCTCATCTGAGTCTGGAAACATTCCTTCCTTACGCCTTCCTTCAGGGATGCCCTGCTCCTTTCACACTACTTCCTACTAGTGCAGTTTTAAAAGCCTGAGGATTGTATTAGGTTGAACAATAACAGAATTGTGGTTTGCTTGGCAATAACATTTACCCAAATACATGGTAGGTTTCTAGTCTATTGGATTCGGGTCTAATTTAATGTGTCAATAACCACCCACAGTATCTTTACTGGTCATACTTCTTAAACTCTCCTTATTTTCTGGCTTCAGAGTTTAACCGTCACTCTCTTCCCACTTCACAGGCAATTCCCTTGAGGCTATCTGACACAACAGGCTCAATCTGATCTTTTTTGCTGACTCTAACACCCTGGTTTGATTGGGAATCTTTTGATGAGAGGCCACTGAAGAACACTCTTAGTAACACCTTATCTCCCACCTTCGCGGGATTCAGAGTAGTTGAACCACGTGGTTCTCCTTTTTTCCAGCTATTCTTGCAAATTGGTCAGTTTTTGCCTGGGCTCATTTCTTTCTTATAATAACCCATGGAAAGCAACAAAGAGCAGCCAACATACAAATATTCTGGCTTTTTGACTGCTTTCCCTAGGGCTCACAATTAGACATGTGGCCTTCTTTCCAAGTAATTGCAGATGACAATTTTACCAAATATTGCCTTGACATTACAAGCTTCATCAGCTTTCCGATATCTGCAACATCCTTTTTTTAATTGTCAATATCTCAAGCAATGCCACATAGGGAAGGCTTTTATAATGTTAGGTACCAATATCTGTATTAGCTGGAATAATAATTACATTGCTAAAACAAAAACACCAAAAATATGTGACTTCAAAAAGATTCCCTTTGGAGGGCGGATCACTCGGGGTCAGGAGTTTGAGACCAGCCTGGCCAACATGGTGAAACCTCATCTCTACTAAAAATACAAAAATTAGCTGGGTGTGGTGGCACTGCCTGTAATCCCAGCTGCTGGATTTTAGCCGAGATCATGCCACTTCACTTCAGCCTCAGCAACAGAGCAAGATTCAATCTTAAAAAAAAGAAAAAAAAAAAGGCCAGGTGCAGTGGCTCACACCTGTAATCCCAACACTTTGAGAGGCCGAGGGGGGTGGATCACCTGAGGTTAGGAGTTCAAGACCAGCCTGACCAACATGGTGAAACGCTGTCTCTACTAAAAATACAAAAATTAGCCGGGCATGATGACAGGTGTCTATAATCCCAGCTACTCGGGAGGCTGAGGTGGGAGAATCACTTGGACCTGGGAGACAGAGGTTGCAATAAGCCAAGATTGTGCCATTGCACTCCAGTCTGGGCAACAGAGCCAGACTCCATCTAAAAAAAAAAAAAAAAAGAAGACTGACTTCTATTCTTCTCTCATGTAACAGCTTAGCAGGCCTAAGCTGGTGCGGTAGCTCTTTTCCAGGAGTTCATTCAGAAACCCCATGTTCTTTGCATCTATCGCTCTGCCTTGTCCTTTATGATGGAGCTGGGTAAACATAACACCAATATACCAACCTATGGGAAGATGGAGGAAAACAAAGTCCAGAAGTAGCAGCTGCTCTTTTAGCTAGAAAGTAGTTATCAATTGTACATATCAACTTTGCCCATGTCCTGTGATTACCAAATTAGTGCTGTAAGAGTAATGGAAGGAACAGAGGAAATGCCAGGGAGTATTATTTGGGTACTGGTCCCTCAGAAGGAGTTAGGAAAACTGACAAAATTCTGTAAGAAAGTTGTAAATTCTGCCAATTGTATCTGTAATAACTTAGGGCAAAAATATATATATACATACATTAGTCCCATCCCTAAAATCACTCCAGGCTTCTTCAGGCCTAGACATTTGGGTCCACTTCATTCCCATGTAAGGAAGCCCTTCCCTTATTAGTCCCCACCTGTTGCTATCCCAGAATTTACCTCTTCCCATGATGATTAACAGTGATAACTTCCATTTCCTTCGGTGAATTCAAAGTCGCACCCAAAGGGCAGTCTGGACGCTATGGCCACAACCAGACAAAGATAAAACTATATTGGCATATTTCATAGAGTCTGAGTTGTATTTTATCTTATATATGGTCATTTTGTTACAAAAACTTTTTTTTTTTTTTTTTTTTGAGCCTCTGTCACCCAGGCTGGAGTGCAGTGGTACAATCACTTCTCAAGCTCAGGTGATTCTCTCAACTCAGCTTCCCAAGTAGCTGGGATCACAGGCATGTACCACCACACCCAGCTAAATTTTGTAATCTTAATAGAGACGGAGGTTCACCATGTTGCCCAGGCTGGTTTAGAACGCTTGGGCTCAAGGGATTAGCCTGCCAAGGTACTGGGATTACAAGTGTGAGCCACTGCACTTGGACATAAAATCATTTTATTAAGTAAACTCAATGTCAGACTCAGCTTATATTAATTTAAAAAAACTTTAATGCGAAGGAAATCTCCTTTAGTCAGAATGTGGATGCTGCATCCTATGAGACCAACTACTCAACATTTTAGCCAAACAATACTACTTAGAACATGCTTGATTTAGCTCCTAAGCACTCAGCAAACCATCTTAGACTGTTCAAGTGGTTGCTGTGCATTATTAATTTATCATACAGTATTTACCGAACATCAATCTTAAGCAACATGACAGCACAAACTTTTAACCTTCATCTCTATGCCAAATGAAAATATGGAATTCACACATGAAAAGATTCCCACCATTTAGCAACATAAAAATATGCAGTACAGTTCAGTGCTATCAGGTTTCTGATAAATTACTCAACATTGGAGTGGTATAAAAGTGGCATTTGATCAGGTCCTTGAAGGATGAGGAGTATGGGTAAGCAGAGATAAGAGAAAATGGCCTTGAAGGTAGAAAAAGTGGCAGGTGAAAAAGATTGAGCGGTGGAACAGAATGAAACAAAACAGCACATTGTGACCTGGGACAGTCACCACTTCTGGTTAGCAGCAGAGAAGTTTCTGTGCTGGTGAGTAGTGGGAGATAGGAAAGCAGACAAGGCTAAACTTTAGAGTGATTGTCCCGCTATGGAGGTGGAACTTCACCCTTTTGGTGATGAGATAAGAAAGGCAGAATGAGATAGAGACCAATTCAAAAACCAAACAGGAGATAACAGACTTTAGGCTGGGCATGGTGGCTCATTTCTGTAATCCTAGCCCTTTCGGAGGCCGAAGCAGGTGGATCACTTGAGGCCAGGAGCTTGAGACCAGCCTGGGCAATATGGCAAAACCCTGTCTCTACTAAAAATTCAAAAAAATAATCGGGCATGGTGGTATGCACCTGTAGTCCCAGCTACTTGGCAGGTTGAGGTGGGAGGCTCACCTGAGCCTGGGGAGGTTGAGGCTACAGGGAGCAGTGATGGTGCCACTGCACTCAAGACTGGGTGACAGAGTGAGACCTCATTTCAACAACAACAACAACAACAAAGACTTTAAATAAGCCAAGTATATGTACAGTTTTACTACTCAAACCCAGAGGTTTACTTCTTTACACTTTCAGATTTTTTTTTGTTTTTTTTGAGATGCAGTTTTGCTCTTGTCACCCAGGCTGGAGTGCAGTGGCGCAATCTCGGCTCACTGCAATCTCTGCTTCCTGGGTTCAAGTGATTCTCCTGCCTCAGCCTCCTGAGTAGCTAGGATTACAGGCGCGCACCACCACACCTGGCTAATTTTTATATTTTTAGTAGAGACGGGGTTTCACCACGTTGATCAGACTGGTTTCGAACTCCTGACCTCAAGTCATCCACCTGTCTTGGCCTCCCAAAGTGCTGGGATTACAGGCGTAAGCCACTGCGCCTGGCCTCAGAATTTTTTAATATAAAATTATTTCCCAAATGTCAGTTCTCCAATAAAAACAGGCTAATTTCCAACAGGTTTTGTTTGCTTTTTTCTTAAGTAGCAGCTTGTTTGGGAAACTTTGGAATTTGGGCCTTGAAATATTAGGATGGGCCAGGCGCGGTGGCTCAAGCCTGTAATCCCAGGACTTTGGGAGGCCGAGACGGGTGGATCACGAGGTCAGGAGATCAAGACCATCCTGGCTAACACAATGAAACCCCGTCTCTACTAAAAATACAAAAAAATTAGCCGGGCATGGTGGCGGCGCCTGTAGTCCCAGCTACTTGGGAGGCTGAGGCAGGAGAATGGCGGGAACCC
>NW_012102155.1:1434554-1462613 GCF_000951045.1 Mandrillus leucophaeus
GCGCCACTGCACTCCAGCCTGGGCGACAGAGCGAGACTCCGCCTCAAAAAAAAAAAAAAAAAGAAAAGAAATATTAGGATGGTAATTGTGGTTTTGGCCATGACTTTTAATAAATGAGATGCACACACCAACCCCTTCTAGAAAACCGAGATGTCAATTTTTAAATATTGAAAGTTTGAGTCAACACATTTAAATTTATCAGTTATTTAATAAGTATTTACCATGTGCCAAACACAATGCTAAAGCCTATTCTTATAATAAGAAGCTCCCTCCCTATATTTTCAGAACTAACAGCAGGGAAAAAAAGGCCTTGACACAAGAAGTTACTACGCAGTGCTATTAGTACTGGATGCTGTCAAAATATGTAAGAAATGACCAGATGCAGTGGCTTCTTCCTACAATCCCAGCAACTTGGGAGTTGCTTCCAGGGGTGGAAGAATTGCTTGAGGCCAGGAGTTTGAGACCAGCCTGGGCAACACAGTGTCTCTAAAAAAATTTCTTTTTACGAAATTAGCTGGGCATGGTGGCATGCACCTCTAGTCCCAGTTACTCAGGTGGCTGTGGAGAGAGGATCTGCTGAGCCCAGGAATTCAAGGCTGCAGTGAGCTATGATGCACCGTTGCACTCCAGCCTGGGTGACAGAGCGAGAGTGAGATTCCATCTCTTTAAAACAATTTGTAGGAAAGGCACCCAACCAAATTGAGAAGTCAGCAGAGGCTGCCTGAAGGAAGCTGTATTAGTTTTATTTTTTTCTTTTCTTTTCTTTTTTTTGTTTGTTTTTGTTTTTGTTTTGGTGAGATGGAGTCTTGCTCTGTCCCAGGCTGGAGGGCAGTGGTGCAATCTTGACTCACTGCAACCTCCGCTTCCTGGAATCAAGCGATTCTCCTGCCTCAGCCTCCCGAGTAGCTGGGACTACAGGTGCATGCTACCACGCCCAGCTAATTTTTGTATTTAGTAGAGACAGAGTTTCACCATGTTGACCAGGCTGGTCTCAAACTCCTGACCTTGATGATCCATCTGCCTTGGCCTCCCAAAGTGCTGGGATTACAGGAGTGATCCACCATGCCCAGCCAGAAGCTGTATTAGTTTTCTACTGCTGCTGTAACAAATGAACACAAATCTGATGGCTTAAAACAACAGAAATATATTATCTCATGGTTCTGAATGCTAGAAGTCCAAAGTCACTTTCACTGAGCTGAGATCAAGATGTCAACATGATTGTACATCCTCTAGATGTAGCGCTCCCCAACCTTTTTGCCACCAGGGACAAGTTTCGTGGAAGACAATTTCTCCACAGACTGGGGACAGGGGGATGGTTTCAGGATGATTCAAGTGCATTACATTTACTGTGCACTTCATTTCTATTATTATTATTATAATATATAATGAAATAATTATACAACTCACCATGATGTAGAATCAGTGGGAGCCCTGAGTTTGTTTTCTGGCAACTATATGGTCCCATCTGGTGATGGGAGACAGTGACAGATCATCAGGCATTAGATTCTCATAAGGAGTGTGCAAGTTCACATGCACAGTTCACAATAAGGTTTGCCTCCTATGAGTACCTCCGCTGATATGACAGGAGGCAGAGCTTAGGCCTTAATGCGAGCAATAGGGAGCAGCTGTAAATACAGATGAAGTTTCACTCCCTGGCCTGCTGCTCACCTCCTGTTGTGCAGCCCTGGCAGTTGGGGACCCCTGCTCTAGAGGCCCCTGGGTAGAATCCGTTTCTTGTCTCTTTCAGCTTCTGGTAGCTGCTGCAATCCTTGGCTTGTGGCCACACCACTCCATTCTCTTTTTCTATGGTCACATTGCCTTCTCCTCTTCTGTCTGGTCACATCTTCCTTGCCTCCCTTTTATAAGGGAATGTATGTGATGGCACTTTGGGCCCACCCAGGTAATGCAGGATAATCTTCTCATCTCAAGATCTTTAACTTTATCACATCTGCAAAGATTTAGTCATCTAAGGTTAACATTCATGGGTTTTAAGAGTTAAGACATGGATACTTCTGGGGGAGGCAATTTAACCTATCACAGAAGTCACTTTTCAAGTAGGACTTCCAAGAAAGTTAGGGGTTCGCCTATGTGTTCTCTTTCTGCCTGAGTGTAGTCCCAGAGAATTGGTTTGGGCTAAGACATCCATATGCATAGAATACATAACAGATTAGGTGCATAATATGTCAAAACAAAATCATTTTTTTAACTGTAAAGCCATGTAGACCATACAAAGAGAAAATCTATGGCCTTAAATTACTGGTTTAATCATCTGATTAGGCAGAACTGGCATGGAAGCACAATGAGGAATGACAATCATGATCTCAGTGATTCCAGCCCATTAGCTGCTCCACCACATTCACCGGGCACTCACGCGCTCTGCCACCTCCCGGGAGACTCGATGATTTAATATTCGCCTCCACACAAGCATGTCCTGAAAAATCTATTTTCTAGCCAAGCTTTTATAATAATGAGGCCTGACGCTGCCTCTTCCTTCAGATTTGAAGCTGTCCTCATCATTTTTCCCAGGCTCAGTAAATTTGCATCTTGGCTGTATAATGAGTTTACATACTTGTTTTTACTGCACAATCTGAATTCAGATCCATCTTTTTGACTTTTGATAAGAAACATGTTTGTCATCAATATATTTTGTTTCCACTAAATACGGGATTCACTGTGGCAGTTATCCAGGGCCATAATCAGCTGAAGTAGCAGCAAAGTGTTTAGGTTAGAATAGGAAAGTTGTAGTTTCATTAATATGCACATAAACACGATACAAGTGCCTCCCAAGGAAGGGATCTGCCTCCAACAGCTGCCAGAGTGAGACTGCATGAATGAACAGACAAATGAAGGATGTTAAGTGACGATGATATTTTCTACAAAAGAAAAAAAACCCCAAGAACTTTATAAGCTGCAATATTGAACTTGATAATTAAAAATAACAAAATGTATAATTTAAAAAGAAATGAAATGTACTTCTAAGTGCATGTGAGTATTTATAGCTGTTTACTTTGTCCTTTCTGGAAAACGGTAAAATAATAATGCCAGAAAAGAAAGTATGGAAAGAGATATCATTTTCCTCTTATACAAGTTAATATTATCCCATATCAGGGGTTGTAATGAGGGTGTTCTTTCATAGAAAAGGTAAATAAACCTATGCATATTCTTAGGTGACGGAAAGAAGGAATAGAGTTTTGCTTTGCTTGCCTCAGCTCTTTTTTTTTTTTTTTTAACGGAGTCTCTGTTGTCCATGCTGGAGTGCGATGGCACGATCTTTGCTCACCTTGGGAGGCACCTGCAATCTCTGCCTCCTGGGTTCAAGCAATTCTCCTGCCTTAGTCTCCTGAGTATCTGGGATTACAGGTGCCCACCACCACTCCCAGCTAATTTTTGTATTTTTAGTAGAGACGGGTTTCACTATGTTGGTCACATTGGTTTTGAACTCCTGACCTCCAATGATCCACCTGCCTGCCTCAGTCTCTCAAAGTGCTAGGATTACAGGCAGGAGCCACCACACCCGGCCACAGCTCCATTATGTTTAACACTCCAATTTGGATACATACTTTGTCCAAATAGTTAAGTCTGGGGTGGAAACATTTAAAGGATCTTGGAGAAAGTAATAAGGGACATAAGCAGAACAAAAATAAATACTGGAGTAAAACTAAGAGAATAATTATAACATCCTGTGATACATTCTAGGATTTGGATAAGTAAGGATGTGTTTTAATTGCTCATTTACTTAGGCCTATGTCCCTACATTCAGTAATGAATGGCATATAGTTTTTGGCTGGGCATTGTCTGGGAACATTTAGAGGCTTCCCAAAATTCTCCTCCAGCCCCCATTGTTTTCTCACCATTCACCCTCTAAATGTGTTGTCAGGTCAGCTGCATATTCATTGTTTCAGGGGAGAATTCTTTAAGCCAAAAGTCTTAAACCCCTTACAGAATTTAGAGAGTTTGCTAAGGAAGTAAAAGGTAGAAAAGAAAGTTCAGTCTTCAGTAGCTTCTGCTAGAGAAATGGAGGAACAATGGAGGAAGATGAGGACTTTCCTTCCAGATCTGCTGCAGACTTTTCTGGGCTTGAGGGGAAATGAGACAGGGAGAAAGTTCTTTGGGAACAGGGAGCAGAGACCCGCCCTGTTCTTCATTTATTTACTTTCCGTTGTTCAACTTTGGATAGGTTACTTATCCTCTCTTGGCTCAGTTTTTCCATCCATGGAAAAAAAATGCTGCAATTGTGTTTAAATATTATCTATATATTCCCTCTCAATTCTAAAATTCTTCTGCCAAGATGATTGAAGAGCATTAGAATATAACTTATCGTCTTAACTTTCTCATCAGCATACTTCAAAATTTTTAGCATGAACTCTTCTTAGGTCTTTAAACTCACAATCTTGATGTCTCATTTACATTCCTATCTCAAATATTTATGTAAAATCTATTTTTAATTTTATCCTTAGTGCATTGTCATTATTTTGTAATTTACTGTTCTCATTGTCTTAGTCAATGCCCAGAGAAGCTACTAATGGAAAATGGTTTGAAGTCCCAAAAGCAACTAGGTTAGCCTATCTTGATGATAACCATGATTCATCTTTTCTTCCATTATCAAAGTTTTTAGGAAGTTGGCTAAGTGACTTTGAGTAAGAGATAGCTTAGAGTAATAAAGGGAGACTGACAATGACATCATGTGGATTTATGGGAACACACAATTCTACTGAATTTGCATAACAGTAACCCCTAGGAAATACAACCCAGTAAATCAATCAATTGATCCAAATTAATTAAATATCAATTTCAAGAACAAAACCATTAGATACTTTCATGTTTATTTTTTCTGAAAAGATACACAACATCATAATCCCAGAACTTTTGTTTTTCTCAAACAAATAACAATATTTAACATCTGCAGAGTGTGGCATACGAAGTGTATAAATCTGGTTAATCCCCAACGCAACCCTATGAAGTCAGTGTTGTGGTTCTCACACCACAAATTAGGGTAGTTTCTGAGAAGTTTGGTGAAATGCACAAAGCTACCTTGACTCAAATCCAAACGTTCCTTCCTTTTCGCTTCATTCCTTTAGAGACCACTGCCCGGTAAATGGGTCAAAACATGCCCCACTGGTGCAGGTGTGAATGGCTGCTTTGAGCATACAGCAATTTCAGTCTCATAAAGATAGCAAAGACCCAGCCTTGCTTACTCACATGAGTTGCCATGTTTAGTTTATTCATTTATCTGTTCTTTCCTTCACTGAACCTAAAGGCTTACTACCAACCCATGTACCAGGTACTTTTTTACGTATAAGTGATACAAAGCTAGTCTAATTCGTTCATTCATCATTTATTCAGGAAGTTGTTCATTCAACACCTGTGGCAGTGAGCCACAGCCCCTGGTCAGTCATGTGATCAGGAGGGTTAGCAATGGATACTGTATGGTGTACTGTGTTGCCAGATGATTTTGCCCATCTACATCTAATGTAAGTGTTCTAAGTATGTTTAAGGTAGGCTAGGCTATGATGTTTGGTAGGTTAGGTGTATTGAGTGCATTTTTTACTTATGATATTTTCAACTTGCAGTGGGTTTATCCAGAGGTGCCCCCTTCAAAAGTTATGGAGCACCTGTATTTGTAATGGCTGTGGCATCCAAAGGCTTCATTTAAAATATTTGCCTATAGACAGCACCTTCTTTATCAGCTTACTTCCTTAGTACAGAGGAATCCCAAATCATTCAGTTGAGATTTACCAAGATGTTTTCTACTTTCCCTCAGTTAAATTCGATATTCAAGAAATAATCTTTACTCTGAAGAACTCTAATTTCATTTTGGAACACAGTATTGAAAATGAAGCAACACCATCTCAGGCTATTTGTTTAAAATGCTGTCATTACCTATCAAAAAGCAATTTTAGAGGATTTCTTTTAAGGGAAAGTAAAGCATTCATAAAAATGTTATCAAGTCACAATATTAGACTTTAAGGGGGAGATTTTTAAGCAGGTTTAGATGAAATCTCCCTGGATCTTCCTGACAACTATTTCCTCCACCTAAAATGTGTCAAAACCAACTGATTACCACATAATGTACATTTGGACTTACATTTTGCAGTTGAAGATTTTTAAGTCAGTTTCATTTGTCATAGGATTGCTAAGAGGAATATTATTCTTACTCTTCATCGACACTGTTGAACATGGAAACAGTTTACTTTGTGAACTCAGCAGAAAAAAATTACTTTCAGGTAAATTAAGTACAAAGTACCAGGTGTGAGTGCCATTCAACAAATTAAAGTGTTAAAGATATAGAATTTTCTTTGATTTCTTGATAAAACTTAATTTCAGACTTTGAGCTACGCTTCAGCCTATCCTATTCTACTAGGTCAGATTTTACAAATGCTTTAGGACTTTATGAGGTTTCCATTGCCCTCCTCCCTTGGGTGGTACCAGAGCTCTAGGGCTGTGTTTTTCTGGATAATCTTTTATTGGTGCAACCAGTTAGCACATCTTTCCTGAATTTATGGCCTTTTTAGGACTGTGGAGTCTCTGCTACTTCTAAGCTCTTCTTGAGACATGAAATCTTTTGCTTATCTCTAAAGTCCCATCTGACTAGACACAACTTACTGTCATTCCTCACAGTGGTATTGCCTGGAAGCAGGAAACAGTCTTTTCTGATCTTGGAACCCACAACCTCTTTTAGTATCTCTTCCAAAGTATTCCCCAGCCCTTGCCAACAGACCTAATGTCTGAAGAAAATCTTCCTACCTTCATGTTACTTTGTAACATTCTTACCATGTCAAAAAAATCCACCAAGTCTTCCTAAGGACTTGAGATTTTGAGTAGCAAAACTCAGAAAGACTTAGAGAGTATTTCTGCTTTCTGCTCTGCCATATGCCTTTCCTAAGACAATGAAAACATTGCTAGCCAGAATGTAAAGAAAAAGTGGGCATAGCTCATTATCATTTAATATTATCCAGCAATAACAATAGTTGCTTAGTAGTTGTAGCAAGAGTGACTTCTAACCCTGTATTCTTCAATATATCATTATCATTATTATTATTATTATTATTATTTGAGATGGAGTTTTGTTCCTGTTGTCCAGGCTGGAGCACAGTGGCGCGATTTTGGCTCACTGCAACCTCCGCCTCCGAGGTTCAAGCAATTCTTCTGCCTCAGTCTCCTGAGTAACTGAGATTACAGACATGTGCCACCATGCCCCGGTAATTTTGTAATTTTAGTAGAGACAGGGTTTTACCATGTCAGTCAGGCTGGTTTCAAACTCCTGACCTCAGGTGATCCACCTGCCTCAGCCTCCCAAAGTGCTGGGATTACAGGCGTGAGGCACCGCATCCGCCCAATATTTCATCTTCTTTAAATAGCTATTTTAAAAAGAGATACAGTGGGCCGGGCGCGGTGGCTCACGCCTGTAATCCCAGCACTTTGGGAGGCCGAGGCAGGTGGATCACGAGGTCACGAGATGGAGACCAACCTGGCCAACATAGTGAAACCCCATCTCTACTAAAAATACAAAAATTAGCTGGATATGGTGGCGCACACCTATAATCCCAGCTACTCGGGAGGCTGAGGCAGGAGAATTGCTTGAACCCACGAAGCAGAGGTTGCAGTGAGTTGAGATCGCTCCAGCCTGGTGATGGAGTGAGACTCTGTCTCAAAAAAAAAAAAAAAAAAAAAAAAAAAAGCTTAAAAAAAGAGATACAGTGGGGTGTGGGATCAGAATTATGACCCATCTGCCTAAATATGTCCACATCTTAATCCTTGGAACCTGTGATTATGGTATGTGCAGACCTATGCCAAAGCCCAAGGAAGCTGACAGGCTGAAGAAAGTGGCTGACAAATCTAGTTTCTTAGAAAGAAACATTTAATAGGGACTTATGAATAGAAGCGATATTTGTGTCTCAGGCAGTGGTGAGATAAGATAGTGGATGCCCATACCATTATCCCCCAGACTTTTGTAAGTTAAGAGTAAGTTAGAAGGAATGTGTAGAACAATTGAAATAAACTAATATCAAGGTTGTTTGATCTAAGGGCCTGATTTATATTAAGTACCTGCCCTTACACAAGGTACAGATGCACTGGAAACCTTAGAGGCCTTCCTGGAACTGGGGTTAATCAGAAGCCAACATGGAGAATTTGCATCCAAGATGGAGCGGCTCTAGACTCCACAGTATACTACATGGCTAAGGGAAATACTAAGTAAGGTTACTTGTCAACTGAACTTGAAACAGGCAGATTGGCCGGGCGCAGTGGCTCACCCCTGTAATCCCAGCACTTTGGGAGGCCGAGGCGGGCAGATCACGAGGTCAGGAGATGGAGACCATCCTGGCTAACACGGTGAAACCCCGTCTCTACTAAAAATACAAAATATTAGCCGGGCGTGCTGCGGGCGCCTGTAGTCCCAGCCACTCAGGAGGCTGAGGCAGGAGAATGGCGGGAACCCGGGAGGCGGAGCTTGCAGTGAACCGAGATCGTGCCACTGCACTCCAGCCTGGGCAACAGACAAAAGGAGACTCCGTCTCAAAAAAAAAAAAAAAAAAAAAGGCAGATTATCTTGGATTATCCAGGTAGGCCTAATGTAAATAATGGGTCCTTTAAAGTTAAGACAGAGGTAGTAGACAGAGGGAGAACCAGAGATATGGCAGTATGAGAAGGACTGGACTCAACTTTGGTAACTATGCAGAGGGACAGGTCATGAGCCAAGGAATGTGGGCAGCCTCTAGAAGTGAAAAGGGCAAGGAAATGGACTCTCTCCTAGGGACTGGAGAAAGAAATACAGCCCTGCTGATTTTTTAGTCCAGCCTTGGATTTTCAGCTGTAGAATATAATAAAACACCAAGCTTAAATTATACTTCGTCAATTAGTTGGCTTTGACATATTTAGCAAGAGTAAATAAGTCTGGTCTTGATTTTAGCCCAGTGTGACCCATTTGGGTTTCTGAACTATAGAACAGTATGTATTTGGGTTATTTTAAGCCAATAAATTTGCGGTAATTTGTTACAGCAGTCATAGAAAATGAATACATGGGATATTGGGGAAACACTGCAAAATGTGTAGTGAGAACACCTGAGTTTCAGTCTCAGCATTTTCATGTATGAAATCTCCACTGTGGCTGCACCATTGCCTGAGAGAGTAGATTGTAAAAAACAAACAAACAAACAAACAAACAAAAAATGGACTGGCTCTGTCTTCTTCCAAGATTCCATTCTCCCACTGCTACCTCTACTTTTAGCAGAATTACCAGGAATACAGATAACAAGAGAGTCTGAGAAACAGAAATTGCAAGCTCCCTGGCACAGCAGAGGAGGGTAGAGAGAGCAGTGATGAAGAGGAGAGAGCAGGCAGTGTCTGCAAGTACTAAGTTCAACAAATATTTAATTGTGCCTTTGTAACAAGTATTTTCCAAGTCTACTTTGTATTTATTCTCATATGAATCTTGTAAGCATTATAATCCTAATTATTTTCAGATGAGGAAAATGAGAGAGGGCAAAAGATTCTGCCACAGTTACTAAGTGGCAAAGAAGCGGCAGTGGGCCAGGGCTTCTGATCAATCCAACTTAAATATTCTTTCTCATACACCAATGGTTTTTTATCATGAGCTAGAGATTTTGAAATGAGTCTGAAGGATATAGAGGCCAAAAGGACTTACTTGTTGCATAGGATCTATGAATCCTAACTATGTATGTGCTGAACAAAACACCTTCATGAGGCAAAAAATGATAGAACTGAAAGGGGAAACAGACAAATCCAGACTTTCACTCAAACATGTCAACACTCTTCTCAGATTAATCAATAGCATAAGTGGATGGAAAATCAGCTAGATGTCAGCCACGTGACCTGACACAGAGCATTCCAACAACAGGAGAATACACATTCTTACCAGTACATATGGAAAATTCACCAAGATACACTATATTCTGGGTAATAACACAAACCTCAATAAAGTCAAAATAACTGCATCCATACTAAGTATGTTCTCTAAACCTAACAAAATTAAGTGAGAGATCAAAAAGTGAACTCTCTGGAAAACAATCAAATATCTGGAAGTCAAACAACACATTATGGATGGGCCTGGTGGCTCAAGCCTGTAATCCTAGCACTTTAGGAGGCCAAGGGAGGAGGATCCCTTAAGCCCAGGAGTTCAAGACAGTCCGGGCAACATAGGGAGACCCTGTCTCTATTTTTTTTTAATTAAACAAAATTTTAAAAATTAATAAAAGTTTTAAAACTTTTAAATTTTTCCATAAGTTATTGGGGTACAGGTTGTGTTTGGTTACAGGAGTAATTTCTTTAGTGGTGATTTGTGAGATTTTGGTGCATGCATCACCCAAGCAATATACACTGCACCCTATTAGTAGTCTTTTATCCCACGCCCCCCTCCTAAACTTCCCCCCAAGTCCCCAAAGTCCATTGTATCATTCTTACCCCTTTGCATCCTCATAGCTTACCTCCTATATATCAGTGAGAACATACAATGTTTGGTTTTCCATTCTTGAGTCACTTCACTTAGAATAATAGTCTCCAATCTCATCCAGGTTGCTGCAAATGCCGTTAATTCATTCCTTTTCATGGCTGAGCAGTATTCCATCATATATATATCACAGTTTCTTTATCTGCTCGTTGATTGATGGGCATTTGGGTTGGTTCCACAATTTTGCATTTGCGAATTGTGCTACTATAAAAATGTGTGTACAAGTATCCTTTTCATATAATGACTTCCTTTCCTCTGGGTAGATACCCTGAAGTAGGATTGCTGGATCAAATGGTAGTTCTACTTTTAGTTCTTTAAGGAATCTCCACAGTGTTTTCCATAGTGACTGTACTAGTTTACATTCCCACCAGCAGTGTAGAAGTGTTCCCTGATCACCACATCCACACCAACATCTACTGTTTTTTGATTTTTTTATTATGGCCATTCTTGGAGGAGTAAGGTGGTATCACATTGTGGTTTTGATTTGCATTTCCTCGATCATTAGTGATACTGAACATTTTTTCATATGTTTGTTGGCCATTTGTATATCTTCTTTTGAGAATTGTCTATTCATGTCCTTAGCCAACTTCTCGATGGGATTGTTTATTTCTTACGATTTGAGTTCATTGTAGATTCTGGATATTAGTCCTATATCAGATGTATAGATTGTGAAGATTTTTCTCCCACTCTGTGGGTTGTCTGTTTACTCTACTGACTGTTCCTTTTGTCCTGCAAAAGCTCTTTAGTCTTGCAAAAGCTCTTTAGTTTAATTAAGTCTCAGCTATTTATCTTTGTTTTTATTGCATTTGCTTTTGAGTCTTTGCTCATGAAATCCTTGCCTAAGCCAATGTCTAGAAGGGTTTTTACAATGTTATCTTCTAGAATTTTTACAGTTTCAGGTCTTAGATTTAAGTCTTTAATCCATCTTGAGTTGCTTTTTTTGTATAAGGTGAGAGATGAAGATCCAGTTTCATTCTCCTACATGTGGCTAGTCAATTACCCCGGCACCATTTGTTGAAAAGGGTGTCCTTTCCCCACTTCATGTTTTTGTTTGCTTTGTGGAAGATCAGTTGGCTGTTAAGTATTTGGGTTTTATTTCTGGGTTCTCTATTCTGTTCCATTGGTCTGTATGCCTATTTTTATATCAGTGCCATGCTGTCTCTCTTTTTTTTTTTAATTAAACAAAATTTTAAAAATTAAAAAAAAAAATAAATGTGAAAAAAAACCCACATTACAAAAAGAGCCATTAGGCAAAAAGTTACAGAGAAAATTAAAAAATATGTTTAAACTGAATGGAAATAAAAACACAACTTATCAATATCTGTATGATATAGCTAAAGCAGTCTTTAGAAGGCAATGTAGGCTGGGCGCAATGGCTCACATCTGTAATGCCAGCATTTTGGGAGGCCAAGGCAGGCAGATCACCCGAGGTCAAGAGTTCAAGACCAGCCTGGCCAACATGGCATAACCCTGTCTCTACTAAAAATACAAAGATTAGTCAGTCATAGTGGTGCACTCCTGTAGTCCCAGCTACCCATGAGGCTGAGGCATGAGAATCGCTTAAATACTTAGGAGGCTGAGGCATGAGAATTGCTTGAACCCAGGAGGCGGAGGCTGCAGTGAGCTGAGATCACACCACTGCAATCCAGCCTGGGCAACAGAGGGAGATTCTATCTAAAAAAAAAAAAAGGAGGGGGGGGGGGGGGGGAAGAAAAGAAAAGAAACTTATAGCATTAAAACCAAAATCAAAAGAAAAAAAAAAAAAGAGCCTCCAATCAAAGATTGAAGCTAAAACCTTAAGAAACTAGAAAAAAATGCAAATGTAACCAAAAGCAAGCAGAAGAAATGAAATAATTAAGATCAAAAACTTAATCAAATTGAAAATAGAAAACAATAGAGAAAATAACCCAAAAGCTGGTTCTTTGAAAAATGCAATAAAATGGATAAATAAACCTCTAGCAGTCTGAAAAATGTTTTAAAGAGATGACACAAATTACCAATATTGGAAGGACACCATACCAATTTCGTATTGAAAAAGCAGCTATTAGACCCTAAAGACATTAAAAAGATAATGTCTTTAATATTACAAATAACCTTAGCTCATAAATTCAAAAACTTGGGCAAACTGACAAATTCCTTCAAAGGCACAAACTATGAAAGAATAGAAAACATGAATAATCTAAATCTTCTAAAGACACAGATTCATGGTAAAAACATTCCAACAGAACAAAATCTAGTCTGAGATGGCTTCATCAGTGATTTCTCCCAAGTAGTTAAGGAAGAGCTAATACTAATTACAGTACACACAACCCTCCAGAGGGTAAAAAAGGAAGGATCACTACCCAAGTCACTTTATGAAGCCAGCCTTATCCTGATACCAAAGACATTACAAAGTAAATAAATAAAACTTCACATCATTCCTCATGAACCTGGAACAAAACATTAGCAAATTAATCCAGAAACATATAAAAATGACAGTACATCATGGCCAAGTGGGGTTTATCCCAGGAATATAAGCTTGGTTCCACTTTCAAAAATTAGTCAATATACTTCACTACATCAACAGACTAAAGAAGAAAAACCATATGATTATCTCGATGCACGTTAGAAAAGCGTTTATAATTCAACGTTTATCCATAATAAAATATTCAACAAACTAGAAACAATATTTCCTCAACTTCACAAAAAGCATCTAGAGAAAACTTACAGGTAACATCATACCTTATGGCAAAAGAATGAATGTTTGTCCTTCAGGATCAGAAAAAAACATAAAGATATCAGCTCTGACCGTTTCCATGCAATATTATACTAGAAGTCCTATTCAGTACAACATGACCAAAAAAAAAAAAAAGTGTTTTAAATGTCATGCAGATTATAGAAAGAAATAAGACCATGTCTATCAACAGATGACATTATTATCTGTATAGAAACTTCCAAAAGAAAAGAAATACCTAATGTAAATGATGAGGTAATGGGTGCAGCACACCAACATGGAACATGTATACATACGTAACAAACCTGCACATTGTGCACATGTACCCTAGAACTTAAAGCATAATAAAATAAATAACTAACTAAATAAATAAAAGAAACCCTAAAAGAGCTATCAGAACAAATAAGTACATTTAACAAGGCAGCAGAATAGGTCGATATACAAAAATAAATTGTATTTCTATGTACCAGCAGTGAAAAACTGGAAATTGTAATTTTAGAATTGTAATTTGCCTATACTAAAAATATAAAATATTTAAGTATAAATCTGACAAAGTAAGTGCAAAGGCAATTCAGTGGAGAAGGGAGTCTTTTCAACAAATGGTGCTGTAAGAATTGGATATCCAGGTGCAAAGAAATGAACTTTGAGCCATATCTTGCAACATATGCAAAAATTAGCTCAAAATGAATCCCAGACCTAATAGGAAAACTGAAATCCGTAAGTCACATAAGAGAAAACTTTTGTGAACTTTGGTTAGGCAAAATATTTTAGACATAACACCAAATGTTGATTGCTTTAAAAATGATAAACTGGACTTCATCAAAATTAAGCTCTTCGAAAGACACCTTTAAGGCTGGGCATGGTGAGTCACACCTGTAACCCCAGCAACCTGGAAGGCCACAGCAGGAGGATTGCTTGAGATCAGGAGTTCAAGATCAGCCTGGGCAATATAGTGAGACCCCAGTTCTACAAAATATTACAAAATTGGCCAGGTGTGGTATCATGCACCAGTAGTCCCAGCTACTCAGGAGGTTGAGGCAGGAGGATCACTCATGTGCAAGTGTTGCCTTCCAGGTTGCAGTGAGCTATGACCACTCTGCTGCACACCAGACTGGGTAACAGAGCAAGACCTTGTCTCTAAATAAAATAAAATAATTTTTTAAAACACCATTTAAAAAAAACCAGGCTGGGTGCAGTGGCTCACACCTGTAATCCCAGCACTTTGGGAGGCTGAGGCAGGTGGATCACTTGAGGTCAGGGGTTTGAGACTAGCCTGGTCAATATGGTGAAACCCAATTTCTACCCAAAACACAAAAATTAGCCAGGCGTGGTGGCACATGCCTGTAGTACCAGCTTCTTGGGAGGCGGAGGCAGGAAAATCACTTGAACCCAGGAGGTAGAGGTTGCAGGGAGCCAAGATCACATCACTGCACATCAGCCTGAGCAACAGAGTTGAGACTCCATCTCAAAAAAAACAAAACAAACAAACAAAAACAAAAGTATCTGATAAAGGACTTGTATCCAGAATATATAAAGAACTATCAAAGCTCAATAAAAAGAAAAAAGAAAAAATTCCGATTTAAAAATGTGCAAAAGTTCTGGACAGACACTGCACCATAGAAGATATATGGCTGGGAAGTAAAGACATGAAAACTTAACATTATTAATCATTAGGAAAATGCAAATTAAAACCACATTGAGCTACCACTACATACCTATTAGAATGGACTAAAAAAACCTGACAATTAC
Source organism: Mandrillus leucophaeus (assembly GCF_000951045.1). Classification (NCBI taxonomy): domain Eukaryota; kingdom Metazoa; phylum Chordata; class Mammalia; order Primates; family Cercopithecidae; genus Mandrillus; species Mandrillus leucophaeus. Next base: position 1,449,482 of record NW_012102155.1, read on the forward strand.
AAATATTATCAAGGATGTGGAGCAACAGACTCCCATTAAATTGTGATGAGAATGAAAAAAATGGTACTGCTACTTTGCCAGTTTGGCTGTTTCCTATAAAGTTAGTTATACCTACTATACAACCTCCCTCTCAATCCCATTCCTACGCATTTACCCAAGTAAACTGAAAACTTTTGGTTGCACAAAAACCTATGCATAAATATTTATAGCCACCTTATCCATAACTGCCAAATACTGGAAACTACCAAAATGTTCAACAAGTAAATAGATAAATTGTGATATACCCATACAATGGAGAAGTAATTAGCAATAAAAATAAATTTTGATTCATCTAACAAAATGAATGAATCATGAATCCATCTTAGAAATGGAAAAAAAGCCAGACTTAAAAAACTATACATTGTCTCATTTATATGACAACATATAAAAGGCAAAACTATGTGGAAAATAGACCAATGATTGTTTGAGGGTTGAAAGAGTGGTGATGATTACAAAGTGGCTACACACAGGAATTTTTACAGCGATGGAACTATTTCTCTATGGTATTTTGGTGGTTGATGTGTAAATGACTGTATGCATTTGTCAAAACCCATCAAAATCTATACCACAAAGAGTAAATTTTACTACATGCGAATTAAAAAGTAATTCAACTAAAATGTCAGAATGAAATCCAGACTGAAGAATGAATTCAATTACATTACAATTACATGACATAACCTCTTTGAAGGGGTGAGAAGAAAAGGCACTAATCTAAGTAACTTAATACTGGTTTGGAACTGGGTAATGGACAGAGGTTGTTAGAATTTGGAGGGCTCAAATGACAGGAAGATGAGGGAAAGTTTCAAACTTCTTAGAAATTGGCTAAATGATTGTGACCAAAATGCAGATAGTGATATGGACAGTAAAGTCCAGACTGACAAGGTCTCAGATGGAAATCAGAAATTACTGGGAACTGGGGCAAAGGTCACACATTATTCCTTACCAAAGAACTTGGCTGCATTGTGCCCCTGCTCTAGGAATCTGTGGAAGTTGAAACTTCAGAGTGATGATTTAAGGTATATGGCAGAAGAAATTTCATAGCAGCAAAGTGTTCAAGTGTGGCCTGGCTGCTTCTAACAGCCTATACTCACATGTGGGAGCAAATAAATGATGAAAAGTGGAAATCTATATTCAAAAGGGAAGCAGAGCATAAAAGTTTGAAGAATTTGCAGCCTGGACATATGGCAGAGAAAGAAAAATCTTTTTCAGCAGAGGAATTCAAGCAGGCTGTGGAGCAACCACTTGCTAGTGATATCGGCATAAATAAAAGGGAGCCAAGTGCTAATTTCCAAGACGATGGGGAAGAGGCCTTAAACACATTTCAGAGATCTCTCAGGCAGCCCTCCCATCATAGGCCCTGAGGGCTAGGAGGACTGAATGGTTTTCTTGGCTAGGCCTGGGACCCCCACTGCCCTGTGTAGCTTCAGAACACTGCTTCCACATCCTGGCCACTCCAGCTCCAGCCTGCACTCAAAGAGGTCCAGATGCAACTTAGGGCACCACTTCACAAGGTGAAAGCCATAAGCCTTAGCAGTTTTCACATAGTGTTAAGTCTGTAGGCACACAGAGAGCAGGAGTGAGGGAGGCTTGGTACCTTTCCCTTAAATTTAAAAAATGTATGGGAAAGGATGGATGTCCAGGCAGAAGACTGCTGCAGGGTTAGAGCCCTCACAGAGAACCTCTACTAGGGTAGTGTGGGGAGGAAACGTGGGGTTGGAGTCTCCACACCAAGTGGCACTAGAGTACTACCTAGTGGAGCTGTGGGAAAGGGGCCACCATCATCCAGCCCCTAGAATGGTAGATCCACTGGCAGCTTGATCCTCTGGCCTGGAAAAGCCTCAGGCACTCAGCCTGTGACAGCAGCTGCGGAGTTGAACCCTACAAGGCCACAGGAGCTGAGCTGCTCAAGGCCTTGGGAGCCTACTTCTTGCACCAGTGTGCCTTGGAGTCAAAGGAGGCTATTTTGGAGCTTTAAGATTTAGTGACTGCTTTGATGGGTTTTGAACTTGCATGGGGACCGTAACACTTTTTTTCTTTCTTTTTTTTTTGTGTGTGCCAATTTCTCCCTTTTGGAATGGGAATGTTTACCCAATGCCTATACCCCACTGTATCTTGTATCTTGGGAGTAAATAAGTTATTACAGGGTCACAGGTGGAAGGAACTCATCTTCAGGTGAGACTTTGGACTTTGGAGTCAATGTTGAAATCAGACTTTAGGGGACTGAGAAGAGATTATTGTATTTTGTGATGTGAGAAAGACAGGAGATTTAAGGGGGCCAGGGACAGAAGGAAATAGTTTGTATATTTGTCCCTGCCCAAATCTCACATTGAAATGTAATTCCCCAATGTTGGAAGTAGGGCCTAGTGGGAAGTGTTTGGCTCATGGGGGCAGATCCATCATGAATGACTTGGTACCATCAATTTGGTGATAAAATGAGCTCTCTCAGTTCACATGATATCTAGTTGTTTAAAACTGTGGGGTCCCTCCCCCCAACCCCTGCCTTGCTCCTGCTTTCACAATGTGAAGTGCCTGCCTCACTTCACTTTCTGCCATGAGTTAAAGCTCCTTGAGGCCTTCCCAGAAGCTAGGCAGATGCCAGAGCACCATGCTTCCTGTACAACCTGCAGAATCATGAGCCAATTAAAGCTCTTTTCTTTATAAATTACCCAGTCTCAGGTATTTCTTTATAGCAATGCAAGAATGGCCTAGTACAGAAAATTCGTATTATATGAAAAAGACTGTACTCCAGTTGGAGTAAATTTGTTTTTGACACAAGCATAGGTTAGTAGCTCTGAAGCTATATTAAATGTATACTAGAGTTGAACAAATAATAAACTGTAGAAAATGAGAGCCAAGTTACAAGAAAGAAGTGACAGGTAAGCCGGGTGGAAGGAACTGTGTGGCATGGGATTAGTGTTTGCAATATCACAAGAATGCATATTTATGAAATAGAGAAATAGAGATATGTGAGTATATATAGGTCAAGTATACATAAATATATAAGTATACATAAATATATGAGGGGACCTAGAAGCAATACCTCAGGAGCAATGAACACACCTAAAGCCTGGATCTTGGTGTCTAAATACCATTCTCCAATTAAAGAATCTAAGGTCTTTAAAGAAATGGCTTATCTATGACTGAGGCCTGGAAAATACTAGATGAGCGTGGAATATTTTCAAATGCCAGAAAGTAACAAAGTGCTTTTAAAAAAGGACAGTGGCATGGCAAAAGGATACAGGAGTCAACCTGAAAGAATTCCCAATGGCTAAAGAAGTTATAATGTGAGCAACAAAGTAAGTATCCTAACTTTAGGACTAGATTCTAACCTCTAGAAAAAAATAAATATCCATGACTCTATCCTGATAGTTCAGTAAAGAATTAGCACGCCTGTAATCCCAGCACTTTGGGAGGCCGAGGCAGGCGAATCACAAGGTCAGGAGATCGAGACCACGGTGAAACCCTGTCTCTACTAAAAATACAAAAAATGAGCCGGGCGAGGTGGCGGGCGCCTGTAGTCCCAGCTACTCGGGAGGCTGGGGCAGGAGAATGGCCTGAACCCAGGAGGCGGAGCTTGCAGTGAGCCAGGATCGCGCCACTGCACTCCAGCTTGGGCGACAGAGCAAGACTCCGTCTCAAAAAAAAAAAAAAAAAAGAATTAGCCTTGCCTAAAGAAAGTTTCACCCTTTGCCTTCAGCTCCTGGGAAGTACCCTCTTAGCCCTTGAATACCCTGCCCAATAAGAGTGTCTTTTTTTTTTACCTGGAGGGGTTGGGAACTGGCATGTAATCTATGTTAACAAGGTGAATTGTCAAGGGCCACCATAAGCCATTGGGTATCAGGCTCAATCTCTGACCTGAGGAGAGGCTGGAAATGCACACATATATGTGACCTAGCCCAAATAAAATGTGTACGCCAAGGCTTGAAAGAGCTTCCCTACTTGGCAGTACCATGTGTGTTGCCACACAATTACTAGGAGGGGTAAGCACTGCCCACATAACTCCACTGGGAGAAGATAACTGGAAACTCTGCACTTGGTGTCTCTTGGCCTTTGCCCTTTGTGCCTCCTTCCTTGGGTGATTTTAATCTGTATCCTTTTGCTGTAAGAAACCATAACCATGAGTATAATGGCTTTGCTGAGTTCTGTACACACTTCTAGAGAAGTATGGAACTGGAGGGTAGTCTTGGGGACCCCAGAGTTTGCAGCTGGTGTCAGAAGTGAGAATGGCCTTGGGGATTCCCAAACTTTGCATTGATATAAATGACTGAAAAAACATGAATGAGGGGATAAATCTTCCTTATGAAAGAATGACAAACAATAAATGTAAAGCCAGACAGAGAGGCTTACACTTGTAATCCCAGCATTTTCAGAGGCCAAGGTGGAAGTATTGCTTGAGGCCAGGAGTTGGAGACCAGCCTAGCCTAAGCAACACAGGGAGATCATGGTGGTGCATGCCAGTAGTCTGAGCTACACAGGAGGCTGAGCCTGGAGGATCGCTTGAGTCCAGGAGCTGGAGGCTACAGTGAGCTACAGTTGTGCCCCTGCACTACAACCTGGGCAACTGAGCAAAACCCTGCCTCTAAAAATGTAAAAGGGAACAGGAAAATATAAAATTATGATTAAAACTCCACAGTAATAATTGATGCTGGTAACATTCACTTATGAATGTGAAAATTAGAGAGCCATGCTTGAAGGAGAAACAGGTTATCTGTAGAGCCTCAAACTACCCTCCCAAAATATGTATTAATTACTGTCGTGGTTTTAACATACATCCATAGATGTTTGATACGCTTACCCTCAACAGATAGAGCTCAATTTCTCTCCCTTGAATATGGGCTGGAATTCAAAAATAATCTTCTAACGAACAGAGTATGGAAAAAGAAAAACAGTAACTTTATGGTGGAGAAATCCTGCAGACACTACATTTGCCAAATGATCAAAGTCACCAATAATAAACCATGTTATGCACCGCCTGTAATGATGTGATGAGAAGGACATTTAAAGTCTGAGTCTTTCCTCAAACCCCTAACACCTGTCTGAACATGAGAAAACATCAGATAAACTTAATTTGAGGGACATTCTATAAAATACTTGACCAGACTTCTTCAAAATTGACAAGGACATAAAAAACAGAAGAGACTGAGAAAGTGTCACAAATGGAAAAGAGACAAAGAAAACATAATGACCCCATGCAATGTGATATTCTGAACTGGATCCTGGGACAGAAAAAGGACATTGGTGAGAAGCTGGAAAAATCTGAATAAACTCCAGCTTTGTTAAAAGTATTGCACCAATGTTAATTTCTTAGTTTTGATCAGTGTACCAAACATTATTACTACCAGGCGATGTTGGCTAAAGGACATAAGGGAACTTACTGTACTATCTTTGCAACTCTTTGAATAATTTTAGATTTATAACAGACAAGCTTTTCTCAAGACTGATCATACCAAGTTGGTGAGGACACAGACCAACAAGAACTGTCATATATTGTTGGTTGAAAAATGTAAAATAGTATGTAGTACAACAACTTTAGAAAACAATTTGGCAAGACTGGGTGCAGTGGCTCATGCCTATAATACCAACACTTTAGGAGGAAGAGGCAGAAGGCTTGAGTCCAGAAGTTCTAGACAAGCCTGGGCAACACAGCAAGACTTCATCTCTACAAAAAAAAAAAATTAGCTGAGTGTGATGGCTCGTGCCTGTAGTCTTAGCTACTCAGGAGGCTGAGGTGGGAGAAACGCTTGAGCTGGGGAGGTAGAGGCTGCGACTGTGCCTTCACACTCAGCCTGGGCAACAAAAAAACCATCTCCACAAAAAAAAAAAAAAAAAAAAAAAAAAAAGGTTTGACAAGTTTCTTGAGAAAATAAACATACACATAGTATTTCCTTCTAGGTATTTACCCAAGAGAAATGAAAGAAAGGGCATATCCTGTACACAAATAAGACCTGTACATGAATCTTCACAGCAACATTATCAGTAAGGGCCCAAAAAGTAGGAACAATCCAAAAGTTGATCAACAAGTTATTGCTTAAATGATTTACAGTACATCCATACAACAGAATATTTAGCAAACAGTAGTTCATTTCTAAAAGGAATGATGGACGAAACATGGATCCATCTCCAAATAATTACACTGAGTGAAAGAAGCCAGACTGTTCCCTCCCAGAAGAGTAAACTATGATTCCATTTTCATAAAGTTCTGGAAAACATCAACCCACCTACAGTGACAGAAAGCAAACCAGTAGTTGTCTGAGAACAGTGAGGCAGGACAGGTAGGGTTGGGACAGAGGAATTCATTCCCAAAAGGCAACAGGAAACTTTTAAAGGTGACATATATGTTTATTTTTATAAATTTAAGGGGTAGAAGAGCAGTTGTGATGTGTGAATGTATTTTGTAGTGAGAAAGTCTGGTGTTTTAGTGTAACAATCACCCCAACATTGTACTCATTAAGTAATTAAGTAATTTCTCCTCCCTCACCCACCCCCAGCCTTCCGAGTCTCCAGTGTCTATTGCTCCACATTATGTGAAGGAATGCTAGGTGTGGCTGATTAATGCCAATTGTGATGAGTATAAGGCCTAACTGGCTTGAGGTGGAGGATGCTACATTTTTTTTTGATATCATTTTGTGTTAGAACACAGATTGCTGTAAATAAGGTAGTAATCGTCCCCAGACATAATGTAAAGGTTTGGATTGATAGGTTATTTTCTACTAAAGGGTAGACGTGGATGAGCAGGAAAACTGCTACAACTATAGTGCTGGAGTGGAGTAGGACTGAGACGCTGGCTGGGCCTTCTATGGCAGATGGGAGTCAAGGATGGAGGCTGAACTGAGCAGACTGTGAAGTAGCACCTAAGAATTCTGCTCAAAGCTAGATAAAAGATATGGTTTTGGCCGGGCGTGCTGGCTCATGCCTGTAATCCCAGCACTTTGGGAGGCTGAGGCAGGCGGATCACCTGAGGTCGGGAGTTCAAGACTAGCCTGACCAACATGGAGAAACCCTGTCTGTACTAAAAATACAAAATTAGCCAGGCGTGGTGGCATATGCCTGTACTCTTAGCTACTGGGGAGGCTGAGGCAGGAGGATCGCTTGAACCAGGGAGACAGAGGTTGTGGTGAGCCGAGATGACGCCATTGCACTTCAGCCTGGGCAACAAGAGCGAAACTCCGTCTCACTCTGTCGCCAGAATGGAGTGCAGTAGTGTGATCTTGGTTCACCGCAACCTCCAACTCCCTAGAGTTCAAGTGATTCTCCTGCCTCAGCCTCCTGAGTAGCTGGGATTACAGGCACCTGCCACCATGCTCAGCTAATTTTTGTATGTAGGAGAGACAGGGTTTCACCATGTTGGCCAGGATGGTCTCGATCTCCTGACCTCATTATCCACCTGCCTCGGCCTCCCAAAGTGCTGGGATTACAGGCACGAGCCACCGCGCCCGGCAAAGATATGTTAATTTTCTTCAGTGTAATCGTTTCACAGACAGATATGTTCATTAAGTGTGACTGTTTCACAGGCATATACATATGCCAAAACACATGAAATTGCACAATTTAAATGTATATTTTATGTTAGAGCTCAAAGCTTTTTAAATAAATACATGGAAAACTGTTTCAATACACTAAATGAAATCAAGTCACACAAAAACATGTTTAGTATCATCTCTTTTATGTTAAAACAAAACGTATTGGTTTGCTTATAAATGCAGAGTAAAGTGTCTGGAATATTATGTAGCTGTATAGAACATTATGTGGAGAGAATATCCTGGTGGGTCAGCTTTGGGATGGAGAGTATATCAATCAGTATTAGCTAGGTTATGCTACAATACTAACTGTAACATCTCAGTGACATCTCAGTTTCTTTCTCACTTATGCTACCTGCTCCACCTAGGCTGTCTCTAGAATGCCCTATTTCTCACAGAAATGGCTTATTTGCCTAGATTTAGTAGCACCTAACAATTCTGCTCAAAGCTAGAAAAAATTTACACCTGTAATTTTCTCTTACACACGTGTGTGGACACATACACTCCAAATGTTTTTACTTTGAAATTTTCTATAACACATATTAATACCCTAAGAAATAAGAATTATGTAGAACAAAAGGTCTATGCCAGAAAAACAATGGTCAAACACAAACAGAAAAGTAGAGTGCTGTTTTGACCTTGACTAATGTTTTAAAAATTGAAGCCTCGTGAGATAATTGAAACAGGAGCCAAAAGAAAATGTGAAATGCTATGCCTTTAAAACCTTGGTTCTTAATATTGATGCAGTTTCTGCTGTTTTTCTATAAATAATAGATTAAAAAATGGATGTTTGGCACAGAGTTGCTTTTAAAAGAGCGTTTTCTAATTCTTGACAATACAAAACAACAATTGATAGATGTTAAGGGCAAGAGGGAAAAGACTGCAGATAAAGTAACACAAACGAACTGATTACTACACACACACACACACACACACACACACACACCATTATCACCCAGCTAGGTTGCATGCAAAAAACAATTTTATATTTTAAGATGTTCCATAATAATTTAAAATTAAGAACGGTTTGTTCAATAAACTACTTCTACATTCCTATCCATAATAGTACTGCTTTGTAAATCCAATTACAACAAATTGTTTTCAACAAATCACCCTGTCAAAAGTTTATTCTGGCATGTTTATAAACGTAAAACTAGTAATAATCATCACGCCATGTATAAAAAGCTAATTTATTCAGTCACTGTGCTGGATTTACATAATTGCTAATCCTTAAAACCATCTCAAAAGCAAGATATCTTACACAAATATTTTCTTACTAATAAGAAACTGATGTTCAGCTGTAAAGTAACTTGTTCAGGCTAACATCCCTAAGAAAAAAAGTGATGCTTTTTTTCACTACAGTATGCCACCTTCTCATTTTTACAATGTACTTTCCAAGAGTGCCTAATTATATGGTGTTTTATCATCCATCCCCTTGATAGCAACCTTCCCCCTTCTTGGCAACACCTCAAATTAATTAATCAAACATCTACAATTTTCTAGGCAATGTGCTAGGCTCTGGGGATCCAGAGGTTAAGTATGACAGTCTTTACCCCTCAGGAACTCAAATAAAGAGTAGCTGGGCTGGGCGCGGTGGCTTACGCCTGTAATCCCAGCACTTTGGGAGGCAGAGATGGGCGGATCATGAGATCAGGAGATTGAGACCATCCCGTGAAACCCCGTCTCTACTAAAAATACAAAAAACTTAGCCAGGCATGGTGGCAGATGCCTGTAGTCCCAGCTACTCGGGAGGCTGAGGCAGAAGAATGGTGTGAACCCGGAAGGCGGAGCTTGCAGTGAGCTGAGATTGTGCCACTGTACTCCAGCCTGGGTGACATTGCGAGACTGTGACTTCAAACACTCAGTCTAATGAGGAAGATCGACCAGTAAATGTCATCAGTAAGAGGCTGTATTAAAAAAAAAAAAAAAAAAAAAAAAGAGCTAGCACAAGAAGCAATTCTATAAACAGAGCTGAGGGGGAAATGGGCACTTTGCTCAGATTGCAGGCAGAAACAGAAAAAAGTGGGCAAAAAGTAGGAAGGTACTGGTCTGAGGCACTCACTTGATTGAGGGTGAGGCAAATGAAGAGGGGAGAAGGTACTCCAGGAAGAGGCAAATGCATGAATAAAAGGGAGAAGAAACCTTACAGGAGATCCATGAATTTCAAAGAATGTGGTTGAATGTGGAGAAGAGACAAGCCTTCCTCCGCTACGGAAATTCACAATTCCTGTAAGACCACCCCTCTGCTGCCTCTATCTAACAGCATGCCACAAACCAACCCAGCACCACAAAAATCTCAACTTCGAGCATCTTTAAATTTATAACCCTTTTCATAGGCCCACCCATTGCAGCAGAGCTTCCGGTCTTACCCAGGAAGTCTACACGCTAGACATACTTAAGTTCAGACTTCAGCCAGCTGCCCTTGCCTTTCAGCTAGGCCACAGCTGGTTCCTTCTAGACATGGAAATCCTTCCAGACAGACGAGAAACTTGAACTTACAAACATTATGCATACCTATTCCAGGGATATCCTCACTGACTAGAGGTACTGCCCCCCATCCCACAAAGTACTTAAGAGCACCTCCCTTGCAAAATGTCGACTGTTAAATGCTCCACAACTAGGATTTCTGCTAGTCTTGGGACCATTTAAGACATCCACTTCCCCATGCCTCGTAAGCACTAGTGGGGGAAAAAATCACAATAGTGCAACTTGGTGCCACTGCGCATTCATGGTTACTCACTTCAGCTGGGCCTGCAGTAGGGTCAACAAAGTGTTACTGAAAGACATACTCAGAGGCCGGGCACGGTGGCTTACACCTGTAGTACCAGCACTTTTGGAAGTTGAGGCAGGTGGATTGCTTGAGGTCAGGAGTTTGAGACAAGCCTGGCCAACATGGTGAAACCCCATCTCTATTAAAACACAAAAATTAGCCGGGCGTCGTGGTGCAGGCCTCTAGTCCCAGCTACTTGGAAGGCTGAGGCAGAATAACTGCTTGAACCCCGGAGGCAGAAGTTGCAGTGAGCAGAGATTGCACCTCTGCACTCCAGCCTGGGAGACAGACTGAGACTCCGAAAAACCGAAAAACAACAACAGCAGCAGCAACAACAACAACAAAAAAAACAAAGACATGCTCAGAATTATAAGCAAGCTCTTAGGAATTTAACAAACAAACACACAAAAACCATGAACAAAGGCTTGACTGCTTTAGACAGCTTCAGAAGTGATCAATGCCTAGGCATATTCTGAGAAATTACTGAATTTCAAGGCCAAAGAATCCTTGGCAATCTAGGTATAAAAAAATTACGCGGAGGAAAAATTGAGCTCTGTTGGGCTCAAACATCTCCACAGCAGTAGTGACTGGCAGAAGACAGCGGGACAGCACAGCAGTGGCTCCCTAGTATTAGCGCGCATTAGCAATGTCGGAGGGCAGGGCATAAAGTGCAGATTTCGGCTCCTCATTCTGCCTACATTCTGCTTCAGTAGGCCATGGGTAGAATATCACTGACTCTCCTGTTGGGAGTCCTTGACTTACACTTTAGTATTAACCACCTGAGTTATAAGGGGAAGAAAACGTGACCCAAAATAACAGTTGTGTCAAGTATTCATTTTTGTGTAAGGCAAGACCAGAAGTCTCAAATATGCAGGGATTCAAGGAAGGCAGAGCTCACTAGCCCTATCTGAAAATGAAGTCTATTCAACAAAAAGACGGTTCCAAATGAAGAACTCAGGAATGAAGTAGCTGTGATCTCAAAGTCAGTGATGAATTTACTGCAATATAAAACTGAGCATTAACAGTTGTGGCTACAGACCACCACAAGGGAATGGAACATTCTGCTCCTCACGTCATCCTAGCATCCTCCACGACCAGGGATGAAAACGGTTATACATCACATGCATTGCTATGTACTAAGCATGGGACTAATAAATATATGCACTGTCTCATTTATTCTTCACAGTATGAGGCAGGTAATTATGAATCTCCAATTTACTGTCAAGGACACAAGCAGAGAGAGGGTATCTCACCCAAGATCATCTGGTTAATGTGATCAGTTGGTCAGAGACTTAGATGCTGATAGTGACATTATTAATATGGGCAAGATTACTATCATTCATGAGACCCCTTTAAAGCCACTTAATACTCTAGGCATTTTCCCACCCCATGTTGGAATCAGTAAGCTGTGTTCCCTCTGGGGACTTCTTCCTCTACTTTACCCCTAGTAAGAACTGTTATTTATGGTAGTTTCAAGATTTGTTGCTAGTCTCAAGGAATTCAGGATACATGTGGAGGAGAGAGAAGCAGAAGATCCTCTATTTTGACTTAGATGTTAAACTGGTTCTTCTCATGTGCATACAATTCCCCGGGAGATCTTGTCAAGGCAGCTTCTGATTAGGATCTTGTATGAAACCTGAGATGGTTTCTAGAGTTTCCAGATGAAGCTAAATGGGCTACGCTTTTGATTGGTAAAGCCCTAAATCCAAAACCAAACCAGCCACTCTCTAGAGAGTTGAACAGCATGACAGGAGTGGCTCATGTAGCTAATTAACGAAGAGGTACTCTGATTAACATACTGTTTCTTTGGAAACTTCACAGGGATGAGAGTTTGAGGATAGGGATGGTGGCTGGCACAATGTATTCCAACATCTGAGTTGCTGAATTTAACAACAGTAATAGCAAAAATACACCAATTGAGTTTAAACAGTAAAAATCAAAGTGAACCTCTTCAGAGGAAGCGTGAAGTGCTTCATTTCTTTACCCTTCATGGTTAAGAAATCAATGGCGGGGCACGCCCAAGATGGCCAAATAGGAACAGTTCCTGCCTCCAGCTCCCAGCGTGAGCGACACAGAACACGGGTGATTTCTGCATTTCCAACTGAGGTATCAGGTTCATCTCACTGGGGCATGTTGGATACTTGGTGCTGGTCTGTGGGTGCAGCCCGACCAGCAAGAGCTGAAGCAGGGCGAGGCATCACCTCACCAGGAAAGGGCAAGGGGGAAGGGAATTCTATTAACTAGCCAAAGGAAATTGAGACACACAGCACCTGGAAAATCGGGTGACTCCCACCCTAATACTTTTACCAAGGGTCTTAATACTTTTACCAAGGGTCTTAGCAAACAGCACACCAGGAGATTATATCCCACGCCTGGCCTCGAGGGTCACACGCCCACGGAGCCTCCCTCTTTGCTAGCACAACAGTTTGAGATCTAACTACAAGGCGGCAGCGAGGCCAGGGGAGGGATGCCCGCCATTGCTGAGGCTTAAGTAGGTAAACAAAGCCACAGAGAAGCTCGAATTGGGTGAAGCCCACCACAGCTCAAGCAGGCCTGCCTGCCTCTGTAGACTCCATCTCCGGGGACAGGGCATACCTCAGCAGAGGTAAATGTCCCTGACTGACAGCTTTGAAGAGAGCAGTGGATCTCCCAGCACGGAGGTTGAGATCTGAGAATGGACAGACTGCCTGCTCAAGTGGGTCCCTGACCCCTGAGTAGCCAAACTAGGAGACACCCTCCACTAGGTGCAGACCGACACCTCACACGGCTGGGTACACCCGAGACGAAGCTTCCAGAGCAAGAATCA
>NW_012102155.1:1465853-1466341 GCF_000951045.1 Mandrillus leucophaeus
AATTTACAAGAAAAAAACAACCCCATCAAAAAGTGGGCAAAGGATATGAACAGACACTTCTCAAAAGAAGACATTCATGCAGCCAACAGACACATCAAAAACTGCTCATCACCACTCGCCATCAGAGAAATGCAAATCAAAACCACAATGAGATACGCTCTCATGCCAGTTAGAATGGCAATCATTAAAAAATCAGGAAACAACAGGTGCCGGAGAGGATGTGGAGAAATAGGAACACTTATACTGTTGGTGGGACTGTAAACTAGTTCAACCATTGTGGAAAACAGTGTGGCGATTCCTCAAGGACCTAGAACTAGAAATACCATTTGACCCAGTCATCCCATTACTGGGGATATACCCAAAGGATTATAAGTCATGCTGCTATAAAGGCACATGTTTATTGCGGTACTATTCACAATAGCAAAGACTTGGAATCAACCCAAATGTCCATCAGTGACAGACTGGATTAAGAAAATGTGGCACATATA
>NW_012102155.1:1467305-1467580 GCF_000951045.1 Mandrillus leucophaeus
GGAGAATGACTTTGACGAGTTGAGAGAAGAAGGCTTCAGTTGATCAAACTTCTCAGAGCTAAAGCAGGAACTATGTAAAGAAATTAAAAACCTTGAAAAAAGATTTGATGAATGGCTAACTAGTATAACCAATGTAGAGAAGTCTTTAAAAGGACTGATAGAGATGAAATCTATAACACGAGAACTACGTGAAAAATGCACAAGCTTCAGTAACCGACTCGATCAACTGGAAGAAAGAGTATCAGTGATTGAAGATCAAATGAATGAAATGAAGC
>NW_012102155.1:1472290-1479312 GCF_000951045.1 Mandrillus leucophaeus
CTTGGAATCAACCCAAATGTCCATCAGTGACAGACTGGATTAAGAAAATGTGGCACATATACACCATGGAATACTATGCAGCCATAAAAAAAGATGAGTTCGTGTCCTTTGTAGGGACATGGATGCAGCTGGAAACCATCATTCTCAACAAACTATCGCAAGAACAGAAAACCAAATACCGCATGTTCTCACTCATTGGTGGGAATTGAACAATGAGATCACTTTGACACAGGAAGGGGAACATTACACACTGGGTCCTATTGTGGGGAGTGGGTAGTGGGGAGAAATAGCATTAGGAGATATACCTAATGTAAATGACGAGTTAATGGGTGCAGTACACCAACATGACACATGTATACATATGTAACAAACCTGCACATTGTGCACATCTACCCTAGAACTTAAAAGTATTTAAAAAAAAAAAATGGACACTGCTTAAAGTAGTAACTGACGATGTAAATACATACTACGTAAAATTATAATAGTGACCACTAGCAGACAGACATAAAACATGTAATTACAACTGTAATGTGGATTACAAAGAGGGTGTCGGGGGACATAGAGTGAGGGATCAAAACTCAAGTTGTTAGGTACCCCGTGCCATTTGCAAACACAGTACCTGGGATTAGGCTGAACCATTTGAAACTGTGTTTGGCAGTTTCTGACTCAGAAAAAGTAACTTCAGATGCTTCAACCCATTCTTTTTTTTGTTTTTTGAAACGGAGTGTTGCTCTTGTTGCCCAGGCTGGAGTGCAATGGCACGATCTCGGCTCACCGCAACCTCCACCCCTCAGGTTCAAGCTATTCTGCTGGGATTACAGAAATGCACCACCATGCCCAGCTAATTCTGTACTTTTAGTAGAGATGGGGTTTCTCCATGTCGGTCAGGCTGATCTCGAACTCCTGACCCAAGGTGATCCGCCAGCCTCATGCTAGGCCTGGGATTATAAGCGTGAGCCATGGCGCCCAACGGGCTTCAACTCAATTCTTTTTGATGCAGCGCTTAATAAACTATCTTCTGTTGTAGTTACATTTCACAAGAAGAGAGCCTTTTTCTTCCTCACTACCATACATCCAGTGCCAGACACACTTCTTAGAAAACATTACTCAACAAATATTTGCTGAATCAAAAAAAAAAGAGGACTCAGGACTCGGAAAGGCAAAATGGGTGAAAGTGGCCTTAAAATTTAAAAAGCCCTACAAAAAAATTCAAATGTCTGCTAATTTAGCAAACAGACCAGCAATCTGGCTTCCAGCAATATTAACATGTGCTATTAAAAGTCTGGTAGTTCCGTAGAGTTTATAATTGGATTTAGGCTGTACATTGTGCGTAATCTACAGTCGAAAAATTTTCATCCATGTTTAACAAAATCTTCATCACATCATTAGTATTTAGTCATTAAATGCTAAAGAAGATAGGCTTAAAAATTTAGTTGTTTTCTGCTAACCCATAACCCAGATTGTTACTTACAGGTCTACTCTCTTTCCTGTAAACATACCAAGCATTCTTCAGAGAAAATCTCCCTTCTACAAATTCTTAAGTGGATCCTTTTGAAATAATATGTTGTTAGTGCTAGAAAATGGCTGGAAGGCAAGGTTTGTTTTTTGCTGCTGTTGTTGTTTTTGAGACAGTCTCGCTCTGTCACCCAGGCTGGAGTGCAATGGTGCAATCTCGGCTCACTGCAACCTCCACGTCCCGGGGTCAAGTGATTCTCCTGCCTCCGCCTCCTGAGAAGCTGGAATTACAGGCGGGCACCACCAAGCCTGGCTAATTTTTGTATTTTCAGTAGAGACGGGGTTTCATCATGTTGGTCAGGCTAGTCTCGAACTCTTGACTTCGTACTCCACTCACCTCAGCTTCCCAAATTGCTGGGATTACAGGCATGAGCCACCATGCTCGGCCAAGGGAAGTGAGTTTTAAAGAATCTTTGAAGTGTGTATTAAATGGTGTACATCAGAATTGACTGTTGTATTTGTCCTGTAATTATGAATATTTTATTGCTCCATTGTTTGTAATAGTAAATGGTGAAAAAGTAAATTTACATTATAGGGGGCTAAATCTTGGTGTACAATAAAATCTGACCATTAGAAATAAAAATGTTTGGTAATACATACTGTGCTTTATACAACCAGGCACCATTCTCTAAGGGCTTCAGATATACTAACTTTGTAATCCTCATAACCCATCAATGAGATAAGTAACTATCATTATCCCCATTTTACAGACAAGGAAACTAGGACAGCAACTCCTTAGGCTAAGCAACTAGTCTGGATTCATCCCAGGTAGTCAGGCAGAATTCATGCTCTATTAAACCATACAGTATATTCTGCATCTACAGTATAGGGAAATACTTATACTGTAGTATAATACTTACACTTAGTGAAATACTTATACTTAGGGAAATACTTATACATAGTGGAAAGGACAATGTTCCCTGATAATTTCTGTGAAAAAGTGAGTTTCTGAATTCAATGATTACGATCTCATCTGTATTTTTCTGTTTAAAGTATGTATTGAAAATGTTTAGAGGGACTTATGTCAAGTTGTTAACAGTAGATACCACTAAGGACTTGGTTGGGAGTTTGAAAATGAAAATTTATTATTTATACCTTGCATTTAAAATTCTTTAACCAGCATGTGTTCTACAGTAAATATACCACATGCCAGTGACAACCGCCTCCCACATTATCTATGACACAAAACCAAACAAGCGTATGAAAAGAAACACACTTACCTTGTGCTACCATATTGGTCAATGGGTAGGACAACGGGTAGGACAAGGCACGAAAGATTCTAATGCACACTCCAAGTTAACCAACATCATTTAAGAAGTAGAATGAACTTACCGCTAACCGACTCTTGATTTATCAGACTTCATTTACTTCAACAACAAATTTGTCCAACTTCAGTTTATTCCCAACACACTAAAGTATTTCAACAAGTTTTATGTCATATTAAACTTAACTGAATTACCTGATGACTCTAGGCCATCCCAAATGGCAGCTCTTCATTGTGCTAGGAGTTTTAGCTATTCCCCCCTCTCTACGGGGAAGCACTGTTCCTCATGGACCCAAGTTGGAAAATCAGATAATTGACCCGGTCCAGCAAGTGTATGTAAATTAAACCAATAAAAGCTTACGGAAAAGGTCTTGTTTCAGTAATGTGTAGATTTTTCAAAATCCCCTATATTGAATGTGAGAGATCCTGGAAGCTGATCCTGTTTTTAAAAGTCTGATTTCTGACTGTGACGTTCAATGTGACTAGATTTTTTAATGCAACAGTCTATTTGAGGTGCTCCGGCAGTACTTGTTTTCTCCAAAGTAGCCCGGCCCCGTGGCCATCCAACCTATGCTTTAGAGCTTTCTGGCAGCATAGCATCTCTTAAGGCAGCTCGTTCTGACATTAGATTAGTATGTTAGAAAGTTTTTTTAAAAAAAATAGGACTGTGATACCTTTTTTGGTATAGATTCCACCCCACTGGTCTTAGTTCCTAAAATATAAATTGTCTGCCTAATAGATCATACAAATCCAACAACCAAGAAACATTAGTAATTGTCTTCTGTACTTTACTAAACACTTTGTGTTTAATATATTTTTAAATTGTAAAGAAATTACAAGGAACTCCTAAAAAAATTTAATACAAAAATATTACAAGTTAGGACAATTAATCATTGAGATGACATTTAAGCAGCATGCAGAAAAAGTAGCATAGGGTTAACATTTCACTGATGACAAAGCACTTTAGGTACAGTAGAGAAAAGCACCATAAAACTACCATCTATAGTGTCTTTTCCTCCACTGTGTTTTTTCAAATGAATATATTGGTAAAACAGTAAACTTCGATCTGATCTGCTATGGATTATACTAGGTAATAAATCTAATTCATTGTAAAGTATAACTGAAATTAAAAATAATCCCTTCTATTATTGTTCGAATTAATTTCAGCTTTCCCTCAAGTTTATAAGGATTCTAATCCTTAGGAATCCAACCCTTTTTGGAAAAGTATACAATGTGGGATATTATTAACAATCTATGCCATGCAATAAAAGATAACCCCTTGAAAATGAAAGCATGTCAGTTCTAACAACTGCAGTGGCTTATTTCTAATAAAACATAAAACTATGCTTGCATTTATTTCTGTTTAAGGAAATAAACAGGAAAAACAGAAGACCTGGAGAGTGTAAGTTCTTAAAAAATGAAAGAGAAAATATGCTCAATGATTCTTTTAAAAAAAGTCTCTAACTCTAAAGGAGTTGGTATTAATTAAAACTAGAAGGTGTCTAGTTGTTCTTCTTATAAAGTTTGTAATAACAACTAGCTAAGAGAGAAAATGATTCAACTATAATTGGCTTGTTGTGAAGCAAAAAAAGGTCACTGAGGAAGCTGAGCCTCCTGTCCTAATCTTCAACACCTCTACACATTGTTTTGTGCTCAACCGTGTGGCTAAGCAAACAAATGTATCTAAGGTCTCTTTTAGTTTATGTGAAATAACGTCTTTTAAATACAATATTGATTTTTCAAAAGAATTAAAAATTACAATCCCTTAGCTGATTAGATGCTCTATTATACTTTAATAAAAATAGTAAATAACCCCTTCATTTAAAAAAATCTTATCTCCTGCAAGAAGTAATAAAAATAGTAAAATTTGTAATTTTATTATGGGCTTACTTTAAAGTATATATCTTGGGAAACAATATGTTTATGAAAAACAGTGGTTTGGGTTCTGATGGCAGTTATAATCAGTAATACCAGTATGGGAGAGAATGAACATGTTATAGGTTATGAAGGCTAACTCGGAGCAAAAAGGTTTATTCTACAATAGAACACTGGAGAAGTAAAAGCAATTAAAATGTAAACAAGAAACTGTAAACAAGAATACCATCCCTCTCTCTTGACTAGTAAATAGGCTATACAAACTACATAGATATCAAAGGTTTTATATATGTACACAGCCAACATAATATCAAAATATATTTTATTCTGGACCTCTTTCAGATCTGATTCAAATTACAGTTGTCAAAGCAATACAATGCAAAGGGGAACTGCAACAACAACAACAAAAAAAAATGTGCCTAGAAAGGATAAAAGGGTCACTGGGGACAAATCATTGTGATGTGGAACCAAAATACATCGTAAGTGTAATTAACATGGTCCAGGACAGCATAGAACATCTATATCAGTCTTCCTTATACAATAATCATGAAAACTGAACAATGAAGTTCTTTAACATGTACAAAAAACTGTCATGGGCTGGTTTACACTTTTACAACAGTTTTAAAGTTAACTGGATAACTAAAGAAATGATGCAGACATTTTAATCCAGTGCTATAGGTAGGCTCACAGAATTAGACCCAAAGGATTTGTAAAAATAAAAATGGAAACAGTATAGCTACAATGTCAAAGTCAGGAAAGAAGAAAATTTACTTCTGTATTCAAGGATTACAGAGCTACAAAATGCAGTCTGCGTTTTTGTTTGTAATGAGATGGATAAGTACATCAGACTAGATACAACATGCAGAATGTTTTCCTGAACTTATCCAGAAATTCCAAAGAAAACATCATGAAACAACTTACTTAAAAACAAAAATATATGCCCTAGTTAATTCACCCTGCTTCAACACTGTCAACGTAAAGGCAGAAATAAAGAAAGCTATCAATACCTCAGAACTACTGATATAAGACATCAAATTTCTAAATCAGTGTATTAAAAAAGTGAACACTTCCTCTTTTTTCTCTCTTCTACATTTAACTAGAATCATGTTTCAAAAAAACTGATATTAAATGTGACACTTCAGAGCTACTACTGGAAGGAGTAATTCGTAACTTCCCTACCCTCCTTCCATCCCTGCTGATTCAGGAGAGGGGGGAAAAAAACAAAGAAAATAAAACGAAAAACCAACCAGGGTCTCTTGTAGATTTGCTGCTATTCCACAAAATGTTGGCATTTGCTGCCATGCCACAATGTTGGTCCACTGAAATAGGATTTCTGCGGAAACTGTCAACAGTAATTCACCATATGCAAGTACCATCCTTAGCATGCGACAATAATCACAGGTTCTGTAGAAATGTACAATGTGCTTAAGATAATGAAAATTGTAGCACTGCATTTGAGATTTGTTTCTCTACTTATCTAGTAAAACTTGTCATTTTTGCTCACTTAAGTATGATCATTTGTGATTCCTTTAAATAGCAAAAATGCACAGTCCTCTTTAGGCCTCTACTCAATAATAGTTTACATCACTCTTAACAAAATCATTCTACATAAACAGATAGCTCCTTAAAAATAGTACTCTCTCGTTAAATCTAATTTGACAGAAAGGAGTTTAAGGGAAAAAGGAGTGCTTTGTAAGTGAAAAAGTACAAATCTTTGGCCTTTCTCTTGACATTTTCTTATGTCAAAAAGCAAAAAACCTTCATGTAATTCAATCTAGTGATTACTTTTTGCACCATAATTTGTTTTTTACACCACAAAAGGAGGCACTTTCAGTATCTGTAAAAGGTATTTAATCCTAAAACATACTTACCTAGAGAATAATTAAAACAGAATTCAATACACTCTAACATCTATTAGGAAATTAAGAGTTACCACTTCTAAAAGTCATTTGAAAGTCAATGATGTTACCTAGTCAATGGCAGGAAATAGGAATTGGAACAAATATAAGAACTTATGGGATTTCCTACACGGAGGCAAAAAAAAAAAAAAAAAAAAAAAAATCAAGAACAAAACAAAACAAAGAAACACCTCTATGTTTTCATTAATATTTCATTCTATATTTATTGAGTGCCTATTGTGTCATAAACATTGTAATAAGGTAGGCACTACTACTATTTTCTTCTGACTAGTAGAAAGAAAAAAAAGTCTCATCTGATGAAATTTATACTCTCTTGGGGTACTAAAGACATAATCATGTGAGAAATGATTGAATCATTACAAGAGATTTGTAAGTACTCTGGGAAAAAAGAAGAGGACGATACAATAGAATGTCTAAAGTTTACGTTATTACAGAGAAAGCCTTGCTGA
>NW_012102155.1:1479362-1488083 GCF_000951045.1 Mandrillus leucophaeus
AAAAAAAAAAAAAAAAAAAAAGATATTCCTTTATGTTGTTTAAAAGTGGCAGCTGCTCTTTCTTTATTCCATTTTAATCAATGAGTATTCATTCAAGTTTTCTTTTCTATATTTCCTTGTAAGTTTCTTACAGTAGCTTATACAACAACAAATAGCATAGAAAAACTACTGGATTCAATTGATCATCAGGAATAAGTTCTCAGAAAAACACAGGCGGAAAAATAAGCAAGAATCCCAAATACAGAACTTTACAAGCTGTGAAACTTGGTCTCTTGCAATCATGTTACTGCTCAAATTAGAGACAATCTTATTTCTGTCTATTGGAGCAGCATCGTGGCACATCAGCAGGCAATGATGATGTTGAGAACAGCAGCAAAAATAAACAATCGTATGCTCATGAAGAACCCAAGCCTACAAAATGGATACCTTTCAGAAAAGTGTATACTTAAAAGACCCAAGACGTCAGGATAATAAAGCTCTGTATTTATAATCTTTTATATGTCCTATTGTGGCTACTATGCTTAAGTAAAATAGCTAAACGAAAAAAAAAAAAAAAAAAAAAAAAAAAAAAAAAAAAAACACCAGAAAAGATGACAATATAAAAATGTAGCTGTCTATTTTGGCAGCTATATTGCAGAATTTCTTGACTATCTTTTAATCAGCTGGGAAAAAGTCAATAACTGTATGCAAATGAATAAACTGTCCATATCAAAATACAAAAGTACTATCAATAATCACCTCTGACTTTCAGATTTAAATTCAGTGCAATTGACAAATGCATCGCTAAAGGAAAATGCAGCTTAAAAGATACTCAAAACATTTGTGTCTATTCCTGGGAGCACATTTTAAAATTATTGCACAGATTTTTTTTATTTTTATTTTTTTTAAACAGTAACAGAGGTCAACCACAGATGTGGACCTCCAGCAATAAAAGCAGGAATTCAAGTGCCAGATATTCAGCATATTAGGTTTCCTACGTAAGTCACATGGTAATATGTTCTAAATATCTCTAATGTGATCCAAAACCCTAAAAAGAGCTGGCACAAAACCATCGTGAATGACTGCCTCTCTGGATGTAAATTTTTAAAAATATTATTACAGTATCATAGTCCCCACTAACAACAACTGGGGTACATATAACAATGTATTGTGAAATTAAGTGTATTTATTCTCTTTACCAATAGCAAATGCTACCCTACCTTAGTAAAACGAAGACTTGCTTCAATCAATGCTGTTTTGTAAAAATAGCAAAGCAACAAATGCTGAAAATCAAAGCTGCATTACTTGGGTTAAATCAGTTTCTACCTAAACTTAGAACACAGGTTAAAATTTTAGTACTAAAAGGCCTCAAAATAATTAGTGACAGAAATAGTGTTATTAATTTGCTAAGCTCAACAATAAGCAATTCCTTAATTAAAATCTTTGAGATATAAATTTGATGACTATTCTCTTCAGAAATGACATACCTGGATTATGTTAATCATGACAAGCCTTATTAGTCACACATATAAACATGGCCTCATGCAATCATTTGTATATGTTACTCTAACTTGCATGAGCACAAGGTTTAATTTAATATCTATATCTTTAAGAAAATACTTGATATTATAAACAGAGTAAAAGACATGATATAGTAGTGATTACTGAAAAAAAAAATTAGCAGCTTAAATCGATCTATATTTGAAAAAACGTAGTCACAAGTACCACAAATGCAGAATCAGAGCAGCAGGAAGAAGGTTAGTGCAATTATATTTTCATAAAAAAAATTCTGAATCACTGCTATTTAAAAACACCTTGAAGCAAGTCTTTTGTTTGAGATTGTTTTTTAAACTAAGGTAGCAAACATTTTGCCATGTAATGGCAGTGTTATATGCCGTTATCTTGCTTTGTATAAAGAAAACAACATGAGAGATTTTTAATACTGGAGGTTGGTTACATTTACATATTTAAGCTTCTACACAGAATGATGGACACTTTGAGAAGCTAATCCTTATCCAGAAACATTTTAATCTCTTAAAAAACAAAGCAAAACAAACAAACAACAAAAAACCCAAAACTACTTTGCTCCTTTTCACAATAGTGCACACTTTTACCATAATTTAGTTATGGCTACAAAACATCAGAAGATTTTTTTTTTTAATGTATCTTCTCTATGGTAATTTAAAAAAAAAATTGTGCCCTTCTAGTCTTTAATTGGCAGAAATATGTCCCAAAAAAGAAACTATTGCATTTAAGCCACATCACCAAAAAACAAAACAGAAAAAAAAAAAAAAAAAAAGCAAAACAAAAAAACAAAACCAACAGAGCATAATACCCTTTTACTGATGTGTCTTACAGATTGACATGACCAAAGTCATAGGTTTTCATTTAATTTCCAATTCCCCCTTCCACAACATGCACCAACTGAATATATGCTCTGGGAGCCATAAAATGTACCAAACATCTACCTCTTCAAAAGAATGCATTAAAATATTTTAAAGAATTTTTTGTTGTTTAAAAGGTGAAAAAAATATAAACAAGAAACTGATTCACTCCCTTACTTCATGCATCCATAATCTAAACCAAAAACAAAATTTTAAAGCAAGAACAAACTACTGCTGCAAGTTTCTGTAAGTCCATTTTCTCTGTACATACAAACTGCTCACTACTGAAGGGAAAAAAGAATATAATCCATGGTGTCTGCTGATTCAAAGGGGAGAAACAAGGCTGTCATTTAGTATCCAAAAACTGGTACATGTATGTTCTGCTTTTATAATGTATATTTTTCTCTCTTCTGTTTTTCATATCCAAAACTTCTAAATGCTATTTTAGGGGCACAGCAGATTAGATTCCAGCACTTGGTGAACAGAATTCACAAGCTGTGACAAAACTCTGTCATCTTCAGGGTGCAATTTTGTGTATATACACTTATGTATATATTTCTTTTAGATTTGGCTGTAGTGGACTGGCCATGGTTCAAGTGGGACTATAGCAGTACATGGGTCAGGGACAGTCATTTTGGCTATGTACACATTCATAGTCGGTCCATGGCTTCCAACTAGTAGCGCTATTTCCGAAGGTCTAATACACAAACCTGTAAGAAATTAGAATAATCAACCAGTGTATTCAGAATTTTATTGTACATTTTATGTTTAACTTTTCTATAGTACAATTTGAAATGTTTCTTAGTTCCAAGTTTATAAAATTGGTGAAGCATGATAATCATGGAAATGAGCGGTTAACTGACAGAAATTAGATTTAAGCAGGTCAAGAGAACAACCATGAGCTCAAACTATGAGGGAAGAACCATGGCTAGGATTTTTAATACTCTGTTGATTAAAAAGGTAGGAGAAAATGCTCAAAACAACCATTTCCTATCTATTGGACCCTAATGAAAGATATCACGTATTATATTCAGCTACGGCGTCAGTAAATAGCTACCCCTTTCCCATCTTCTGTTACTTCTGCAGCTTTGGAAGCCATATTTGCATTGTTGTAAAGACTTGGCCAACCTCATTCTGAAAATCTTCTAGTATCACACATTCCTCAACACAGGAACCAACTACCTCTAGTCCTGCCTTCCCTGAGCTAAAAAAAAAAAACTCTTCTGTGAAGAGGAGAAGGTAGAAATACACATTAAAAATTTCAATCCTTCTCAGAATGTTACTCTGGTATACCTAATTTCATAAATGAAGGTTCACATTAAAAATAACTGTCCATTTCTAGATTATAAGGTACTCTTTTGGTAAGGACAGCCTAAATTTGGTTTACATTATTTAAATCCAACGCACATGAGAAGTTTACAGCCTCAGGAAAAAAAAAATCAGTATCATACCTTAAAATTTATTTTGAAAAAAAAACAAAAAACAAAACTTTGGTATCACTAACAATAAGCTGCATTCTGATGTGAATATCCACCCACACCCTCTTTGGAAATACTTTACTATACTTACTGAACCATCTGATGCACTGGCTCCAACTTTGTCTCCTGCTGCATTCCAGCAAACTTCAAAAATTCCACCTGTTCCCCTATAGCTGTGAACTAGAGCACCTGTCTAAAAGAATGAAAAACAAAATCTTAAAAATCATAATACATATTATAATAAATCCAAATGCTG
Source organism: Mandrillus leucophaeus (assembly GCF_000951045.1). Classification (NCBI taxonomy): domain Eukaryota; kingdom Metazoa; phylum Chordata; class Mammalia; order Primates; family Cercopithecidae; genus Mandrillus; species Mandrillus leucophaeus. The sequence goes on from NW_012102155.1 coordinate 1,483,460, forward strand.
AAATAAAAATATTACATGGCCTTATTTCTAGCAATCAAAGGAGGGACTTAGCTTCAACTATACAAAATAAGTTCTGAAATTCTAGAAGTGTAATACGATCCCTTTATAAAAAGATGATACCAGCCTGTTCTCAAAAGATTACTCACACACATATTCAGTTTCTCCAGTGTTGATAACCATTCTTGGCTAAGGTATCTGGTCTCTTTGACATAGCCAACAATAGCTAGAAGTAAACATTCAGTCTATCAAATAAGTTTTTGTTGTTGCTAAATGACGCATGAGTCTAGCTAACATGTAAAGAAACAAAATAAATTCAGAATTTCTTTGACAGAACTTCTTAAAGAGAAAGTATAACAAACTAATAAAGATAATTCCAGTGTATGTCTGTTATTCACTCTATATTTACTGACCAGTTCCTAAGCTAGGGGATTATAAAAGAAGCTAATATAATGTATGCACGTTCCTTTTTTATTTTTTTGGACAGAGTCTTGTTCTGTTACCCAGGCTGGATGCAGTTGTGCAATCATAGCTCATCGCACCTTCTAACTCCTGGGCTAGAGTGATCTTCCCACCCCCACCTCCTGAGTAGCTAGGATTACAGGTGCATGCCACCATGCCCAGCTGATTTTAAAAAAATTATTTGTAGAGACAAGGTCTGACCGTGTTGCCCAGGCTGGTCTTGAACTCTTGTCCTCAAGCAATTCACCCACCCAAGCCTCCCAAAATGTTGGGATTATAAGCATGCACCACAGTTCCCAGCCAGATATGTACACTATTCTTGAAAGATGTTATAAGTTTAAACAAAAAACACAGGCAGGAATACTAACAATGTCATCATTAATTAAGCTGAATCATAAATGTAACAAAGTTATTTTATTATTCAGCTGCCACTGAAGAATTAAAACTCAGTACAAAAACATATTCTTCTATGAAACCAGTCAACATAGCAGGACAAAGATCAGAGGTCCTGTTGTGAAAACTCAAAAATGTGCTTCAGGTGTTCTGCCCCGACGAATCAGAAAAGTGACTTCTGCAGCTTTATGGTAACCTGAAGTCAAGCTAGAGGTGGCAGATCTACGTAAAACAACATGGCAACAAATCATGCACCTTGCAAATATCTCCCATTCAGCCTATCCAAGATGACAACTAAGCTGGAAGAATGTTTGACCGAGTTTTCCTCTTCAAATTTAGCCTGGTAACGTGGCACAAATCACAGAATCACAGATGCACTGGTACTGACACATTGCTACCGATTATCAGGCTGGGAAGGCTCAACTGCTTTGTTTACTTAAAATTTCTCATAATTTATGAGATTAAGTTCAAGTATAGCAGGCTTTAAATATCTACATTAATGAGAAGAGAAAAAAGTAGAAACAACAAAATCTAAAGTTTGCTGAGGTATAAAAAAAAATAAAATCTATAGTCAACCTACAGACATTCAATCTACAGTCAACTTGAGATGAAAAAAACAAACAACTTTCTTTTAAAAGCACTTACCAATCTCTAAGCTTGAACTGGGCTATAATGAACCAAAACATTATGGTCAACAAGGCAGAGCTAAGACATTTAAAAAGGCCAATGGCTTGGATCGTCGGCATCTACCTCAAATTTGTATGTATGCTGGCACAAGACTTCTACAATTTACTCATCAAATGCTTAGGCAATTCATCATGCAAGAAAGGGGAAAACAAAAAACCTAGATGTATATATAACAATAGGATAATAACTTTCTCCTGCACTGAAAATCCACTATTTTACTATTTTCAAACTTTGAAAAAGTAAGACTTTTGGTACACAATAGTGAAAACAAAATAGTATCAACAGTTGGTCAAATGCCCTTAAATGTCTTGTTGTATGTTCCATTAGCACTCTACAGCTCTATGCCCAAATTTCATTAAAATTGATTTTGTCACAATGGACTAAATGAGTTCACTGAAAATGTTCTAAATGTGAGCAACACCTAGTATATAAAAGGAATATATTTTTTAAAAGAGGTCATTCACAGTAACATAAAAACCATAAGGTACCTCAAAACACATTAGGAAAAAAAGATCCTCAAAGAAATTATAAAACTTCACTGAAGGAATAAAAGACAAATAAATATAACATATTTATGGGTGATAAAACTCAGTAACAATTTTCCCTAATTTCACCTATAAATTCAAGGCACTTATAAACAAAACCCAAAATTGTATGCTGTTTTGGAAATACGGATGACTAAAGTGGCAAGAACAGAAAAAGTTTTGAAGAACAATAACAAGAGGGATTTATAAAGTGAGAATTGTTAAAACTGTGCTATTGATTCAGATAAGGCAAATATACAAATGGAATAACAAAGAAGGTATAAACAAATCGCATATACATGAACTGGGTGTATGAAATAAGTGGCATTATGAAAACAGAAAGGGGACAATGAATGGTGCTAAGACAACTGACTGCCCAAATGGAAATATCTGTACCTCACACCATATATAAAAATCAGTTCCAAAGGGGCTAAAAACATTAATGTAAAGGAATAAAACTTAGATACTTCATGAAAAAATATCAGACCTCAGTGATATCTCTAAGGAAAAATGAATTAAGCTATTAAAAAAAAAAAAGCCATCAAAAAAGAAAGATCCAGCCAGGCACAAGGCATATGCCTGCAGACCCAGTAGACACAGGATGCTGAGGTGAAAGATCTCTTGAGCTCAGGAGTCCAGCCTGGGTAACACAGCAAGACCCCCATCTCTAAAAATAATTAATTTTAAAAAGATAAAGATAAATAGCATCTAAACATTAACATTAAAAACTTCCACATGATCTGCACATGGTGCCTCATGCCTGTAATCCCAGGATTACTTTGGAAGGTCAAGGCAGGTGGCTTCCTTGAGCCTAGGGGGTTGAGGCCAGACTGGGCAACATGGCGAAATCCGGTCTCTACAAAAAAAATACAAAAATTAGCTGGGTGTGGTGGCATGCACCTGTGATCCCAGCTACTTGAAAGGCTGGTGTGGGAGGATTACCTGAGCCCATGAAGGTCAAGGCTGCAGCGAGCCTTGATCTGCCACTGCATTCCAGCCTAGGTGACAGAGTGAGACCCTATCTCAAGAGAAAACAAAACAACAACCAAAAAACCCCACAAACCATGTACATGATAACACTCCACATGAAGAAAATGAAAGAAGGTGGTACTGGGAGATCACTGAAATCCATATGACCAGGAAGGATTAGTACCCAGAATGCATAATGAACACTAATCAGTATAGAATATAAAAAAATTGAAAAACGGTGGTGGTGGTGAATTAAAATGCTGAAGTCCAGCTGTATAACTATTTGAAAAGATATTTAAACTCATTGATAATCAAGAAAATGCAATTAAAAAAAAAAAATGCTTCATATCCATGTAATTGGAAAAATGTTTACCAGTCTGATAACCTAAGGATAAAGGAAAATGGGAAATCCTAAATATTGTAATTAGAAGTGTAAATGGGTGTATGCACATTGAAGAGCAGTTTGGCACAAGCACATAAATATACCCTATGGGCCATGATTTCCACTTCCAGGATATGCCATGCACCGGTGTGTGTATGTGTATACATACATATATAAAAGCATTCTCATAAAAGAAACTTTCATTCATGTGCACAAGGAAACGTGTAAAGATGTTTCAGCAATGCTGTATATTTTTAAATCCCCCAATAGGAAATTAAATTTGAAAATTAATATATTCATATTATGAATAGATTAATATATTAATTATATATTATATAATATATTCATAACATGAATATATTAATGAATATATTAATGTATTGTGTATAATATATAATGAATACATTAATATATTCATATAACACTCTGGAATTGTCTAAATAAATCATCATTCTAGAAATACAAGTATTAATGTGATCGTTCAAAAAAGTGGTAAAAAACACTAGCTTGAAAAGATATACAATAGAAAATTCACAACAGCATGATTAATTACAATTTTACCACAGAAAATAGTAGTATATATCATTTATCATGGGAATGACAGGCACTCTCTTCAGGATTGCTATAGCCTCTAGGAAGGAAGAGGAAAATGGAGATGAACACTTTATCTGTATCTACAACATTTTATCAGGTAAAAATAGGAAGGAAGAGATTTACAATAGTGTGGCAACATGTTCTTATCAATTAAATCTGAGCAGTAGGCATATGAGTGTTATATTATTTTCTGTTTGAAATGTATAATTATTAAAAGTGAGAATCAACAAATACTAACTTGAAAATATGTCGAAATTATATTATTTAGATTTAGATTCACTTTCACCAGCTCTGCAACTGTTGTTCAGTTTAAAAAGTTTAGCTGGGTGAGGCCGGGTGCAGTGGCTCATGCCTGTAATCCCAGCACACTGGGAGGATGAGGCGGGTGGATCACCTGAGGTCAGGAGTTCAGGACCAGTCTGGCCAACATGGTGAAATCCCATCTCTACTAAAAATACCAAAACTAGCTGGGTGTGGTGGCAGATGCCTATAATCCCAGCTATTCATGGGGCTGAGGCAGGAGAATCGCTGGAACCCAGGAGGCGGAGGTTGCAGTGAGCCGAGATCGCGCCATCACACTCCAGCCTGGGGCACAAGAGCGAGACTTCATATTTAA
>NW_012102155.1:1488133-1495081 GCF_000951045.1 Mandrillus leucophaeus
CACTCCAGCCTGGGGCACAAGAGCGAGACTTCATATTTAAAAAAAAAAAAAAAAAAAAGGTTAGTTGGGTGCATGATTAGTGTCTTCCCACAAACACAAAGTTAAACTAAAATCTAGGAAAGAGTTTTTAAAGCATATATATCATAGTTACAGAATATATCCAACACAGGCATATATTCATGAAGACAGAAAATATGGGAGTAGAGGTAAGGAAGTAATAATAAAAATTAAAGCAAAACATTTTTATTTAATTATTTTTAATATTTTTTTTTAGACAGGGTCTCACTCTGTTGCCCAGGCTGGAGTGTAGTGGTGCGATCTTGGCCCACTGCAACCCCCACCTCTGGGTTCAAGCGATTCTCCTGCCTCAATCTCCCGAGTACCTGAGACTACTGTGTCATTACGCCTGGCTAATTTTTGTAGTTTTAGGAGAGATGGGGTTTCACCATGTTGACCAGCTGGTCTTGAACGCCTGACCTCAAGAGAACTGCCCACCTTGGCCTCCCAAAGTGCTGGGATTACAGGTGTGAGCCAACATATGCAGCCTAAAATTTTATTAGAAGCCCCAGCATGGTGGCTCATGCCTGTAATCCCAGCACTTTGGGAAGCTGAGGTGGGAGGATCCCTTGGGCCCAGGAGTTCAAGGCCAGCCCCGGCAACATAGAAAGATCCTGTCTCTATTTAAAGAAAAACAAAAATAAATATTTAAAAATTGTATTAAAATGTAATGTAAGATTCAGGCTTAATAATCATTTGTTCAACTAGCAAAAATCTGCAACCACATTACAAAGGGTTTAGTTTTTAGTCCATAAAGTCCTGCTAGAAATCAAAGACAATGAATAACCCAGTTGAAAAGAATGGAAAAAAACATGGTCAGTCACAGAAAAATTAACAAGTATGCTTAAATACATAAAAAAAAATTCCTAATGTCATTCATAAGAAAATGCAAATTTAAAACTATGCTGAAATACCATTTATCACCAAAGGATAGAACTGTGAGGTGAAACATTATTTTATATTGTCAGTGGTAGTGTAAAATGAAAAAAGCACAATGCTTTTATTCATAAAAAGAAGTTAGGAAAAAATAAAAACTAAGAAAAATTGTTACCAGCAGGAGAGGAAGACAGAAATGGGAACAAAGTTTCTCAGTGTATATACCTTTATATAAGGTTTGAGGTTTATTCTAAACTGTATGAATGTATAAAATAATTTTAAAATCTTCAAAATAAGTTATGAAAATTAATTAGTGAGATGAACTATGGTGGCGGACACCTACACAAAGAGAAATAGACCATAATAACTTATTATGTGTGCACTACATCTAACAAAGATCTGATAACTGAAAGGAGGGGTGAGTCCAGTGACTGCTATTAAAAAAGTATAGTACATAGAGCATAAAAACTAAAACACTGAGAAGATTTAAAAAATTGAAAGCAACAGGCTGTTTTCTCCACTTTTAAGAATCTCTGAAACACTATACATACTACCTGAAAAGGTAACGTAGCTGTAAGTTTCTTTCTTATAAATTATTGCATTCAGCCACAAAATCTGGTCCTTTGATGTTTACTGCTCATATATAGCTCCTTCAGAGACAACTATTTTGAAAAATAAAATCTGTCATTTATGTAAATAAATACATCCTAAACATTCACATTTGATATCTACAAAACTGTTGGAAAAAAACAAAAGAATACAATAATAAATAATAAAACAAACGATCTAAATCCATTTCAAAATTCCGGTCTCCATAAAGACATAACTTCAATTGGTTTCTATCTTACTCTAAAACCAAGAATTCAATTAATGCCACAAGAAGAATGACAAGCAAATGGTAGGGGAAAGTGTATAGGCAAATGTTTCTACCTAAATTTAAGAGTACCTGACCATTTAAATAATGGAGACATACCTGTGTGTTCCAGATGTGTACACATTTGTCAAAAGAACCACTTGCCAGATACCTGCCATCAGGACTGAAAGCTACACTGTACACAGGCTCTTGGTGTTTTGTCAAGGTATGGATGCAGATCCCTCGGTCTACATCCCACAACCTAACAGTAGAATCAAAGGATGCACTGAAAAGGGAGGGAAAGAAAGTTAATTTATAAGTAAGGAAATACTCCTCCAGCCTTCCCTCCACCCCAACCTCCATATTCAGCCACATCTAAAATAGCCAAAATTCTTTATGAGAAGCAGACCGATTGGATTGTTGGGAAGAATATTCTGTGAGCTTCAAATCAGTGACAAGAAAATAATAAATAAATGAAATTCAGAAAGAAGAGCAAGTGTTCTAGAAATTAAAAGCTAAACAAGGAAAAAAAAAAACAAAAAACAAAAACAAAAAAAACCCTTAAAGGAATCTCCCAAGTTCAGGAGTAGAAAACATAAATGTGTTCATTTACTGTATTCCTTTTCTCTCTAAATAATCCCTGTTTCGCATGGTTTTGAACACTGAAGTGACCACAGTTTTCCGTTTGTCTTTTTTCTAAAGATACTAAAGACACTTTATTTTGCTATGCCTCAATTGCTTGGATTTTCATCAATATTTGGTATCAGTCAATATTTGATTATTTCAATATAAAATATCATTATAACTTGAAATAATAAAACCCAGTGTTTAAAGATTCCCCTTAAGGAACCAACGTAGTGCCCATCAGCTAACAAGTGGATAAAGAAAATGTGGTATACCTACACAATAGAATACTACTTAGCCATAAAAAGGAATGAAATATTGTCTTTTGCAGCAACTTGGATACAGCTAGAGACCATCATTCTAAGTGAAATAACTCGGGAATGGAAAATCAAATATCATGTTCTGACTTATAAGTGGGAGCTAAGCTATGAGGATACAAAGGTATAAGAATGATATAATGAATTTTGTGGACTGGAGGTAGGGGTAGGGAGATTGAGAGAGAGGTGAGGGATAAAAGACTACACACTGGGTACACTACACTCCTTGCAAAACCAGTGCACTAAAATCTCAGAAATCACCACTAAAGAATTTATTCTTGTAGCCCAAAACCACCTGTACACCAAAAACTACTGCAATTAGGAAAAAAAAAAGTTTCCACTTGATGAAACCTTCCCTAAATTTCTGTCATATTTATTAGAAGTTGTATTTGTAGAAAACTCATAAAAGGAGGAATAAAACAGAAGTATCACCTTGCTAACATAAGGTTGGCATTTGGATTATTAGTTCCTGGTCCTGTTGGACTCCATTTGATAGTATAAATTTCTTTATTATGTGCTTGCAAATCATGGACACAATTGTCTTGTTTCATACTCCATATCTAAACAAAAAAGAAAAATGTATATAATTATTTTTCCATACAATTAGTACTTTAAAATATTATCTTGACACTTAAAATATTATATGGACAGTCTAAAATATGAGTGATATAACCAGAACGATGATAGAAAAGTGTATTTACAAAGAAACTGAAATGCAATAGAATATATTTAATATTTGCATCTCTGTTAAAAAAAAAAAAAAGTTAGCTTTAAGCCCTTTAAAAATATTCACTATTATGAAGTTTGAAGACTGAATTAACTATAGTTGTTCTGAGATTACTTTGGATAAGGTAAAAATCCTAAAATGCTGAAGGTCCAGTTTTTACACTGTCTTTTAAGTAAAAGATCTACATCATAAACTGCTCTTAGAATTCTAGAATCAGGAAAATTTCACAATGGAGAACTGAAAATAAATAACCAACTTACAAATAATGATGACTCTCAGAGAACCATCAAAAGTAACATAGGAAATAAAGTTCAAATGAAAAGACGAAAAGTAGGGGAAAAAAGTAGACAAAAGTAGTCAAAGTAGAGAATAAGCCTTTCCTGAGATGAAAATATGCCTATGTATATAGATTTCAAGTGTCTACTATTTTTGAGCAAAAATTAATAGAAATCAACACGAAGAGTATTTCTGAAAAAAAAAAATCACTCAATAAAGACATGGTAGGTCCTACAGTATCTCCTTAACACAAACACATACAACACCCCAAACCCAAGGGCCAACCAAGAAAACAATTAGCTCAACTTTACATTTCCGTGACATGACCATTACAAGATAATGAAGCATCACAGTGTTTTGGTGTATTTACGACCCCAAGTAAAATAAATCTGAATGACATGTTTTCAGAACTGATTTCATTCGATCTAATTGATGGAATTTAGTACTGTAGCCACTCTCAACTCTTACCTCCCTTGAAATAATTTTCTCTACGTACTTTCTTTTTCCACTTGTCATTCCTTCTCAGTTTCCTTTGGAAAGCTCATTCCTCTTGATTTGGTGATTTGTTTCTGAAGACTTACTCTTTTAGCTCCCCTCTTTTCTCACTCTCTGCACTACCCACACAGTTTTGTCCCTGCCCCAATTTTTTTTTTTTTTTTTTTGGAGATCAAGTCTCACTCTGTCGCCCAGAACTATCTTGGCTCGCTGCAACCTCCATCCCCCAGGTTCACGTGATTCTTCTGCCTCAGTCTCCCAAGTAGCTGGGATTACAGGCGCCTGCCACCATGCTTGGCTAAATTTGGTATTTTCGCAGAGATGGCGTTTCACCATGTTGACCAACCTGGTCTTGAGCTCCTGACCTCAGGTGAACCACCCACCTCGGCCTCCCAAAGTGCTTTAATTACAGGTATGAGCTGTGGCAACGTGCCTCTCATGGGGGTACCAGCTGCTGGGGTCCCCGCAGACACTGACCCGGCGATGGATAAATAAAGTACACTAACACACAGATACTCTGTTTTGCCAGTCCAGCTGAGGGTGTCTGAGCCACTTATAGACTCCCTGGAGAGTTCTGTGAACAGTTGCAACCATGGCCCTGATCAGCTGGTGAGACTCGCATTTATTCAGTAAGATTAATTCATACAGGCTTGAGTCAACACCATTGGAGGGTAACTGACACTGGGGACTTCCCAAGTAAAACGCACTTAAGCACCCATGGTACATTAAAGCTTAGTCTTAATATTATATAAGTAAACAAGCTAGCTAGGTAAACTACTCTGCCTTTCTTTATTACTACTTTAATTTGTTTAACTCAAGGTAAAGGAACCAGGCTGCATTCAACCAGATCGATTACTGAAGTTACTTCTCGGCCTTCCAAGAAGATTTGTGTCTATTTCTATAACTGTCTCTAATATTTTTCCCACCAGACTGATTGAACCCCAACACTGAGCCACCAGGCCCGGCCATGCCCAAGGATTTTAACGACCACCTATCTGCTAAGAATTCCCAGTTTTTAATCTTGAGCTTACAGTTCTCCAAGCATCAGTCCCACCTATCTCCTCCACTCACATGACTCATCGTCACCTCATTCCATCTGACATTCCCTCTCCTCAGAAAACAGCCCATTACACATTATCCATCCACCCTAGTTTTTGCTTTAAAATCCTTCATGATCTTTAAACATTCTTAGGATGAAGAAAAACTCTCTGACAATTTCTAGCTTTAACTTTTCTCCACCTTCAACTCAATATGTGGCACAAGGCCCTCTGGACATTACCCTTCTGTCATTTCCTCATATGTGTCACACACAATTTCAGAATAAATTTTTTCATGTTGTAAGCATTAATGTGTGTACATATAAGGAAAAGCCAAAGATGAAAGCATTAAGAAAAGTATTACTATTAGCAATTTTGTAAGGGAGCCCAGACTTAAGAATTGTCTAACTAAAAACATAGCAGATACTTAAGGGAGAAAACCTCACAAGCTTCCCAAGGTTAAATTTAATCTGTTCATAGTAGCAGGAAAAGCAGTTTTCCCTCAAGATTTTCGTATCTGTAAGTGCCATCACATCTGCAGTCCTTGGTACTGCAAAGTCAAGGATAAAACTGTTTTCAGTAGAAGGTTACCTGTTGCAGGAGAGGGCTTAAAGCTTCATTTATTTTGGAAGTAAGTATTAGGTTGTTCTTTACCTCAAAATGCTTTTTTCCCCAACTGAGGAATCTGGTGTGCTTAGATCTGCTTAGGTGCAAGACAGCAGTTTTGCTTTTAGTCATACAACAAGAAAAACAGAGATCCATGTTGAGATGTGGATGCTCGTATGTCAACTAAGCTCCTTCACTGAGAGATTCTCTGCTATATATCAGTTTTCCAGCAATGGTAATATATATTCATACCACAGCAAAATCAAATTAATACAACGCGAAGAAGTTCAATCAAATCCAAGAATGCTACAAAGATCTTGAGTACTTATTAGTCAAATCTTTACATATGCAAATAAATTTAATTGCAAATAACCTCTGATTGCATCAACATATAACTTTCTAACGGTGAAGACAATTTATAGCACGACCTTTCTTACTATTGGTGATGGCTAATTTTATATGTCTTCTTGGCTGAGTCACAGGGTACAGGTATTTGGTTAGACATTATTTCCGGCCGTATCTGAGGGTACTTCCAGTTGAGACAAGCTAACTTAGCTGACTGAGAAAAGCAGACTGCCGCCCTCCCCAATGTGGGGGTGGGGTGGGCGGCATCACTCAGTCCAGTGAGGCTCTAAACAGAACAAAAACGCCAAGGAAGCGAGAATTCTCTGCCTCAGTCTGACTGTTGAGTTGGTATACTGGTCTTCTGCTCTTGGACTGGGACTTACACCATTGGCACTCCTTCTCTGGCTATGGAACCATACCTCCATCTTTCATGGTCTCCAGCTTGTAGACAGCAGACTGTGGGACTTCTCAGCTTCCATAATTTCTCACAGTAAATAATTTCTCACATAAATTTTTCTCACATAATAAAAATTTCTCACATAATTTCTCACAGTAAATCTCTCATCCATCCATCTATTCTATCTATCTATCTATCTATCTGTCTATCTATCTATCTATCTTTCTATCTATCTATCTATCTATCTATCTATCATCTATCTCCTATGTATCTATCTATTCATCCATCTATCTCTCCTGTATGTATTTATCCATCCATCCATCCATCCATCATCTATG
>NW_012102155.1:1495131-1507795 GCF_000951045.1 Mandrillus leucophaeus
ATCCATCCATCCATCTTCTTATTGGTTCTGTCTCTCTGGAGAACCCTAACTAACAGGGTATCATAAAAGTCCCATTGTATCATAAGCCATCATTTTAATATAATTTGCTACATTCAAATAGTTTTACGTATTTCAGAAAAGAAAGTATAAAACTTAAAAACCAATGGTTAGCCATTTAAAATGTCGGAGTTTTCATCCAGACATAAACACTCAATGTAAGAGACACATTCTAAATGATCTTAAAACAGAGCAATCATAGTGTGTGACACCCCATCCCATTTCTCCCTACTAAGCAAATTACCTTTAAAGTCATGTCATCAGAACAGGAGGCCAGGAGATTGCCAGTTGGGTCCCATTTGATAGCATTTACTTCATTCTAAAAATAACAGCAAATATTCACATTTTCATTGTATAGACTGGGTAGCTATTTGAACATTAAACATACATACTTTAAAACTATGTATGTTTTAAAACTATTCTGAAACGTTACTTGTTAACCACGACCACTTTAACGTGGAAAAAAGGTTCCTTACCGTATGTCCTTGGAATGTTTTAATAGGTCTGTCTTGTCCTAACTTACAGACATGAATGCACATATCTGTACTACAAGAAGCAAAGGTGTTGTTGCTCTGCCAATCAACATCCAATGCTGGTGCTGCAAAAGAACAAATGTAAGGTTTGCATTTATTCCACATGTACTAAAATCCAAGAGTTTTAGCTTTGAACCATTGTTGACTAATAAAATACACTAATAGGCACTTAAACATTTTACTTTATACTTTTTAAGATATTAAGAAAAAATTAAAATAAAGGTATCTATATATAACAGTATTAACAAATTTCAATTTAGTTATTTCTAGGTGAGGCAGGCCCTAAAAGAAAGTACACTGGCCTAGTAACTGGGAGATGAAGGTCCCTGAGAGCTGGCTCCGTAAATTACTAGCACTGGGTCTTGGGTTCTCTTTTATAAAATGATAAAATTAAACGTGAAGATATCATGCTTTTCATTTCTAAAATCCGTGAGTGCTCAATGGACAAGAAGCCTCGGTTGTGTCACTGCCTAATTAGTGGACACAAGCAAGTCACTTAACCTCTTATGATATATCCTCATCTAGAGTGAGGATTAACACACAAGTTGAGTACCCCAATCTGAATATTCAAAATCCACAATGCTGCAAAATCTCCACCTTTTTGAATGCTAGTATGATGCCACAAGTGGAAAATTCCACACATTAAATACTTAATACAAACTTTACTTCATGCACAGAACTAGTGAAAATACTATATAATGATACCATCTGGCTATAAGGTGTATGTAAAACATAAATTAATTTCATGTTCAGACTTGGGTCCCATCCCCAAGATATTGCCTTATGCATATGCAAATATTCAAAAATCAGAAAAAAAATAAATAAAAAGTGCAACACAATCATGGTCCCAAACACTTAGATAAGGGATACTAAACTTGTACTATCTTTATCCTTAGTACATATGGTGAAGACCAGGTGAGGTAATGTATGTGGAAGTACTTTGTAAATCACAAGAGTCAGACAAGTGTTATACTGAATATGTATCATTCCCATTATTATCTACTTAACTAACAAATGGAATACGGCATATGATTTCCAAATAATTTTCTTCTAAGCAACTTTTGTCAAACACCTGTTAAAAGCAAATGCCCCTTAAAATCAATGAATTTAAAACCTCCAAAGCCCCAAACCAGGCTCGCATTTAATACTTTGCCCGAGTTTAGCTCTGAAATTATTGAACATCCTTTTCCCCTGCTGCAAGGTGCAAAGGATCTCCGTAATTAGCAACACAGATTACGGTAATGATAGTGAGTAACTGGGTTAAGCGAGTAACTGGGTTAAGCAACAGAAGTATATCAAAGACACTGCATTTAAAGCAGGGGTTGGCAAACTATGGCACATGAGCCAAGAATGGCTTTTATATTGCAAGGGTGGAGGAGGGGATCAAAGGAAGACATACAAATGTGAAGTAAGATTTAAAAGTTCAGTGTCCATAAATAAGAGTTTTATTGAAACCCAGACAAATGCATTAAGTTGCATATTATCTATGGCTGCTTTTTCACTACAAGGGCAGAGCTGACTAGGGGCAACAGAGATCTTATGGCCTGCAATGTCTAAAATACTTTCAAGTCCTTTAGTGAAAGTTTATCAACCCTAATTTAAAGAAAAAACTAAAGGAGAAAAACAAGAGGGTTACAGTTGAGCTGTGTGGCCAGGTGTGACTCAGCACTTTGGAAGTGAAGGCAGGAGAATCACCTGAGCCCAGGTGTTTGAGACCAGCCTGGGCAAGAGAGTGGGACCTCATTTCTAAAAAATAAAATAAAATAAAAAATTAAGCAGGTGTAGTGGGTCCATGCCTATAGTCCCAGCTATTGGAAGGCTGAGGCAGGAGGACTGCTTGACCTGGGGAGATCGAGGCTGCAGTGAGCCAGGACTGCACCACTGCACTCCAGCCTGGGCAACAGAGTAAGACTTTGTCTCAAAAAACAAAAAAAAAAAGTTTAGCTATGTATATTAATTAGTAGAAATACAAAGCATTTAATAAAGGAGATTAGAGATGTCTGTGGAAAGGGAAAACAAAGCCACGAACTCCCTCATTGCGTATATCCAAGTATAACAGTAACTGGCTATGTTAAAAATGAAACATAAACAGGTGCTTAAGCAGTTAAACTTATAAGCCAAGAGATATGTCATGCATAAGAACTTGTTAACTACGGATAGGAGAAGTAAAAAGAATGCAAAAAGAAGATTTAAAGCATTTAGAACTCAGAAAGGAAATTTTAATCAGAACTATACGGAGACTTTTTTTAAAAAAAGACAAAGGATAACAGGAAAGAGAAACTGATTTCATTGCCTGGCGAAAGACAAATCAGGTAAGCCCCAAATCTAAAAGTACTATGTACTAAAGAACAAAGAAGCTAATTGTAGTAATATGACCAGACATTAAAATAGTTTTGGGTATATTTCTATAATGAAAAACTAGGTATCAGGACACCACTTGGATTGAGTTAAGTTCATAAAGGAAATAGATTGGAAAGAAAATATTTAATGGGAACTTACTATGGAGGGTATATGAAATTTCGAATAACTATATTTAAAACATTTAACCCTCCCTCAGTCAACTTTTTAACAAACACAGTGCCATATGAAATTATTAACATAAATTCACCTTTTATACAAAATTTCAAATTATGAGAATTCCCAACAAAGTAAACACAATCAAAAACCACACTTCAGAGCTGTCAGGCTGAGTACGTTGTAAGCTGCACTTTTATACTAGTCATGAAGCAGCACTGCTTTAGCTGGTGTTTGGTTTTCCTGCCCATAAGCCTTTTTGCCTGTGCTGTGTACAATTCCCAGCTGAGTGCTTCACTGCTAAAGGCTGCCAGGGACAAACTTCACAGAACTGCCTTGCTCTGCTGCTGCGTCCTCCCTAGAAGACGCGTATCCAAGCTGGTGTTGGGTATGTTTGGGGGAAGGAGGGAAGGAGGGGAGATCTAAAGACCTAGCATCCTTGGTTCAATGTAAGAAAAACGTGAGGTGCAAGCTCCCCTCTGCACCAGGCTGAGACTGGGCCTTTCTTCACCAGCGATCACTTCCTTCCTTGGCTTCTTCCCACTCCCCCATCCTGCTTCCCGTCTTTCTTCACTTATTTCTCCTAAGAGGTTTTCCGCAATAAGTCACGTCACTCAAATGTTTGGCACAGGGCCTGCCTTTTAGGAGAACCCAACCTAAATCAACTAGCAAACAAAAATATGTGCCAACTTTATCAGCATGATGTGTGAACTCTGCCTCTGTTTGTGTGTATCACCATTTCTGACAGCAATGTGGATGACTGTCCTGTTCATTTGGCAGTCAACTCTCATTCGTTCCTTTCTGTACTCTGCCCTGCTAGGATGAGAAACCCAGGAGGGCTATTGTAAGTTATTTCCCAGGTTCCTGTGCCTAGTGGTTTCCACGTGGGTTCATACAATGTAAGACACTGTCAGGAATTCAAAGTGAGGAGTCCAAAGTCAGGAGTAGTAAGACGACAGGCACGATTGCCATCATTTCAGACTGGGTGTTGAGTATTGCCAGGCAGCCTATCCTCTACACCCCAGTCCCTACGAGACAATCACGTCCTGCCTTCTCCTCTAGAGTCTTAGACTTCCTTCAATTAGTCTCTGGGTTACCTCCTATTCCTTAGTTTTTCACTCTTCCCAACACCTTTGCAACTATTTCTTTGTATTAAATTCCCTTTCTTGGAGTGTCTGTTTGGTTTACACTCCATTTTCCTCCATGGAAGCTAATTCAGTAACTACTGTGCACTTTCATTTTAACATTAAATGTTATTACTTAAAATACAATTCTAAAAATTTTAGTGTTTCTTTGGTAAATAATCTTTCTATTGTTAACAAGTGCAAAAAATGGGGAAGGGAAGGAAGCCTGAAAAATCTAATTGATTTAGAAGACAGTTAAAGATACACTAAAATGTTATTAAGAAGGCCAAATATCCGTCAGGATGTTCCAGGGGTGTTAATTTTATACAGGGCAGCCTGCAAAATGTTAGAGAGGAGGCTAAAATAAACAAACAAAAAAAAAACAGCATTAAAACAAATAAGCTATTAGGTTCATAAAAAGAAAACAAAAAAAAACCAAACTACATAACCAAATCAAGATTGTTGAGATGTAGGAAATGTTGCAACGTAAGCTGTGTGATTAATGCTTCTGTGATATGCCTGCCTCATAAAATACAGTGCTTACAGATTGATATAATCAAAGAACACATACCTCTTTATTTTATATTTATTCCTAAAATGAGTCTTGATAGTACAAGCTTTTTAGAAAGAAAGTTCTAACATTTAAAAAAAAAATTTTATGTACTTGACAAGTGAGACAGGTGTGTTCACTAACAGCGGTCTCATTTTACATGTAAGAGGCTAAGAAAACTTAATTTTCCCAATTATACAATTTTTTAAAATCTTGGAGCTGAAGTTAAAATTTTTGTCTAATCCACTCCTGTTCTGATTTACTTTCATTAACCCATGTAGCCTCCGTAATTTTAAAAGAGAAGGAATAAACCTATGAGCGAAGAAGGATGCATTTATTACTGACTTCATTTTTAAAAAGCTTTATTGACATATAATTCACATACCAATTCACCTGTTTAAAGTATACAATTCAATGGATTTTAATATATTATTAATTCATAAAATCTGTAGTCAAATATAAAACTTTCTAACTTAATTTTGATTTCTTCTTTGGCCCATGAGTTATTTAAAAGTGTGGGTTCCTGGGTATTTGGGCTCTTCCAGAGATGTTTCTAATACTGATTTCTAATTTAATTCCATTGTTGTTATAAATGTCATTTAGTTGGTCAAGTTACTAGATAATCTTCAAATCGTTTACAGACTTAATTCCTTCTTCCTGTCTTCTCATTCCATCAATTATTGAGAGAAGAATATTGAAATATTCAACAGTAATTGGAAGCCCCGTAATTTCTATTTCCTTTGAAGCTCCATCATTTTTTGCTTCATACATTTTGAAAGTATTATTAAATGCACTGTCATTTTAAAATGTTTTGAATTGACTTGTATTACAATTGACATTGTATTAATACAATGTTTAACATTGTATTAATAACCTCCTTTTTCCCTGTAAGTCTTCTGAGCTTTGAAATGTAGTTTGTCTATTAACGTAGCCATTTCAGCTGTCTCTTGATTAGTGATGGCATGGTATACATTTTCACATCATTTTATTTTCAGTCTATTGATGTTTTTCTATTTGAAGTCTATTTTACATAGGCAGCATACAGTTGAGTCTTGCTTGTTGATTTAATCTCACAATCTCTGCCTTTTAATATTTAGGCCATTTACACTTAATTTGCTTTGTCATAAGGTTACATTTAAATTTACTGTATTTCTGTTTATCTCTTCCGTTCTTCCTCTTTTTGTATTTCTACCTCCATCTTGATTAATTGGATATTTTTTATGATGACATTTTCTTCTCCTTTCTTCTCCTTTAGTGGGTTCTTACCTGTAATTCTTTATTTTTAGTGGTGGTTTCAGGATTTACAGTGCACACCTTTAACTGGTCACCATCTACCTTGAGGTGATATTTTAAATGGGCTAAATACTTCATTTTATTTTCTGCCCCTCTTCCCTACCTTTTTACCTAAGATTCTGACTACTTAGGTATTAGTCTGTCCAAAGTTGTATCACAACTCATTGATGCTTTGTCCCCACCCTCTTTTCCAGTCTATGTTCTCTGTTTTTGGATAGATTCTATGCAGCCTCCAAAGTTGTAAATCATTTCTTCTGCAGCATCAAATCTATGGTTTATCCTATCGGGGCATTTTTCATCTCACATGTTGTTTTTGCCTCTAGAAGTTTAATGACATCTTCTGTGTCTCTACTTAGCTTTTTGAACATATGATATACAATTAATCTTTGAATAATGTGAGGGTTAGGAGCACCAGCCCCCTGTGCAGTTGGAAATCTGCATATAGCTTTTTGAATCCCCAAAATCTTACCAACTAATAGCCAGCTGTTGACTAGATGCCTTACTGATAATATAAACAGTTGAATAAGACATATTTTGTATATTGCAGGAATTAAAAATTATGCAGAATGAATGAAGACAGACCAAAAAAGAGTATGTACTTTATGATTCCAATCATATAATGTAATCTAATCTCTGGGGATGGGAGAGAGGTATTACTAAGGGACAACAAGAAATGTCTGAAGGTTAACAGATATATTCATCATCCTGAGTGTGGTAATAGTTTCAATGGTGTATACATAGGTCAAAATACATCAAATTGTTCAAGTAAAATATATACAGTTCATTTTATGTCAACTGTACCTCAATAAAACTGTTTTTAAAAACAAAAGTATGGTAAGAAAGAATACGATGGGTAAACTGAAGCTTATTTATTCATAAAAATACTTTCATACTATGTACCTCATCAGGTTGCAGTCAGGACTAAAGGGGACAGAAAGAGCATCATCTCCAACACAAAGTTGGTACTAATCATATGGTACCCAGCAACAGTACCATAAACATACTTCAACTTTACATTACTCCTAGGATGTATGAGAAATTTTTATGATTAACAGCCAGAAGCCTGACAGAATTCTGAAAACTAGAAGCAAAGGTGAAAAGGAAGTACAACAGGTGAACAAAAATGTGTGTAAATGCTTATTCGAGTGGTGAGCGTTCATCAAGTGGAATTGTTTAACAATGTTTGCAAACTTATTCAGATACTACAGAAAAATCATTTTGCACCTTATTTTGCTTGTTTAGGCACATTAAACAAAGAATGAAAAAAAGCAAAATGCCTGAAGTTGCAAATTTCCAGTTTAAAGTTGATGCTGTGCCACTGGCTGTTTGTAAAAGGATGTCATCAAAGATTTGAGAAGAACCAGGGTTATTATTTTAGTCAGTCTCCAAATTAAAATTTTTTCCAGCACAACAAAATCAGAGAGACAGCTGAATCAGGTAATACTAAAACCACTGGGTATCTTGTTCCAGTTTAACATCATTTAGTTCCTGCAGTCAGGAAACTCACTGAAAAGTGGTGCAAAGGTTCTAGGCTGAAATGGAGCGCAGGCACAAAAATATGCCTGGCTCTCTACTCAAGCTGAATGTCTGGGTGTGTGGCTGTATATCATGCAGGACGGAGCACTATTTTCGAGGTCGGATTAATCAGATAAAAGTACCAGACTGAGTATTTCTTAAAAGAGAAATCCATCTAAGCCACCAACATTCCAATAACATTGGGAAAGTCTATTGTTCACTTCAGGTAGACAGATGCTCAGGTACCTCGATCCAAAATGAGAAAATGACAATACCTAAACCTACAGGAGTCTATGCAGTATTTTCATGTATATCATTTAGTCTTATCCCCATAACAAATAGGCATTATTATTATTATTAGTATCCCTCATTCACAGATAGTGAAAAGGAGGCTCAGAAAGGTTAAGTGACTCTCTCAGTCTTAATGCTTCTTAAGTGGAGTGGAACTGACATTCAAACTTAAGATTTTCTGATTCAAAAATCTATGTTCTTTCCATTAAATAATGCCACCCCTAATTGCACCAGGCTGCAAATGCTTTATTTATGGTGCATTTCACAGAAAACGTTTGATGATCCTCTGACAATTAAGAGTCTGAATGTCATGGAACATCAACTCTCGAAAGGACTAGTAACAAGACTGATACTTGATATTTCAACATTTAAAATAAATTATATGCTGTTAGAAGTTTTGTTAGAAAAACAGAAGCAAGCTCCAGCTTTCACGTAAATTATAAGAAATTTACCTGAATGAAAAGGAAACTGTTGCTTGGCTTCACCAGTATGTGCATCCCAAATAATTGTAGTCTGAGAGTAAAAGGAAAAGAAAAATAAACTCATGCAAAGAAGTTTATCATAGATGCGTAAATTATATGCCTAACTGTATTAAAGCAATATGCAATGTCAGAGTGGATTTAATTTTAAACACTTTATCCCAAATAGTACCACAAGGCTATACTCCACTTTCCGAGCAAATGACTATTAAGTAGTTTGGTTTTTCCCTGATGATTCTGCTCGGTCAACTTACTTCAAATAACAATTACTGGCAATCTACAAAGCGTGAGGAATTGTATTAGATTTTGCTTTAAAAACTCCATTGCAATAGTACATTAACGTAAGATTCATATAGATGTTTACTAAGAGAGTAAGTTTTTGGTTAACAATGCAATCAGTTCTCAACATTGAAAGATTTTAAAGGCTCATATTTACACAAAAAGGCAGCTTTGAATTTTGGCAATACTTAAAGCAAGAACCTCAAGTATTGTATAGTGGCAGTGACTATCAACAGGACTCAATCTCTCTCCTTCCCAGCCTACTTCACTTTTCTTCCCCTTTTGCCACTTTTTTTATTGCTCTCTGAATATAAAGAGTGAACCAGTTTCTCTTCACTACCCTGTTTTGACACCACACTCAATTATTATCATGTCCCTTCCTGGATTAAGATAATCTTAAACCCTTATTTAGGAGGAAGGAGGTCGTATTTCCAATTCATCAATATTCACCAGCCAAGTTAGATGAAGACTAGACAGATCCTGCATTTCATATTAGCTTCACTTAAGTACCAGGAGTTGGCTAACAGACCAGCTCTAGAATTTCCCATGGATTCACTCCAGAGCCATGTTCACTGGTGAGACTAACTAGAAACCGCAGAAGGGAAGCAAAAAGTGCAGGAGGTATGACATTGGTTATGGCTCAAATTCCAGCTAAAATTAAAAGTGTTCACACAGATAACAGGATAAAAACATTTTGATAAGTAGATTCAGGAAAGAGCTGATAGACCTAAGAAAGCATTTCTATCATAAATTCATATTTGAATTTCCCAAATAGGAATGTTTATGTGATTGGCAGCTAAGACAAAACACTGCTTTCAATTAAACCCTGTAATACATTCACCTTTACAGAACTTAATGAGCTTTTACCTTGTCTACTCCAGCACTTAGGATGAAATTTCCTTTCTTATTCCATTTTAATGCAAATATAGGGCCTTTATGCTGCCCTAAGGTGCTAGCAAGGTTACCTAAAATTCAAAAGAAAAACAGTAACATTACTTTAAATTTTCTAACTTCAGATCAACAACAAAATAAAAAGGAAAATGCTTCATTTACCATCTTTAGTCCATATTCTGGCAAACCCATCATAGGAACCAGTTGCTAGAAGTGTACCTTCACTCTGCCAGAGAAAAACATTTCTTTAATTATATAATCTAGATACGGTTTATAATTTAATTGTTGTTGAAGTATCTCATGTTTAAATCCCAGGTACAGAAGAGAATGAAGACATTCTCTGCTTCAAAACTTGCCAGTTTTGCCTACTTGTGAGTGCCACTAAAGGCCTATGAAACCCTTTCACTGTTGTGAAGCTAGTGTTGTACGGGGGCCTTATATCCAAAGCTCAACAACTGACAGTAATAGCTCTGGACGAGGATCTACATCATCCCGCCTCATGCATGCCCAAAGTAGTCTCACAGACTCACACAACTAAGAATGAAGGTAGGGTGGTGGATTGGGGCGAACATCAAATTCATAATCTTAGAATGATTTATTAGAAGTAAAAAAAGGAAAACTTTAAAATGTGATTAGAAGGTTTTATATGGCCATTCCTCTAAATCCTTTACTGTCTAAAACAAAGTGTGTGTGTATGATCCAAACAATATCATCGTTTCAAATGATCGGATTCTTAAACATTTGAATGTTCCTTTCTATTATTAATCCCTTCCCACTATGAAATATTTGCCAATAAAAAGAGCAACACAAGCAAAAGAGCCAGAAAAGAGCGCAGGCTGACTTTATAGTTAATGAAGTAAGTATAACTGCCTACTTTACCGGAGGAAAAGTCCATATAAATTTCTCTCAACTTATATTCCCTTGCTATGCGCCTTGCCTGGATGAATGGTGTAATAAAAGGACAGATCTAACTAACTCTATGCAAACGCAAAAGTTACAGATTATAGTAAACAGACTATTGTTAGAATGACTAAACATTACTGGAGAATGAAATCCTGCATTACTTGACATATTCTTGATGGGTTTTGGTAAGGGCATTCAAAACAAGATCACCTATTTCACATCTCTCAAGCCATTTTAGGAGTATGGCTAAGTGACAAACAAAAACAAATGCTGGTTCTGGGAACTGCAGACTCAGTTCTGCTAAGACATGGCAATCCCTTAGGGCTCTATCTGAAGAAGAAGGGGAGCCATGTTGAAGTCAACAGTAAAAGCTTATTTCCAGATTCTACACAATGTTAAGTTTCCTCTAAACTATCAGTCCCTAAATGTTTTAGTTCATGAACTGCTCAACTAGGAAAAGAATACTTTAAAGATGAGAAATCTCACAGGCTCTCTTGCTTTAGCCATGAAAAAGAATCATTAATCGAGGATGATGTTTTCCAAGCTCACCGTGATTAACACATTTTCAAAAAGCCCACACTTTTCAAAACTATAAAATGCAGTTCAGAACTACCAAGCTGAACAAACCAATATTCATTCATTAACCATCCTTTTCAGTGTAAACTGTAAATTTCATTAAATTAACATGACCAGTGGGCCAGGTAGCATAAGAAAGCTATAAGATGTCTGAACTAAGATACAATAAGGGCCTATATTAAGAAAATAATCCTATCTTGATCCTACAAGTAAATAATACTACAATGTGCTAAACCCCTTTGGAATTTTTAGAATTGTCATACGGAGGGGAAGAGTAAACATGCTGCTGGCAATTTTGGAAGAAAATGCTAAAAATACCCAGTTATGATTTCTGAAAAAACATGTCACAGAAACTGAGAACTTTAGTGGGAATAATGATTTTAAAGATAGATCTCATTCCTTGGGAAAAGAATTAGAAGATCCTTTAGAAAGCCCACAAAGGTTGTTAAATAGAAGAGAAAAGAACATTCATTTGCTGAGGAAGAACTACTATCGTGAGATATTCTTTGCAATGCTGAACTATATCTAAGAGGTTTGGGGGCGGGGCAGGGGCTAGCAGGGTGAGGTAAGAGATATTATTTACAACTAAACGATGACAATTTATCAACAATGAAGTGAAAGTTTTTTGTAAGTCAGAGTAGTCAAGTTGTCCTGAAAGATGTTGAATCATACATAGAATCAGAGAATTAGAAGATTCCTACAGTGGGAATAAAATTTAGACATTATCTAGACTAATGATCCCTAAAAGGAAATTGGTAATAAAGTTGTAACAGTTCACAGAACAAAGAGAAAAACAAGAACATGTTTTCTGCTACATAAAATTCTTTTATCCCCCAACTAAGAACTCGGTTGTTATGGATTTAGTATGTTGTTTGTTATTATGGTAAGAATTTTCGCCTTTTATCTCAAATATTTAGGTACCATTTTCACAGATCTACTTGACATTTAAGGAAAACGAAGTACAGAGTAAACAGTAACAATTTAACCAAGGAGATGCTGCGGGATACACTAAAGAGCTGGACATTGTACCCTGGTCTAAGGCAAGTTTGTGTCTTTAACACCACAGTGGAGGAGAGGGCTGGCAGGTGACGACTCCCAGTTTGTTGTTACTAGTTAATAAAACCCCAAATTCTGAACAAATAGACAAACCCTGCCATGAGTCTGAGGCTCTGAGGGTTAGGTATACTAGTAATTATATCCATCATGGATATAGTCATACTCACATTCCAATCTAGAGATGTGACATCCTTGTTGCTTGGAACATCTTGCCCTCCTTCTCGTATACAATGTCTAAGTACTAACTGTGTAGAGCCACTGGTGCTGTTCTCACTAAGATTCCATATTCTTGCTGTTGAGTCTCCAGACCTATAAAAGTATGCAATGTATTTTAAATCCTCATGACATTCTCAACTATCAGAATCAAGGCAACATATTTACATCTGAATATTAATAAGGCAAATAAAAACTAAACTATCACAGATTTTCATTTCCAGTATTTTTCCCATTCTACACATTGGGACCCCCAAGCGTTCTCGAAACAGTAAGTTTAATTAAAAATTCTGGCCGGGCGCGGTGGCTCAAGTCTGTAATCCCAGCACTTTGGGAGGCCGAGACGGGCGGATCATGAGGTCAGGAGATCGAGACCAGCCTGGCTAACAC
>NW_012102155.1:1507884-1544113 GCF_000951045.1 Mandrillus leucophaeus
GGAGAATGGCGCAAACCCGGGAGGCGGAGCTTGCAGTGAGCTGAGATCCGGCCACTGCACTCCAGCCCGGGCGACAGCGCGAGACTCCGTCTCAAAAAAATAAATACAATAAAAAAATTCTACAATTACTTCATGAAGGAATAAAACATTTACAGAGACAAAATGGCCACAAATAAGCAACAACAGAAAACCTGAATAATGCTTATGTTTATAAAATTCTCAGTAAGATATTTGTAAAAGCCATTTTAGTATCACTTTGAGAAACACACCCTGATGCTAGGAGATCACTAACAGGGTTCCAGGCACAGATGAAAACTTCAGATTCATGGCCCCGCAACACAACTGCTTTATTAGGAGGGATTTCAACATCCCCATCCACTTCCATCATATCAGTATGATTATCTGCATCGTGAAAAACAAGTAAGCAATTCCAGTTAGGCAGTATTACAACATGGCGGATGGGTGAATTCTTAACTAGCAAATACCTTCCTTTATCACATACAGGGTTAACATTATCAAGTTAAGCTGAACATGACTACACAGTCTTAGTCACATAGAAAATAAATTGGTACCTTTAATTAAATATTGACCATACTTTTTTTTTTAAGAGGGATGGGGGTGGGGGTGGGATGCAGACTTTAAATGATTAGACCTAAACATGGATAAAACGATAAAATGGTTTGAACTACACATAATGTCTACCAGTACTATTCTGAGTTTCTGCCAGTAGGGGTTGCTGATATCATTCATATAACATGACTTGCCTTTTATCTCAATGTCAGAGCGCTATGGTATTTGTTGATAACTAGTATTACAATTTCATTTAGAAATCAAATGTAGATACAAAAATTCATTTAATGATGGGAAAAGGGCTTCTAGATATTTTAAAAAGAAAATAAAAGTAAATCTAGCTTTTTGGAGCTTCAGGAATAAAAATCTGAACTGTGTGATACAAGTTAAGAAAATAAGTTGGTGCAAATAACAGATGAAATTATTTCGGCATAGAAGATGGGACATTCTGTTAAAGCAAATATATTTCCTCTGAGAATAAATTTTTAAAAATTCTTATCTCCTGGGACCTTCCTGGGGGATGGAGGGTGGAAGAGGAGGATCAGAAAAAATAACTGTTGGGCACTAGGCTTAGTACCTCGGTGATGAAACAGCCTGTACAACAAACCCCTGTGACATGAGTTCCTCTATTTAACAAATCTGCACATGTACCCCGAATTAAAAGTTTAAAAAATAAACCATGTAATTAAAAAAAAAAAAATTCTTGTCTGAGCTCACTTGCTATAGTATGTGCTCCATTCTCTTCCCCATTTGCTGTGTTTTCTCCATTTTTTGCAGATCCTTGTTGGCTGGCTGCAGCTGCGGCAGCTGCAGCAGCTGCTGCCTGTTGCTGTGCAAGCTTATCTCTATAAGCTTGTTGTCTTGTTTGTACTACATCAGGCATTACGGCATCTATCAGGGACAGAGACTCTATTGGTCGACCATCAAACAAGGTACCATCCTGGATTTGGAAAATTGTGAGAGAAGAAAAATCAAAGGCAATATTTAAAGTTATTTGTATTTATACAAAATCAGAAATGAAATGAAAATCTTCATTCCTAGAAAAACATTTTGAGGAACTTTCTGAATTCATATAAGAAGTCCGGACGGAATAAAGAAACTACAAGCAGCAACTGGAAATGACTGCTTAAATTTTCCTTTTTATTTAGTTCACACTATTATTACAGTACAGAGCTGTACAGATAGAGCTGAAAGATGCAGGCCGAGCTGATAAAAAGGTTTATTAATTAGATTCTGAAATTCTGTTAGTCAAAGCAACAAACAATATGGAATAGCTCATAGAATGATCAAAGGCCTGGTGCCCCATTATAGTAAATACCTCTTTTAAAAAACTAAAAACTTTTGAGTTAAAAAGTTTCTTGTGATTTGATTCAAATATTAAAGCAGAAATAGACTTCATGAGCTATAGTGCTCTTGAATATTAGGGAGTTGTTGAAATTTCCAAAGCTCCACTTATTGATATTAGGAAGTTCCTAATAAAGAGTTCTCCAAGTAAGCACAAGAAGAGACACAAACACAGAGCAAGTCAGAAACACAAAGAGTACAAATTAGCTGGGAGCATGCATTTGTGAAGTCTCGTTCACTTAAACTGGTAAACGCGTACCAGTGACAATCTACAGTGTCATGGTAGGGTAATGTGAGCTGCAAAAACACTGCACGTTTTTGCAGTGTTTCTGAACTGCAATTGTAACACAGTATTTGAGGAACGGGAGAAAGTATTTTAACTTATAAATAATTTTATAAAGACACTAAACCCAACACAGATACACTGTGGAATAAGCGCTATGTCAAATTTACACATGTCGTAAGAAAAAATTTAGTTTTGTGTTAGTGGATTTTCACTCAAAGAGCTGAGGAAACAAAAAAATCCATTTTAGTATATTATGTAATTTCTAACTCTAGTAATAATCATTGATACAGAAATCATGGATACTTCAGTTTAAAAAATACTTGCAAAAGTGGAACATGTTAATCTCTGAAATAAAAGTAATGGGAAAAGCTCCACACTATACACAAAAATTTTACACTAGGCTGGGCATGGTGGATCACGTCTGTTATCCGCATTTTGGGAGGCCGACGTGGGCAGATTACCTGAGGTCAGGAGTCAAGACCAGCCTGGACAACATGGGGAAACCCCGTCTCTACAGAAATACAAAAATTAGCTGGGCGTGGTGATGGGTGCCTGTAATCCCAGCTGCTCAGGAGGCTGAGGCAGGAGAATAGCTTGAACCCAAGAGGCGGAGGCTGCAGTGAGCCGAGATCGCACCACTGCACTCCAGCCTGGGCAATGGAGCAAGACTCCGTCACACACCCAAAACAAAACCAAAACCAAAAACAACATTTTAAACTAGACCAGGGGTCTAGTTTACAACCTTTTCCTGTAAAAGAGTAGACAGTAAATATTAATTTAGGCTTTGCAGGCCATAAGGTCTCTGTCGCAACCACTATTCTGCCAAAAGTAGCCATAGACAATATGTAAATGAGTGTGACTGTGTTCCAATCAAATTTTATTTACTAAAACAGAGAGCAGCATTTGGCTAATGGGCCACAGTATGCTGACACCTAAGCCAAACAAACTACTCACATGTAGTCCTTAGATCGGCAGTACCATCCAGAGTTGGCTTCAACTATAAACTGGTTTAAATTAGGGTGTATTCAAATAGTGTGAGAATTTACAATTTTCAGGCCAATAATTATGATCTTAGCATTCCACAGCACAATGCTGTTAATAAAAATTATTTCTTAGTGTTTACTTATAAAAACAGATGAAGGCAAAAAAACTACTAGGCGCCAACACCTTGCCGGTGCAACCTGACTACTACATTAGGGATGAACTGTCTGCACTTTTGTTACCCCTGTGAAGCTAAAGTCAGAATACTGAATAAGCAAGCACGACAGCTGACTTAACGGCATATTTAAGAGTAAAAATTAGTACTTGAAGCAAGTCTTCCTTACCTCATTAATACTAACTTCTGCTTCTACATACTGTAGACCTTTCTGGATGATAGAAATCAATGCAGCAGGTGGGACGAGGGCACCATTTATATTGGACTGACTGATATGGCTTTCTATACCAAAGGTAAATGCTGAATGAGAAAATCCTAAAAACAAAAGAAAAGGCATGAGAATTTATTTTCCTAGTGGCAACATGCTAAATGACACACAAAAAAGATCACTATAATCTTACGAAATCCCATTCTACCCATTTAAAATCCCAGACCAGTATGCTAAGGTCGTGTGTGTGTGTAAACATGTCAGCCTTTACATATTTTCTTTTTCTCTTAATTACTTAATGCACTCTTTAAAATTTCTAGTAAATACTTGATTATATAGCTTCAAATTTTCTAAAATGTAGTCATAGTACACAACTTTTCTTAACAAAAAGCGTCAAACTTAAAAGGTAAAACAAGTCTTTGGAAATCATGTAATTCAACTGTTTCACTTAAGATAAATCAGGCCAAGATAGATTGTTACATTTAATATTTCTGTAGTATATTTTAATATTTTTTACATCTAGAATTAAGGAACTTTATTTCAAATTTTCTTCCATCCCAGTTCAAGTATTCAGCATTTCTCGAAAATGGTACACATAATATGCTTTAAATACGAATTCATTCATTCTGAATGATCTTCATTTACTTCATGTAATTGTTAACTACTATGTAGTTATAATTCAATAATGTCTTTAAAGCAATCTAGCACTCAGGTAAAATCTGAAGTATTTAAATTTCTACATATAAACTGTCAAACATCTGATAAATTCAGTATTTTGGAGCTCTTTGAAACTACTTAGGAAAACTAATAAAAACTAATTAAAAATAAATTTAAATAGTAAAAAATCATAATGGTTAAATACCATTTTATGTATGAATTAAGTGCTTTAAAAAATACCAATTCTTTGCCACTTAGTAATAACTCATCTATATGAAATATTTAAGAAATGAACAGCTAGCAAATGAATATCTGGTTTATAGGTCTCCATTAGCAATTACTTAGTTTTAACTTGAAATACTTCAAACCAAAGCACTTACTTAATAAAAATCTCTTTATGCTGGCCTTGCTTTTTGTGCATATCTAGTCAAAATTCAAAGGTAAAATTCTAATAAGCTGATAAACCAAGGATGGTTATTTAGTGAAATTATAACCACGATTTATCATTAAAGTAATTTTTATAAAGTATATTAAACAATTCAATTAAATTGTACATGTAATACAGAATATTAATAAACACTTATACTAAATAAAGGAAATAAACATGGGCTTATTTTGGGTCTTGGTTAAACTGATTTAATCTATATAGTATCTCTGTTGGCTAGACTGTCTAGTTTTTCAGTGTTTAGTACATGTCTTTTTTGGATTTTGAGCTTCCACTCTTATATTCCTTGTGGTACTGATAAACAGTCTAGTATAAAATACTGTGGGCTCACAAACAGCATGTGGCTAGGAAAATTTGGTTATTTGATAGTCAAAGTACACCTAAGTTGATTTTCCTTATAACCCCCACCTTCTCTCTTTGGAACACCTAACCCATTATGTTCACAACATCTAACCCACAGTGGAAAAGGTAAGTGGAAAAATGTTCCCTCTAAGACCTTGATTTCAGCCCCTGATTTTGCCCATAGGCAAGATCATAATTAAAGGCATTTATAATTTTCACCTTAATCTGAACTCACAGAGATAGCTAAGAAAGATACCAATGGGGCAGGGGGTGGAGAAGCACCGTTTTGATTTGTCCCTATCAAGAAACCCACAACTACCCGAATATGAGTAGATTTCAGATCACCAAGATAGAAAACAGAATAAGGATGAGGGAGGATGGGGAGAAACAATGAGAGACACAGCAGTAAAATCCTTAAGCAGTGAGGTTGGAGATTCCTGTTTTCAATTATATACCCCCTCCCTGAATAAATTCACAGTAAATCATCCATAGTAAAAACAGCCAAACAGCCAAGCACCTTAAGAGATTTAAGAAAACTTTGAGACAGAAGACATCATTTATGGAGGGCCTATACCATATGCTAGATACTGTGCACAAACATGTAAGTTTATTATTTTATAATCTAATGGAAAAACACAACTAATAAACGAGAAAGTACAGATTCAAATTCATTCAGAGACTCTACTACTCCTCTTGAACAGTTAAAATATGGTCAAGGATAAAGCTAAGGGAGAGAGTGAGCTCCTGTTTCCTGACAGAAAGTAAAAGACGACTTTTGTTTTCAACTCAGGGTCCTGGAAAGTGGTTACACAGTGCATGAAACAATGAGCCATCTTACTGCCATATTTACTGCCAAGGTTTTCAAAGTGTCTTGACTTATGTAATGCTTATAAATTTGTTTGAAGTACATGATTTCTGTACACTTTATTCATGGCTGCAATTTAAATAGTCAAAATTGTTCAATTTAGACTCTATTTAATTAGCTTATAGAGTTTAAGTTTAAAGTAATAATACGTCCAAGAATAGCCTAAGAGTTGCAGGTGGAACTGTGCCAATTTCTGGCTGGAATGTTGCAGATATCTTGAATTTGTTCTGTCAGACCAGGAGAAAAACTATCACAGGTGCTTACATGCATCTCAAGGTACTGCAGATGTACTTACGGTGCTCTCAAATAGCAACAAAACATCCCTGAAGTAGTCATTAGCATTGTTTTGGCACTTCTCATTAATGTTTACCCTAGAGAAGTTCCACACTTAAACGCTCTGCTTAAATGTTATTTTCAACTAGAATATTTTATTTATTTCTAGCCATGGCATTACATAGCAGTTTAAAATTATGATGTTTGAAATTACTTTTCTTCTTCCCCTCCCTAAAACTACTTTTCCTTAGAAACCTCTGATCTCATTTCACTACACCTGAAAGTCAAAGTCATTCCTAACTCCCTGTTCTTTCTCGGTCTCTGGCATTTGACAATTTACCAAATCCTACCATCCTACTCCAAATCCTACCACTCTACCATCTGTATATGCTCATCACCTTACCTTTTCTGCTAGATCTGTGTTTAGTCCCCATTACACTTTGCTATATACATTTCTTTCCCCTCCTCCTCAATTCAGTACATATGCCAAGCTACAGCTAGACTATTACTTGTAAAACAAAAAACTGGTCATACCACTTCTTGCTTGAGAATTTTCAATGATTCCCTTGGCCTTCATAATAAAGGTCAAATGCCTAACTATGGCACACAGTTGTTTTTGTAATCTGGCTCTTCTGTTTCTCCAGTCTCATCTCAATACTACACACCCCCCGCTCTCACTCCCATTACACCATAAATTCAAGTGGTGGCAAATAGATATAATTTGAATATGCTGTGTTATATATCACGCCTCTGAGCCTTATATGCTCCTTTGCCCTTTCTCCTATCGAATGGAAGTGAAATCCTCTTTCACTATACCAGGGCTAACCAGTCTCTCCTATGCTGATCCTGAAATTTCTTTACGTGTGGCACTTACCACACTGGTTATCACCTCTGTGGCTATGGTTGTTTGCCTTTGTGTGACTACTAGACTGGGATCCTGATAAAAGGGTTTATGTCTAGTAATCCTTTAATTCTGGGAAACTAGCACATTACCTGAGTCAACAAGTACTCAATAAACATTTTTTAAATTAGAATGCAATTATACTATAATGTATTTTGGCACATCAAAAAAATCTGTGACTCCAGAAAAAGCATATGACTTAAGTCTTCCTTGGAAAAATCTAAAACTTGAACTAGTTTCGTGCCAGAAGCTATTTCCATTTATCTGTAAATATACATGCAGAAAAGGCTTTTTCCAGGGACAGCTTTTGATTTATATAATAGGAGGCAAAAGAGACCACCTAAATCTGTTAAATGTTAGAATCCGGCATGACCATCTAAAATAGCATCCCTTCTTTCCAAGGGTAAGAGCAAATCTGATAGTGCCTCTGTAATCAAGTACTCTAAACACTGACTAGGGTATTGAGATTTAGGGAGTAGAAGAGACTCCAGAAAGAAATAAGGCTGAAACACACGAAGTATATAGTCATTCAGTGACAGAGACAAGCAACGGCAGCTGGTAGGGAGTGGGGTGGCACGCATGAGATCACAAAACAGCCATCTTCTATAGATTGTTTGTTTCAGGAAGTGCTTTCTGTAAGAATGTTAGGGACTGTGTTCTCAAAGGAGAGTTAGTCGTATAGAGCCTGCCAACTCTACCTTGCAAATAGGCAATACAAGAATAAGAAAATGGACCCTGAACACCAAGGTTATGGTACAGGATGACTAGATGAGACAAACTGGTGAAAAAGGCAAAGCTTAAATATGACCACAACATACTGCATCTGAAATGAACATCTGATTGATCTAAGGTCCTATTTAAGCTTCAAGTCAGAAAAACCTAGCAAAATTATACTCATGTTCTCATCATCCAATGCTTCCTTGACTCCAACTCTGTCCTACAGATCCAGATATTAGAAAAGGTAAACAGGATGGGGAAAAAAATGACACAGGGGATCTTTGTCATTGAAGAGCTAGACCTAGTACTTATACACTAGCCATACAATTTCATGCCCTAATTTTGCCCTTAAAAATACATGTAACTATGAACATTTTAAATAAATAATACTTTCTGAAATAATTTAAATAGCATCGTAATACTCAGCCAGTAAATTATTCATGTCATAGCTGGACCTTTGAACTTTTCCAATGATCACTATTTTAAAAGAATCTTACCTCAAATATCTATATGTATAGGCTTTTGCCATGTACAATGTTTTTTTTTTTCCTCTCTCTCTCCTTAGGATGGATTCCCTCAAAAGCTGAAGGGGATATAAGCATTTTAAAGAAGGTTTTCATCACTGCCAAATTGCTTTCCAAAAAAATTATACAAATTAATAATGCCAAAAGCAATTTACATGTTTCCTTATACTCTCGCTATGCTGGCTAGTCCTAAAAAACAAACAAAAAAATGCTAATTAACATTGAACAAATTCTCTGTTTGACAACTATTAAAGGGCCATTGTCCTTTGATAAGTGTGTTAGCAGGACTGTGTAATATGAATTTCCTGCGTCAGCAAAAAATGGTAATTCAGCTTACAAAAAGAGGAGAAAAACTTATTTGGGGAAAGAAACAGAATTGTAATTATCAGCATTTATGACAACTGCTTGCTGTTTATTGTTAATTAGTCATGGATACAACCATGTGTGTAAAATCAAGGTTATTCTGTATTACATTTGATTATAAAACAAAACTATATACCTACTTGCACGTCTGTAGCTGGTCATCTACTAATAAAAACTGAAAGGCAGACTGAAGGCGGACATACCAGACGCTGAGCTGTCTTCAGTGCAGTTCTTCATGCCTAGAAGCACATTACTGATAACCACTTTAACCTGACTCCATTGAATCCACTGGTAATGTCTGTTTATAAATGGCACTGGGCATAAGGTAGGCAGGACAGAACGGCCCAGTTACATTTTATCTAAGTCAACAAAGAAACTGCACTGTAATATTCATTAGCCATTACAGGGCTAATGTGAAACTGCTACAATAAAACAAAAAAAAATGAAAGAAAGAGCTATACGTTACATGGCAGTACAGGTCAGAGCTTTAATGTTATACAAAAAGGTTAGTTTGTGCCTACTGTGATCACGTTGTCTAAATTAAAAAATAATTGTCTATGGTTCTGACTTGTGATCTTACAAACAAATACAACATTTGAAGTAATAATCACCATCTCAAAAAAAATGGTATGGTACAAGGCCTTTATTTCTAAGGAGACAGAAAATCTCATTGAAAAAGTTAGGGGGAAAAAATGGAGGGAGCTAGGGTGCAAGAGAGATAAGGAGAACCTTCATAAACCAAACTCTTGAAGCCTACAGGTATCATCCTTCTTATATATCATCCTGGTTAATACTGAGTGTCAACTTGACTGGATTGAAGGATACAAACTATTGTTCCGTGATTAAATTGTGAGAGTACTGCCAAAGGAGATGAACATTTGAGTCAGTGGACTGGGAGAGGCAGACTCACCCTCAATCTGGGTGGGCACCATCTAATCAGCTGCCAGCACAACTAGGATAAAGCAGGCAGAAGAACATAGGAAAGACTAGACTTGCTGAGTCTTCCAGCCTTCATCTTTCTCTTGTGCTGGATGCTTCCTGACCTCGAACATCAGATTCCAAGTTCTTCAGCTTTTGGACTCTTGGACTTACACCAGTGGTTTACCAGGGGTTCTCGGGCCTTTGGCCACAGATGAAAGGCTGCACTGTCGGCTTCCCTCCTTTTGAGGTTTTGGGACTCAGACTGATCCACCACTGGCCTCCATGCCCCTCAACTTGCAGACGGCCTATGTGGGACTTTACCGTGTGATTGTGTGAGTCAATTCTCCTTGATGAACTTCCTTTCATATATACACATATCCTATTAGTTCTGTCCCTCTAGAGAACCCTTAATACAGATTGTATATATTTCCTTCTTATATATCATCTTTCCTATAAATGGAGACAGTATGCAACATCAGTTATTTTTTAAATAAATTTTTTAAAAGTAATAATATTCAGAATCACTATCTAGAAAGTTACTCATTTTAGCAATAAGGACATTTTGATTTTGCAATTCCAGTTAGTCTTTCAATTATAAGATGTGACTGTTTCATAGCTTCCAACAGTCAAGTACAATATAAATGGAGAAGTTATAGAGCTCTTAGACATGTAATAGTTAAATCTAGTATCAATAATTCTTTCCCTAAAGCAAATATACAACTGAAGCAAGATAAAATGACATCTTCTTATAGAAAAGAGGTTTTCTTGTAAGAAAAACAGGTGTCAGAAAGTCCAAAAATAATTGCCAGAAACTATTTCTTCAGGAAAAAAAATAAACCACAACTGCAAATAACCACAGGAGTCGATGGTGACGCAAAAGGTGGGGGAGAGATTAAAAGGTCCAAACCACCTTAGTGCCTCTAAAATTAACACTGTATCAGGTTCTACTTTATGCAACTTAGCATGTACCACTAAGTATTTATCTGCATATGGTTGCTAGATAAGTTATTAGGGCAATGAAATTAATGCCCTTGGGCAAACACTAATTAAAGGAACAATACTTTTGAATCAAGTTAATCATTACTTACAGTACTATATCAAATATGCTCAATATTCAAGTCATTTCTAAAAAGAAAAAAATCATTTTATTCCCTAGGAAATATTTGTTGAATAGGGAAGTCTACTTCATAAACAGGCAGAATGGTGAGGACCAAAGAAATTTGCATAGGATGAACTTTCTAGTGATAAAATTGCAAAAAATAAAAAGTTACAATAGTTAATAAAAACCCTACAATAAATATATTTTTCTTTAGTTTTGATGAGTCCGAAGGATGGCTTATTTAAAACAGAGAAGTCCATCAAATATTTGAGGCTGAATATCACAATGTAAATCCCTTCTCCACAGCAACATATTTTGTAAGTGAAAAAAAATGAATCTGAGAATTTATGTAATTTTGGAGGAGGAGGGAAACTTTCAACAGATACTATCTTCTAGTACTGACAACAGTAAAAAACATTTAAAACAATTTAAGTGATTTTCCCTCTGGAGATAGATACCACAGTCAACACTGAACAATATGCAGAGAACAAATGTTAAAAGTTCTTATAGAAAAACAGTATTACTAAACCACGTATTTATCAAAACATAAAAACTTTCACAACGTGTTTTTGGACAGTCTTTAGATAATAAGACAGGCCAGGGGGAAATTTTATTTTTCCTTTTTGGAAGTCTTCACAAACCAGTCCTTTGAATGTCTCTGCACAAATCCTTCCTTTGCCACGATGTTCCTTTTCTGCTATCTCCTAATCCAATTCAGTGCTCTACTGCAGGGAAAGCAGCAGTATAAAGATTCCAGTTTGTTCAGTATTACTTTAGATCTTTCAAGAAACATAGTTATAACCTAAGAGTAATTTATATCATATTTCTTAGATATTGAATGACTAATTCTCAATAAGTATATCATTTGTAGGTTGTGGTGACAAATATGACGAATCCCCAAAACAACCCAGAGAAGACATTACTGTACTTGATGATTCTGAATTAGGATCTATTGCAAAAATAGTCATATTTTAGTATAATTGGAGATCAGAACCAAGAAAAAGCTTTCGGAGTAAGTGGCAAGTGCCCAGATCTAAAGCTACTATGAGCATTTGTTATGGGTGAGATTCTGGGTTCTGTCTGAACCCTGTGCTGAGTTCACAGAACTAGAACATTCTCAAACTCTCTTCCATATCCTATTTCTGGATGCAATTTCAAATAAGTATCTCATGGCATCCTTTAAGACATAAAAATGCCTCATTATTTCTGCTACCTCATGATTCCACCTGACCCACAAACACAAATAAACACTTTGGGTGGCAGCCCCCTCTTTAGGATATCTTCTCATAGCCCAGACTGCAGCAGGTGTACACTCCATGCTTTCTACTTTATCTTGAATACTCAGCATAATTTTTCTGTCACGATATTGTGAATATGCTAAATACCTGTTGTCAATTTTCTTGTCAAGTTCTAATTGTCCTACAACTAATATAGACTAGTGGCTTTCAAACTTTATTAAGCCAAAAGAATCACCTGGGGCATTTGTAAAATGCAGATTCCCAGGCCCCACTCAGTGTGACTCTGATGCAGGTAGTCAGAGGATCAAACTTCAGAACTCTTACATAAGCAGTTCTTAAATTTACGGCAAGTTGCAGTACCGAGAAAACTGCCATAAGTCAAAATGTCATCAGTTGAGTCTGATTTTTCCCTATAAATCATAATGTAAATACGAAGTTACAATTTTTACCGAGGGACTGGTGTTCACATTTTTAGAAATGTGATTTAGCATCGCCACTACACTGTAAAGTCTAAAACTTTGTAAAGAATATACAAAGCACACCTAAGAACATACTAAACAACCATGGAGAACTTGATATATCAGTCTACCATACAAATTTTTTTAAATTTTTGCTTTATGTTTATTTCAACATGAAACACCTTAAAATATGGAATTTAGAAGGGTTTTTTCTCTAAGAAGAAAAGCAAGTTGAAGAAGACTTTTGGGCCAGGTGTTGTGGCTCACGCCTGTAATCCCAGCACTGTGTGAGGCCGAGGCTGGCAGATCACCTGAGGTCGGGAGTTTGGGATCAGCCTGACCAACACGGAGAAACTCCGTGTCTACTAAAAATACAAAATTAGCCAGGTGTGGTGGTGCATGCCTGGAATCCCAGCTACTCGGGAGGCTGAGGCAGGAGAATCGCTTGAACCCAGGAGGTGCCTGAGCAACAAGAGCAAAACTCCACCTCAAAAACAAAACAAAACAAAACAAAAACACACTTTTGATAATATTTAATCTACTTATTCAGAAATTAAACGAGAATATTATTTTATTGCTCCTTTTTACTGTTTTCTCACAGTAACATCAAGTATCAATTTGTGGACTTTTGTTTAGAAAAGGAAAAATATGAGTGCTCTCAATAACACCACCACAAGGTACTGCTGAGCTATTCAACTGTTTCTAACTTCCAAAAGCAGTAACTTTATATGGTTCAACCTAAATGTTGTATGTCTTTACCATACACCAACAAGCCTTTACAATATATTTCCCATCTACTGATCCTTCACATGGTTTTTGCTCCAGTGTCCAAAAGTCTCAAAGCTCTGGCTTAAAAGGTGATCAAATCTAAAAGCAGAAAGCAGAGTTTGCTCTAACCAAAAAACTTTTTTCCATTTTGGTTGAAAGTACTACATAACAATTTTCAAACACAAGTATTTGAAATTGTTAAACTTGTTTACAGGTTACATATGTAACAATCACTAGTTACTACTTTTTCACTTTATTAATCATTTTATCTTATTCAAAACATTCTTTGGAAGTCGTCTTTTAGATCTGCCTTCAGTACCAGTCTACCAGTTTAAACAAAGAAAACAAAACAAGAGCTATTAACTTCGAAGCCTCATTATAAATTATTCTCTGTGGGCTTGGATACTAATCTCTCTTTCCCTCCCTGTCCTTCTGGACATCACTTTCACAGCTGTTACACCTCAGAGAGCGGCAGTGATCGTCTTGGGAATAGAAAACCTCTACCCCAAAAAAATGCTCAGCACCGAAGAACAACTGGGAAAATCTCAGCAAGCAACAGGCTCTCAGATCGAAAGCCATGTTTGTATTCCTTGCATAGGAAAGGACAACTAACTATGTCACACAAGAAAAATGATTCAAGTCTCAAAACCATAAACTGGGGGCTCAATATTCTACAAGCTCAGACCTCTACTTCATCCTTCCATCCTCCCTCACACTCGACTACCAAAGTTATCTTTTTTACGGGGCACCTCACCTTACTAAAACATTACAGTAACTTTACAGTATAATTTCTAAAATTCAATCTCTAGACCATGACATTTGAAACCACCAAATGCTTTCATTTTTTAGTAGCAATCGGCACTTCTATTGCAATTAACCTTTCTCATCATCCTATACCTCCACCCATACTCAACCGTGTTCCCTCTTCTACTTTTAAATTTTTGCTTAACCCACCCACATTTTCCCTTGCAGTATTCCTTCTATCTATCAATAAAACTTGGAAGATCACTGATTGATTTAATATTAGTTGCTTTCAATGATTTCTATTTATAATTACTCCCATTACAATAATAACAATTCAGAACAAGGATACACTTAATCAATTCGGATAATAATTTTGAAAGCATTCTAGGAAAATACTGTGAATTTCCAAAATACGAACTACAATTAGGACCAACAACATTTAATTGAGGATTCTGGATACACATTATCAAACTGATGGTGGCTAAAAGTTTTTACGTTCCTACTAAACATATGCAATAATCTCACCTCATAACAAATTTTAAAAATGGTCTTTGAACAGTGAAAGCCGAACTGTTACAAATAATTGCCTTGTTTCCAACATATTTGAAAGAGTCAGAGAGTTAAACCATGCAGTAAAACATAGCTTTAAAATGGCAGTCCAGACATTAAGGAAACATACAAAGTTCAACGGTTTGGACTGATACAAATTTCAAATGCATAAAAGATTATTTTGAGAATATTAAAATAATTTGAGGCCTATTTACTTTATAAAAGTACTCACCTGACTCTTGCAAGTATCTATATACCAAGAAGTTGACCTCATCACTGCTTATACTCATCTTTATTCCCACTTAAACCATGAGGTCACAACACAGGATATAACCCTAAAAATAAAACAAAGTTAATTATTTTCTCAGTAAAATATTTTTAAACAAGATGTAAACAATGTTGTAAAAACCATTTGATTTTATTAAATGATGTAAAACGAAGGTTCTACATTGCCTAACAATAAACCCTGACGAAGTTACTTCCAATAGTTCGTAAAATGATAATACAACCAAAACATGGCTGGTGCTATTTTTCTTCAAAGTAACATACTGGCAAAAATAAAACAACCTTTTTAAGAGGGCTTTAGCATAATATTTTAATAATTTTATCAAGTAGCATAAAAAGTTGCTCAATTTTTATCCTTAACTGTAAAAAGAAGTAAATTTTAAAAATAAAAACTGTTAGTTATTTGCAAGAAGACTGATTTCGTTAAAAAAGAATATTAGTTACTTGGGAAAAGACTATTGGGTGGGGAAGAACCATGAGTTATCCACTCCAGTTTTGTCTATGAAACTTGGGAGGATATGAAGTCTCTATTTTCTCAACATCTCATCTGTAATGTTCAAGGCTCAAAAAGCTCTAGGTATGTATGAGATAGGCTGGAATACAGTTCCCAAAACTCAAATGATGCTCTCTTACTGGACATACTTAAATCCTGAACATGAAGTGGGGGAATAACTGAGGCATGACTCAAGTATATTTAATATAGATAAATATATCTGTATTTGTTCTCAAGTCACAGAAATGATTTAAAGGAGAGGTCAGGAAACTTTTATATAAAGAGCCAGACAATAAATATTTCAGGCTTTATCAACCATACAGTCTGTCACAATTACTCAACTCTGCTGTGTGGTACAAAAGCAGCAACATACAGTATGTAAATAAACGAGTATGGCTGTGTTCCAATGAAACTCAACTTATGGACACTGAAATGTGAATTTCATAATATCATTGTATCATAAAGTATTCTTCTTCTTTTGTTTATTTTTCCCTAAGCACTTATAAAAATGTAACGACCCTTCTTGTGATCCTTATAAAAGGAGAGTGAGCTAGATTTGGTCCACAATGTAGTTTGCCGATTCCTCTTTAAAAATGATATATTCACATCTATTCAGTATAAAGAAATATCTAAAGTGGAAGTATACCGGTTGTCCTATGACATCATGGATTTCTTTATGAAGTAGTTAACAGATTTAAAAAAAAAATCACAAATTAACAAGCATTTGAGTAGGCTACTATGTGACAAACTGCTACTGCTCTAAATTGTGGAGAAAGTGGTGACTAAGTACTACCCATCAAGCTTGTATCTCACAGGGAGACAGACAAATGGGAGGCAATAACAATTTTCTAGTGGACACACACAGAAGAAGCCCTAACTAAAGTTAGCAGTCTAGGTATATACCTAGAAGTGTCCTTGGTCTTCAGACTAAAGGAGGGGCCTGAAAACAAGGGTGCTCGGGGAAAGGAGGGAGGGAACAGAAGCATCCCATGAGCTGCAGCAGGTGTGGAAGGGCTGAGTGAGGACAGAGGCGAGTAAGGCTTGAAATGCAGGCAGAAACTATATTCAGGAGGACCTTCAAGGTGGCACTAAGAGAAAACAAATCCATTAAACAGTTTCAGGAAGAGCAGGGAGAAGCACAGACTATAAAGAAGCTAGATTGGAGTAAGGGGAATTAGGGAGCCAAATTAGGAAGATACTGCAGTAATCCAGGAGAAGACTAACTCCTGGACTGTCACAGAGGAACACTGGGGTTCCAAAAATATTGAGGAGGTAGACTCAATGGTAACTGACTAGATGCACAGTTGAGGCATAGTTGAGGAAAAGGAAAGAATCAAAGGTTTCTCTCTGGACAAGTGAATGGCTGGTACTGTCAATTACTGAGATGGGAAACCACCAAGGAAGAGTGACAACTATAACATCTTCATCCAAAGAAAAGGTACCCTCTTCACCAAAAAAGTTAATTCAAAGAGTACAATTAATTTTATATAACCTGAATGTTTACTACATGCTTAATGTAGTGATAAGGCAAATACTCCTTTGAGGATATTGGCCCAGGGCACTGGTCTAGAAGTACTATAGTACACTAGATGGTGAACGCTCTGGAGGACACCTTGCTCAACTTTAACCTAACCACCAGTAAGGTGCAGTATTGTGCTCAACACACACAGCAGACACTCACTCAATTCTGAAGGCACGCTGAACTGAATGACTTTAAAAACAAAACATCCAACCCCAACCATGATACAATTACAAGAAATTAAATCATAATTTGATCTATCATGAACATGTTTGTCACAGGTAACAATTAGCAACTATTTTATTTTTTGGATTTCCCAAAATGAGATGGGCTAGGTGGAATCCAAGTGAGATAGACTGACAAAGAAAACAGAGTAAGTATTCTTCTCCCCTAATATCATTCAGTCCAAAACTTGGACGCCTGCAAAGATTTTTCACAATGCTGGTTCTGATTAGCAAAGGCCATCAATTTCCCAGCTGAAACTAGTAATAAGTGATGCTTCAACACCACCTAATGCATTCCAGGGCAA
Source organism: Mandrillus leucophaeus (assembly GCF_000951045.1). Lineage (NCBI taxonomy): Eukaryota > Metazoa > Chordata > Mammalia > Primates > Cercopithecidae > Mandrillus > Mandrillus leucophaeus. The sequence continues at coordinate 1,525,139 of NW_012102155.1, forward strand.
AGAAAAATACAAATCAAAATGATAAATTATTGCTTATAAAAATTTCAATAAATATATACTGCTGGTATATTTTTAAGTCATAATAAATACTGAATGAGAGCAGGAAAGTTATCTGTCTAAACTGCTATAAACTGATTATTTAATTGATTATAGTGCTATATCAGTTTCTGGCCATTAAAAGTAAGTTTTTTAAAGGAAAAAGACCTTGAAAGGCCTACTTGTAGAACAATGTAAAAGCCTATGTGCCAAAGAGTGAAATCAGAGAAAATGCCACTACTTCATTAGTGGACTAAATAATGCTTTGCAGAACTTGTCCATTATGGTTTATTTATATAGCCAGATGAATGCTCTAGAATGTGATGTAGTCTTCACCTTCCTGCATGAGTACTAGATACTAGGAATTGGATCTCAATGGGTACACAAGAAGACTTACCACTATAATTCCTCCATTATGGTATCTTTTAGAACAACTGTCTTTAAACTAGGTCACAAAACAGCCCAGAGACACTCATCCAATCTTTATACTTTACCACCCAGGTATCAGGCCTGATGAAGAGTATATTATGAATAAATGAAGTCCTGCCCTCAAAAAGCTTATGGGTTATTAAATAAACAGGATATTCAAAATAGACACTTCATAAATTCATAAAGCATTTATTTGTATCTTCTACCTGATCATATTTACTCATTCTTAAATAGTAATTGAGATCCTCCCAAAAATTAGATCTTTGTAACTTTCCTCCTCTCAGAAATCGCCTGTATACTCATAAAAGCTTTTATTTAAAATTCCAATCACTTATAGACAATCAACTACTTAAACCACAGCTGTATCAAAGTAGCCAAAAGCAAACACAAAATTAGCCTTAATATTTAGCCAATTGGTGGCTATATTCAAAACTTCACTTAATATTGTAAATGTTCACCATGAAATATCATCTAACTGCATAACTTTATAGACAATAATTCAGCAAATATTACAAAAACACAGGACTACTGAGGCAATCCAGCTATGACTCATTCAGTGAAGTGAATATGTACAGCATTTTCAGCATCACAAAACTGAATTCAGCATATACTCACTGTACAACTACTGCTCCAAATATTTAATCTTCTCCTAGTCCTTCTACACATTAAATACTACCTTAAACGTCACCCTCAATCATGACAGACAGCATATTCTTTTCTGATTCCATTCTTGAAGCCAGGGCCCAACTGTGATCCCCAATTACATTATTTTAAATTTAAATGACTAAAAAAAACACGATGAAAGAGTTATGGATAGAAAGAAAGAAATAAGATTATCTTCTTAAATATCCTACCTATAGCACATTTTTAAGAGATCTGGACACCCTTTGCACGCTCCAAAGTCAAATGTGTAATCGAAATTACTTTATCTTACAAACATAATTTAGTCCAAAACTTAAGCATAATTATAACTTAGAAGTGACAAACTTAAATTACTTTTCCTTCTCTTTTTCATTGGAATCCAGAGCTCAGATGTAAATTAAAAATAACATCTCGGATGGCCTATATGATTTTAGACAAGTGATGTGAATTTTCTGGGTCTCTGTGTCATCTATAAAATGAGAAAATTGAATCAGACAGTCTCCTCCACTTCTAAATTTCAAAGACTTGAGTCAGTTTAAGTTATAGAGTTGTATACAGGAACCTTGCAAGCCACGCGAGAGTATGAGGTCATGAAGTAATTTTTAAGAAAGCGTTTTTATAGACCTAAAAAATATATTAGAAGACCAAAAACAGAGTCAGATCTCAGACAGACATCTCCAAGAATTAGGAAAGGGGAAAAGAGTAAGCTCATCTCATTAAGAAATATTTAAGTACCTATTGCACACGATGTTTATTAGGACCTATCAACCTTTATAAATACCAACATATAAAGACATTAAAAAACAGTATACCATCTGGGCATGTTGGCTCACACCTACAAATCCCAGCACTCTGGGAGGCCAAGGCGGGCAGATCACCTGAGGTCAGGAGTTTGCGACCAGCCTGATCAACATGATGAAACCCCATCTCCGCAAAAAAATACAAAAAAATTACCCAGGCGTGGTGGCACGGGCCTGTAATCCCACCTACTCGGGAGGCTGAGGAACAAGAATTGCCTGAACCTGGGAGGTGGAGGCTGCGGTGAGCCGAGATCGTGCCACTGCAGTCCAGCCTGGGCAAAAGAGGGAAGAAAGAGACAAGAAAGAAAAGAAGGAAAAGCAGGAAAGAAAGGAAGGGGAGGAAGGGGAGGAAGGGGAGGAAGGGGAGGAAGGGGAGGAAGGGGAGGAGGGGAGGAAGGGAGGGAGGAAGGGAGGAAGGAAGGCAACACACCAAATCAATTATTCATTAGTTAACTGAGACTTCTAGTATCAAATTGGTTTCCATTGTGATCTAAGCCAGGGATCTGCAAACTACAGCCTGTATGTCAAATCCAATCTGTCACCTATTTTTGTACAGCCCACAGGTAAGAATGGTTTTCACAAAATACTTTTTCAAAAAACAAGAATATTTGTTGTTTATTTGATGATAGGGAACACTGACTCATAATCTCAATTAGGCAATTTTTAAAAGTCTCAACAAAGCTCTTGAGGCTTGAGAGCAGTAAACTAGCATCCATTATATGAGTCAACTTTGATTTAAGTCCAAGTGTCAATAGCTACAAATTTATTTCTTTTTATACACAAAAGACCTCTGATGAGCTGCCTTACTGCCCAGACATTGACTTCAGCTTCCTAAATGTATAAAAGTGATTATTTACACAGATTATAACTAAGATCCTTCTAAAACATAAAAATACATTATCCTAGGAAATAATGTGTGTAGAATAACTGAATAAATTACCGACAAGGTACATCAACAGGGAAACAAAGAAGGACAAGAAACGAAAACACTAACAGATAACAAGATAGGTCATACTACTTCTGGTACACATTTTCTTTTCTTTTTTTCTTTCTTTCTTTTTCTTTTTTTTTTTTTTTTGAGATGGAGTTTTGCTCTGTCACCCAGGCTGGAGTGCAGCAGCGCGATCTCGGCTCACTGCAAGCTCCGCCGCCCAGGTTCTTGCCATTCTCCTGGCTCAGTAGCTGAGGACTCCCGAGTAGCTGGGACTACAGGTACCCGCCACCACGCCCAGCTAATTTTTTGTATTTTTTAGTAGAGAAAGGGTTTCACCATTTTAGCCAGGATGGTCTCCATCTCCTGACCTCGTGATCTGCCCACCTTGGCCTCCCAAAGCGCTGGGATTTCAACAATTGAGCAGTAATCAGTCACAGAACTTAAGGTAAAGCAATGTCAGTCTGGGAATGAATCAGAAAGTCAGACATAAAAAATAAAAATCAGCTGGGTGTGGTGGCTCACACCTGTAACCCTAACACTTCGGGAGGCCTAGGTGGGTGGATCACCTGGGGTCAGGAGATCAAGACCAGTTTGGCCAACATGGTGAAACCCCACCTCTACTAAAATACAAAAATTAGCTGGGCATGATGCCGGGTGCCTGTAATCCCAGTTACTTGGGATGCTGAGATGGGAGAATCACCTGAACTCAGGAGACGGTAGCTGCAGTGAGCTGAGATCGCATCACTGCACTCCAGCGTGGGCAGTTGAGTGAGGCTCCGTCTCAAAAATGAAAATAAAAACAAAAATAAAAATAAACTAAAATAAAGAAGTCAGTCCTTCTCACTAGCATAAAAAACTGAGTTTGTCTGAATAGGAATCAGTATTACAATAGAAAGCTAATGAAACTTTCTCAACTAAAACTTCTCATTCTAGCTTTGGAACAGACATGTTCTGAGAATCTTAAAGCGTGGAACACATGCTAAAGCTTTTCAAGGACAGTTAATCGCCAGTTAATCACCTGAATACATGGGAACTCTGTTTAAAACTCAAATAGTATGGGAAGAACAAAGAGAAGAGGCGGCCAGAGTAATAAATACTACCCATAGCAATGCTTATGAAACAGTATATTAGAAAGAAGATGTGGTTATTCCTTGGTTCCTCATGAGGGAAAAAAAATCCTAGGTAACTCAGACTAGTAAGTAAATCAAAACATGTGTCCATGGATTGGTTACACTCAGTCAATTCTCTGGAAGGTCAAGAGTAAAAATGTCCAAAAGATTGTTCAGGCAGCAGAAATATGTGATTGATACACATCAAGAATCGAGGTATAGTTTAAAAAAAAAAAAAAACTGTAAAGAGATCAACATCCATCCCCCATAAATGCTTGCTCAAAACAAGTGAAGATGACGCAAACTAACTTTAGTACTCAGCTAACAGATTGACACATACATATGTGCACTCACACACAACTCAGCTAAGTAAACCAAGAAGGAAAAGGGAAAAGAAAATGAAGTAAAGATAATTGACATAAATTGGAGCAGGTTTCCAACTTTTATTGAAAACTAGGAGAAATCCACCATGAAAGTCTCATAGGTCAGTTTCACAGGGTGAGAGAAAACAGTTGGCAGTACTGTCATATAAAATGTACTATTTAAAAAACAAGCAACAAAAAAGCCCACATGGCACATGGACTGGGGAGAGGAGAAGTACATCACTCCATAACCACAATGAGGCCCTACTGTAAGTGCCCTACCCAGTCAAGTTACAGTCTCTAACTGCAAAGTTAACTCTTAATATTTCTTAATAAAATAGTATCTTCTTAGAAGATTCTTTCTTAAAAGACACATAGCAATGTACTTTACTGTTAAGGCTGTTCAAGGTGTTCAAAACTTAAAATCAGATATGGTATTTTGTTATACTCATGACAAAATGTGATCAACTTTTTATTTAGCATAGTAATTGGGATCCATAGACCCCTGGAGTTCCCAAGACTTTTTAAGGGATCTGTGAGGTCAAAATTATTTTTATAGTATTACTAGGATATTACTTGCATTTTTCACTCCATTGGCATTTGCACCAATGTTACCACCAATGTTACAAAGCGATAGTGGGTAAAACTGCTCACACCTTAGTATTACGAATCAAGACCTGATGGTATTACTAGTAGTCATTGTATTTTTCACCACTATGGACTCAAAACAAACAAAAAAAATCCCTGAAGAATATCCTTGAATGAAGCAGAAAAAGTAATATTATGAAAATCTTAATGTTCAAATACGTATCTTTTTAATATGCTACGTAACAAAGAGCTAAGTAAACATAGAGCACTTCTGTTGCATACTAAAATAATGGTTGTCTCAAAAAACAGCACTGCAATTGTTTGAACTGCAAGTTACACTAGTCACTTTTTTAATGGAACAACGTTTATACTTCAGAGAAGAAACGACAATATAGTTATTCAGACTGGGGATTTGGCAGACATTTTCTTGCAAATGAATAAAATGAAACCGACTTTAAAGAATACATGGCCAGGTGCAGCGGCTCACGCCTGCAATCCCAGCACTTTGGGAAGCTGAGGTGGGTGGATCACTTGAGGTCAGGAGTTGGAGACCAGGCTGGCCAACATGGTGAAACTCTGTCTCTACTAAAAATACAAAAATTACCTGGGTGTGGTGGCATGCACCCGTAATCCCAGCTACCTGGGAGGTTGGGACAGGAGAATTGCTTGAACCCGGGAGATGGAGGTTACAGTGAGCCAAGATAGGACCACTGCACTCCAACCTGGGTGACAAAGAGAGCTGGACTTCCAAAAAAAAAAAAGCATTAGTAAGTAATATAAAATTTCCATTTTAATATCTGATACAGTTAATATTGATAACTATAACATAAACAAAAGCTCTTTGAGACCATCAATAAATTAAGATTGTAACAAGGCCCTAAGACCAAAATGTTTGAGACCTTAGCCCACAGTATCGGTCGTATTTTAACACAACCTAAATCTTTAGTTTGGTTTCTGTTGTGTTCATGTTGGAATACATATTATTCAATACATCTATACTTAATAAACAAAAAAGGTACTTAAGAGCCATACACACGTGAACCCGGGAAGCAGAGCTTGCAGTGAGCCAAGATTGCACCACTGCACGCCAGCCTGGGCGACAGAGCGAGAATCTGTCTCAAAAAATAAAAATAATAATAAAATAAAAAGCCATAAACATCAGCGTACCAAAGTTCTAGTTTTGATATAACACATGGCATCTACTAACTCCAAAACATATTAGAGGAATTAAAATTATAAATTTTCTGAGACTACACTTCTATAAATGGACTTCTATTTGTAAAGATTCAATCATTTTACTTAAATTTAGTTTTTCTATCCTGCATGTAACAAATGTTTTACTGAGTACTACACTACACACCTGCCACTGTTCTAGGCCCTCAACACTGTAACATTATAGAAATCCACCGTGCGCAGTGGCTCACGCCTGTAATCCCAGCACTTTGGGAGGCTGAGGTGGGCGGATCACGAGGTCAAGAGATAGAGACCATCCTGGTTAATACGGTGAAACCCTACCTCTACTAAAAACACACAAAAATTAGTAGGACATGGTGGTGGGCGCCTGTAGTCCCAGCTACTCTGGAGACTGAGGCAGAAGGATGGCGCGAACCCGGGAGGCGGAGCTTGCAGTGAGCTGAGATCGCGCCTGCATTCCAGCCTGAGCGACAGAGCCAGACTCTGTCCCTAATATAAAGAAACAATAAATACTGTGAAGAGTAGGCTTCATAGCCAAACTCACTCCATTTGCTACCAAACTTGACTAGGAGAAGGTGTAGAGGAGTGTGGAAGCTGCTACCGCAACACACTGTCTTTCCTTCTGGTGGGATTCAGCATGTTTTTGTGTGTTTTGCCTAGACTCATCACTAGTATTGTAGAAGGTGTCAAAGGGTTGCAATCCCTTTCCTTCTAACCAAAACTGGAAACTAGTCTCTCTCTTGCAGCATTTAATTCCCAAGAAAACACATTCCAGACTCCAAACATGGGGTAGCATTCTTTACCACATACACAGCAACAAAGAATGCAGTGCTTTGGTACTGGAGAATTGATTTATTATATACTCAACTTGTTTGCTACATAAGGAATAAAGGGAGCAGGGCTAGCTGGGCAAAAAATCTGAAATTCTTTATAGCCAGATTTCCAAGTTATACCTGGTACAGTTTCCATATCCGTCCCGGTGTACCTTGAGGACACGTAAGAACAGAGGAGATGTAGGGAGTGAAAGAGCTAGAGAATAGAGAGGCACGTGTGTTTAATAATACCAAGAAACTAGTTTACACTTACACTGCTATTCCTGACCATATCAATAATTGCTGTGTATATATTAGAAGATACTCAAGCATAAGATGATAGGGCTTTTCTTCTTTCCAAAATCATTGCATATGAGCCATGATCAACCTCTTTGCCAAGAAGAGGCCTAAGCCTAGGGGAAAACGTGACTAAGCACAGCTCTCCCCTATGCTTCTACCAACCCTTTCCCTAGATCAACCTTTTCCTTACCAACCACCTCAAAATTTAGCACTATTTCACTAATTAAACTCTCTACCTTGACAACTTCCTCATCCCCACCTTCTCCCGAGCCCGAAATCTGATCCCCCACATTCTAACATCAACGGAGCCCACTGCCCTCTTCGAACAGACTTATATTCCAAGTTTTCTACACTACCTCCCAACCCTCACCGCCACCAAGTATATTTCATTCCTTAAAGCCAGTTAGGTGACAGGCTGAACCTAATATAACAAAATGTTAATGAATAATAGCTTAATGTTTTGCTTTCCAAGGAACTTACTTATATGACAATAAAGACATAAATACATTTTAACTCAATCTTTCTCAAACTTCAGTAATAGTAAGTACCTTAATATTTTTAAAACGTGAAGGTGAACACTGTACACAACACAGTTTAGGAATTTGTGGTTTACCCAACTAAATATATTCTGATAACCTGTACAAAATGTAACAATGTAAGAGAAACAGGCCCAAAGACCACAAAGTACTCTCAAAATACACGTCCTTCTGCATCAGTTTTCCAGAGCTACTGTGATAGCTACAACAAACTGGGCCACTTAAAATTACAACAGAAACTAATTGTCTCATAGTTCTATGGCTAGAAGCCCAAAGTGAACTGTGTTGGCAGTGCTACGATCCCTCCAACGTCTCTAAAAGAGAGTCATTCTATCCATCTTCCAGCTTCTGTAGCACCCAGCATTCCTTGGCTTGTAGCAGCAAAATTCTGGTCTCTGCCTCCATCTTCACATGGCCAACTTGCTTTGTGTCTGAGTCTTTACATGGCATTCTCCTCTTTGTGTGTTGTCTGTGTCCAAATTTCCCTCTTTTTATAAAAACACCAGTCATACTGGAATAGGGCCCATGCTAATAACATCATCTTAACGTGATTTACAAAGATCTTATTTCCATTCCAAATAAGTCACATTCACAGGTACTAGGAGTTGGCACCTCAACATATCTTTGTGGGGAAACAATTCATAATATCTACTAGCTTTTGAAACTTCCCTACTCATCAACTACAAAACTTAGTGTTGTGTGGTTCAATACAGATTTCCTCCAGCTTAGACAGAACTAACTCAAGTTATCTTTTTCAAGCTGAAAAAGATAACAGATTTGAAGGTATGTTTCTCAATCTAAACAGACAGACCCCTCCTCCTGCATCTACTTAGCAGCTAGATTACTCATTTATGCAATAAAGGTTAAAAAAATAGGCTAACCTCAAGCTCATTTCTTCCTGCCTTGGCTGCCAAACTTCTATTTAAAGGTGCTTTCTAGCAAAGTTCTAAATTAGCGTGACAATAAAGTACCATAAACTAAGAGGCTTAGAACAGAAATTTATTGTCTTATAGAAGTCCAAAATCAAGGTGTTCGCAGGGCCACATCCCCTCTGAAGGTGCTAAGGAGGGGTCTGTTCCAGTCCTCTCTCCTAGCTTCCTTGGTGTCTTAGTACACTGGGGCTACTGAAAAACAAAACAAAACAAAACACCTCAGATGGAAGTTTTTTCTCACAGTTCTGGAGGCTGTGAAGCCCAAGATCAAGGTGCCAGCAGATATAGTGCATAGTGAAGGCTCTCTGCTTCACAGATGGTGCCTTCTGGCTGTGTCCTCCTCATACTGTGTAAGGAGCCTGGGGGTTCCCTTCAACTTCTTTTATAAGGTCACAATTCTATTCATTGACGGTAAAGCCCTTATGTCTTAATTACTTCCAAAAAAGCCCCACTCTTAATACCACTGCAATGGAGATCAGGTTTCAACATAAATTCTGGAGGGACAAATTCAGACCATAGAGCTTGGCTTGTAGATGCATCACTCTAGTCACTTCGCCATGTTCTCCCTGTGTCTTCATACTATTTTCCCTCTGTATGTGCCCAAATTTTCTCTTTTTCATAAGGACTCCAATCATAAGGTATTATGATCTACCTAAATGATCCCATTTTAACTTGAGTATCTCTATAAGGACCCTATTTCCAAATAAGATTACATTCCGAGGTACTGGAGGTTAGGACTCCAACTTATGAATTTAGGGGGATACATTTCAATCTGTAATAGTTATACTAAGCTGAGAAAGCCTGGGATGACACATACAGATTCATTTGCCCCTTCCATGCTGTAGAAGACAGGTATAGACAAGGGTAACAAAAGCCTTTTCCTCTTACCTCCAGTCATCTGTCTACCTTGGTTATCAGAGAATCCCCTTAAAACAAAAACAAAACTAACACTAATAATGGTAACTATGATGGCACTGACACATGGGAACAACCAATTTTAGTGGCTGGAGGAGGCTGAAGGTATTACTGGTTCAGAATTCAAGCGCTCTTTTTCCCTGCAATAGAGTTATTCATCCCCCTCCTGGCAACATGGACCTCGGCTATGTGACATAATTTGGCCAGTGGAATTTCAGAAGATGTGATACACACTATATCCAATCAGAAGATTTAGAGACATTACAAGTGTCTGCCAGCTCTCTTGCTCAGTGAGCATGTCCTGTACGGGGCCTGCTTCAACAGTTTGGCTCTCCAAATGAGCAGACAACTGGAAGACAGTCCGAGTCAACCCACCTTGTCTACATACAAAATGAATGACAAAGAACCTTCTAATACTGTAAAACAGTCTACTAACAAAGAAAACAAACCTTACAAGAGTGCTTTCGCTGCACCCATCTCTAGGGAATATAATCTAAGGACAGAAAAGAACCACAAAAAAATTTTAAACTGCTTTTGTTAGTCTTACAATAATAGTTTTATATTAGTATTATTAACTTGAAACTTTTTATAAATATAAAGCAGGTAAGAAATTATGTTAAATCCATCATAAAACAAAATTTTCAGAAAGGAAAAATACTTAACTTTTACTTTACATCTCACCTGAAAATTAGGGATTTTGGTGAGATGGAGTCCTTGAGGAAAGGGAAAAAAAACTTATATTCACATAATACAAATGAGGCTTTAAAACTCTGTACATTCTAAAATGTATCCAACACCTATTACAGCCACGTCTTTCTTTCTACAGTACCTATCACCTGTATTATTACAATAGCCTAAGAGTCTCCAAAGTTCTCCATTCTATGGTTCCAAAGTACCTATCTAGCCATACAGTACCACCTTTAAATGCACTTTACTCTTCAAGTGAGTATATTGGTATCATTCTAACATGTCCCACAAACTTCCACTTTTTTGCTTTTAGTTGTTTCAACTGCACTTGTTGAAATTCGTCTATTCTTCTTCAAATATTGTATCTTTATGATACCTATTCAAATATCAACATTAAAGATGTCTGGCTACTTTCCTCCTGTATCCCTAAGTGCAGTTTTATTACTCTTCTCAAAACTGGACAACAGTAAAAAGATTATTAGACCAGAAGTCAGAACGCTGACATTTTCCTTTTAATGCTACTGGCTTTTGACATTAAGACATTATATCAAGTCATTTTAACTTCCCGGAGCCCCAGTTTCTTCAACTGTGTAAGAGAATAAAACCTAATCTACACACCTCACAGGTGGGAATGCATGCAAAAGCCACTTATAACCTATTAAGTGTTAACATTATTATGATGTCACCTTTTAATATGCATATTTTTTCAACCACTACCAGATTATAAGCATTTAAAAAGCACTCTGTCATGCTCTGGTTTCTCTTCGGAATGAATAAATCTTTTGCCTTTTTTAACAAAACAAAACAAATCAGCAGCCTGTATCTTATAAGGCACCTAAAACATTATTCAAATATATTTTTAAGCTTTCATAAATAATAAAACATAGCTCTCATGCTCCAGCATATAAAATATAATCCGGCTGAGTGCATGGTTCACACTATCATTCCAGCACTTTGGGGGGCCGAGGCGGGAGGATCACTTGAGCTCTGGGCAACATAGGGAGACCCAGTATCTACCCCAAAAAAAAAAAAAAATTGGTTTTAATTAGTCAGGTACGGTGGCATGCACCTGAAGTTCCAGCTACTGGGGAGGATGATGTGGGAGGATCACATGGGCCCAGGAGTTTGAGGCTGCAGTGAGGTATGATTATACCACCATTGCACTCCAGCTGGGGCGAAAGAGTGAGACCCCATCTCAAAAAAATAAAGTATAAGTCAAGCAGTATTTACATACAATTTTTGCCTTGATTAAAACAAAACAATGTCAGCTGGGCACAGTGGCTCTTGCCTATAATTGCAGCACTTTGGGAGGCCAAGGCAGGCGGATCACGAGGTCAGGAGATCGAGACCATCCTAGCTAACACAGTGAAATCCCATCTCTCCTAAAAATACAAAATTAGCCAGGCATGGTGGCAAGTGCCTGTAGTCCCAGCTATTTGGGAGGCTGAGGCAGGAGAACTGCTTGAATTTGGGAGGCAGAGGTTGCAGTGAGCCAAGATCGTGCCACTGCACTCCAGCTTGGGCGACAGAGCGAGACTCCATCTCAAAAAAAAATAGGTAACTAAAAATAAAAAATAAAACAGTATCTACAAGTCTTCACACAGATATCTTTCCAGGAAAACTACAGTCAAATAAATATTTCTATCATAGATCCCTGATTTAGTTCATCTGAATCACAATTAGTTAACTGACAGGTGACAAGGGATGCTTTAAAATGGCTGATGAATACTTAAACTAAATAAAAAATTCCAACCTCAATATTTATCTATGTGATGTAAAGTGTCTGTGTGATTATGACAGTGGTACTCTGTCCAACTCAACTAATTTATCCAGCATTCACAGCAGTTAAGCCTTGGTGCCTTAGTTTACCCTAAAATTACAAAGTTTGATACCATGGTTATTTCAGTGACATAAAGCCACAGATTTTTTATTTCTTTTTAAGAGACAGGATCTCACTCTGTGGTCCAGGCTAGAGTGCAGTCATGCGATCAAAGCTCACTGCAACCTCAAACGCCTGGGCACAAGGGATTCCCCTGCCTCATACATCCAAATAGCTAGGACTACAGGCGTGTGCACCTTAATTACAAAAATAATGTTATAATTATTTTCTGTAGAGACAGGGTCATGCTGTGTTGCCCAGGCTTGTCTCAAGTTCCTGGTCTAGGGCAGTCATCCACCTGAGCCTTAATAAATGGTGGGATTACAGACGTGAGCCACCATGCCTGGCCAGCAACAGATTTTTTTAAAAATGAATATGTAGGGCTGGGTGTGGTGGCTCACAGCTGTAATCCCAACACTTTTGGAAAGCTGAGGCGGGCATATTACCTGAGGTCAGGAGTTCAAGACCAGACTGGCCAATATGGTGAAACCCAGTCTCTATTAAAAATACAAAACTTAGACAGATGTGGTGGTGTGCGCCTGTAATCCCAGCTACTCAGGAAGCTGAGGCAGGAGAATCGCTTGAACCCAGGAAGTGAAGGTTGCAGTGAGCCGAGATCACACCATTGCACTCCAGCTTGGGCAACAAGAGCGAAACTCCATCTCAAAAAAAAAAAAAAAAAAGTATTGATTTTCATTAAGCTGTTAGATTTTGTATTTTCCTGATCTTTTACAAATGCAAAGTTAATTGACAGGCAACATTCATAAATTTTTTTTTTAAATGGAAGGTAAGGGGTTGTGATAGTTAAGACAAAGGTAAGGCAAGTTCTCCCTCTTTTTCCCTCCCACCTTCCTCCTCATGGGGCTTGGACACCTCTCTTCTGCCCTTGGACCTCAGAACTCCATATTCTCTGGTCTCTGGCCTCCAGGATTTACACCAGCAGCTCCCCAGGTGCTTAGGTCTTTGTCCTCAGACTGAGTGTTATAACACAGGCTTCCCTGGTTAGGAAGCATTCAGACGTAAGACTGAATCAGGCTTCCCCAGTTTTCTCCAAGCTTGTAGACAACCTAGGTTGGTCTTCTCAAACTCCATTAGCATGTGAGTCAATTCCCACAGTAAATTCACACACACATTTTTTTCCACCTCTCTGAAGAACCTGGACTAACGCAGGGGTAAAAATGACACCCTGGTCCTATAACCTGTAATCATGAACTTACTGTAAGAACTGGAGAAAGGCTAGGCACGGTGGCTCACGCCTCTAATCCCAGCACTTTGGGAGGCAAAGGCTGGTGGATCATGAGGTCAGGAGATTGAGACCATCCTGGCTAACACGGTGAAACCCTGTCTCTACTAAAAATACAAAAAATTGGCCAGGCATGGTGGTGGGCACATGTGTTCCCAGCTACTCGGGAGGCTGAGGCAGGAGAATGGCATGAACTTGAGGTGGAGCTTGCAGTGAGCCAAGATCCCACCACTGCACTCCAGCCTGGGCAACAGAGCGAGACTCCGGCTCAAAAAAAATAAAAGAAGTCCTTGAGTTGCCCTTGAAAACCACATAAACCTGTAATATCGTGTGACAACAGAAAGCAAGAAAATTACCAAAAATTGCTAGGGACTTGTCAAAAGGATACAGGAGCCAACCTGAGTACTGATAAAGAAAACAACGCAATAACCTAAAACATAAATGTGCATAAATCCATGCAGTCATAGTATAGGCTATTTTAATAGCAGTTATATCACACTGTTGGCTGATCATTTCTTGGGAAGTTGGTATTTCACCAAAAAAAAAAAAAAAAAAAAAAAAAGTTTTTGTATCCAGTATTATAGTTCCTTAGATCTCATCCACACTCTTCCACTTATTTGTAATTAACTTTTTTAATCTAAAAATAAGATTCTACAAATAATTCCTGTTACACATTTTAATCAGTTGTTGCTACAGTGCCTGATAAAATGGCAGTCATCATTGGTAAGAAATCCTCTGAAAGTTTAACTCTTAAAAATAATAGTCAAACATCAAGAAGAGGTAGCAGCAAAATAAAAACATGTCACAAGTATTTGGGTCTATATAATCGATTAAAATAAATATGGGTAGAAAAGGAAAACAATAAGAGTTAGACAAGAATGAGGACTAGTAATTAATGAGGGTAGCAAATCACTTTATGTGTTCATTTAAAAAAAAAAAAAAAAAAGCTCACCCTGTATGTGATGTTGCTGAGTTCCATAAAGACAAATATCAGGCAGCAAGATGTAACAGAAAGAGTCCTGGACTGAGTCAGGAGACCTTTGTTCTAGTCCAAGGCCTCAGTTTCCTCTTCTGTAAAATGGGGGTACTGAATTAGATAATATGAAAGGGCCCCTCTAGCTTTAACACTGAGTGATCCTAAAGATGAATTTAGGAAGAATCAATCAAATGTAAGATGTTTGTTAACAGTAAGGTTTAACTGTTAACACTGGAAACAGCAGTAAGGAACAAGGTTGAAAATAATTTTCATAAGGACATAATTATGTCCTCAATAAAAAGGACATAAAATTTTAAATTGCAAAAAGCAATTGCTTTCTATCTTTTAACTACTAGAAAGCTTTTTAGAATTTATCAGCCTCAGTACCATGATCAGGCTTAATCATTATCATCTAAGCTGAATTAGTAACGAGTAACCCAAATTATGGCCCAAAAAGACCTAATTCACCTTTGGCCAGGCTGCCCAAGTAAATCTAGAAAATAGCACACCTTTGAGCTAGTACTTACTTTAAGTGATAAAGTGCCCATAACTGTCCCGGATTAAATAACTGAACAAAGAATAAAATGACAAGAAAAATGATTAGAGTAAATTAAACTATTTAAATTTAACATGCAATAAAACAATAAGTATGCTTGTGATATCCTTCTGTGTTGATGAGCATATTTTCCCTACTCATAATATTTTTTTCTGGTTCTCTCAAAGTAGAATCTGGCTTCTCCTTCTGACAATAAAGCTAATTGAAAGGAAAAAAAAAACATTTTTTTTAGTGACACACAGAAACATTTTTTAAAAAACAGTGTCTCCATGTTTAAGTTTTCTATACTGAAAGAAATCAAACATCTATCAGTAACAATAGGTGCTGGGTACCTCAAAATCTGTGGTTTTCTAACTAATTTCCTAAATATAATTAACTGCCTGGTTCTAGGAAATTCTCCAGGGTCTGACAAATTTAACAACTAGCTTAAAGTTCAAAGATCAACTGATGTTCTACTTTATATTTCTTTATTCCTTTATACTTCATTGCTTATGTTGATGCTAAGATTCTTACTTGGCAGACTTAACACTTCAAGGATATGAGAACCAGTAAACATATCTCTACAATCAAGAAGCTCTTAAAAAATCTACTTTTAAAGGATGTAAAGATATGATGAAACATGCAATGGAAAAACCTTGTTTTTTAAAGTTTTTCTTAAATGCAAATTACCTAAAGTGATTCTAAAATAACTTGGCATACATGCAAGTCCACTACTTAGTCATTTGAACATTTCACCTTGGCAATACACAGTACCTCCTAACACAACATTCAGAATCATTAATAAGATTTCTCTCTTGTTCTTGGCCAGTCTTAAGATGGATGTAATATCAATGTGTTTCTGAGATAGAAATCTTTGAAGCAAAACTTTCATTTACATTAAATGTATTTTTCATTTTGATTTTGGTATTATGATGGCAAATAACAGAAATTGCAATCATATACGGATAACTCTTTAGGGTTCCATTTTGATCATGAGCTGTTTTCAGCAATTTTATCCATCTACCTTACCTTGTCCATCATTTTTTTCACAGAGACTTAAACATTCAGATATTTAATAACAGGTGGGTTGTGGTGCCTCACACCTTTAATACCAGCACTCTGGCAGGCTGAGAGAGAAGGATCACTTGAGCCCAGGAGTTCTACACCAGCCTGGGCAACATAACAAGACCTCATCTCTGTTACAATAGTATTATCTTTATTCAGTATAATTACAGTACTGTATAATATAGTATATATATTACTATGTATAATACATACAGTATTATACGTTATAGTCTTTAGTCAGTATTACATAGATGTAAATGAGCTCCTGCAAAAAATTAAGTCTAACTGAACTATTGTTTCTGTTTGGGTAACATATTCTCCTCTAGGAAGACATTGGTACTAAAATTAGAAGTTAAGGATAATTTGATGTTTAAATAACTAGCTGGTACACAGTGTGAAACCCACTCGATTGTTCATCACTAGATTTCTATCTAGAAGGCATAAACACACAATTGTAATTCTACCATCTCCAAAGTTAGCACACAACACAATTTTCTCAAAGACCAAAATGCCTCATTTAGATATCAGTAATATAGAATTCTCACAACAAAATGACTAGGGCTAGGCGCAACATAGCAGTTTTACTTTGATAAAGTTATAATATATACAAATGGTGATTTAAACAAAAAAATTACTGCAATACATCTGGAGTGATAAAAAGACAAAAGACCAAAAATGAAGTCCAAATTTTTGGTTTCTAGAGAAATATCAAATCATTATAACATCAAGTAATTTCATGTTATGTTCTCAAATGAATTTAAAATTGAAGTGCTTCCAAAAAAAAAACCAGAGAGAAAGTGAAATAAATTTAAAAATCTTATATCTTGTAATTACAAATTATATTTTAATATCAATATTTTACTTTTCTCTCATCCCCACTCACAATTTAATCTGATATATATATTTAAAAATTGAGGCTATTAGAATAACTTTCCTAACAGCAAATTAACAGCGGTCAGAAAATGAACCAGTATTTATAACATTTATGCATAACACTGGATGTTACAGTACTGAATTTTAATATGACTATACTTGTATCTCAAAACTTTATGAAAGAACCATAAAATCCTGTCACAGTGCTTTTTAATCCAACAACTCACTAACAGACCATTACTAAATTTCTAAGATAGAGATTTTATATATATTGTATATATATGTGTGTGTGTGTGTGTGTGTGTGTGTATTTTTTTTGAGACAGTCGCACTGTGTCGTCCAAGCTGGAGTGCAGTGGCACAATCTCGGCTCACTGCAAGCTCCGCCTCCCAGGTTGACGCCATCCTCCTGCCTCAGCCTCCCAAGTAGCTGGGACTAGAGGCGCCCGCCACCACACCAGCTAATTTTTTGTATTTTTAGTAGAGACGGGGTTTCACGGTGTTAGCCAGGATGGTCTCGATCTCCTGACCTCATGATCCATCTGTCTCGGCCTCCAAAGAGATTATATTTTAAAATAAATTCTAATCAATCCAATCTCGCTAATAATTCCACCATAAAAATCATACAGCATTTTTTTTTTAAATAAATACAACACACTTAAAAAAGTGTCCTAAGCCATACTCCACAAATGACTATTGGTCAATTAAGAGAGTGGAAACAAACTCTTAATAATTTCCTCCCGTGGCCGGGCGCGGGGGCTCATGCCTGTAATCCCAGTACTTCAGGAGACCGAGGTGGGTGGATCATGACGTCAAGAGATCAGACCATCCTGGCTAACATGGTGACACCCCATCTCTACTAAAAATACAAAAAATTAGCCAGGCGTGGTGGTGGGCACCTGTAGTCCCAGCTACTCGGGAGGCTGAGGCAGGAGAATGGCATGAACCTGGGAGGTGGAGATTGCAGTGAGCCAAGATTGTGCCACTGCACTCCAGCCTGGGCGATGACAGAGCAAGACTCCGTCTCTAAATAAATAAATAAAATAATTTCCTCCCATAGCATTTTCGAAAACGTGTTCGAAATTAGCAATTCCATGAATTCCATCTCCCATTAATCATACTTGAATCTGAGCATAGTCTAATTGCGTATCCATCCCCTCCAAATGTAGGTATTAGAAATGACCTTAATTAGCCTTTGCTACATCATTTTGAAATGATCAAGTTAGTATGTGTGTTTTGTCTTGTGCTTTTATTTACTCGTATTTCTCTATCCTTCTGCATCATAAGCAGGTCAGAGCTTAATGCACCAGCAGAAAAATGTTACCGATGAGCTCTTCAAACTATTTTCAAATTTAAAGAAATGAATTTTGATGAATGCCATTAAAAAAACAACAACAACATATTAACAGGAACCTGACTTCGAGAAATACCATCCACTGGTCTCCATTTTTTCTTAACATTTTACTATGAAAATTTTCAAACATACAGAAAAAAATGAAAACAATATCCACATAGCTACCACCTACAATTTAAAATTAACATTTCCTCATATTTGTTTTAATACATCTATTCAAAGAACTTGCAGTCATCAGTATACTTCGATAAATACTGCAACTTGCCCATCAAGTAATGTTTTTTATTTTTTATTTTTATTTTTTTTAAGGAAAAACTTGGCCGAGCACAGTGGCTCATGCCTGTAATCCCAGCACTTTGGGAAGCTGAGGCAGGCGGATCACGAGGTCAGGAGTTCGAGACCAACCTGGTCAACATGGTGAAACCCCATCTTTACTAAAAATACAAAAATTAGCTGGGCATAGTGGTGGGCACCTGTAATTCCAGATACTCGGGAGGCTGAGGCAAGAGAATCATTTGAACCCGGGAAGTAGAGGTTGCAGTGAACCGAGACTGCCCCATTGCACTCCAGCCTGGGTGACAGGGCGAGACTCCATCTCAAAAAAAAAAAAGGGGGGGTGGGGGGAGGAACGGAAAGGAATGGAAAGGAATAGAGAAGGGAGAGGAGAAGGGAGAGGAAAGGAGAGGGAAGGGAAGGGAGAGGAAAGGAGAGAGGGAAGGGAAGGGAGAGGAAAGGAGAGAGGGAAGGGAAGGGAGAGGAAAGGAGAGAGGGAAGG
>NW_012102155.1:1544908-1605193 GCF_000951045.1 Mandrillus leucophaeus
AGGGAAGGGAAGGGGGAAGGGAAGGGAAGGGGGAAGGAAAGAGAAGGGGGAAGGGAAGGGAACGGAAGGGGGAAGGGAAGGGAAAAGAAGAAAAGACTTACACAAAATACAATGGACGTATACTGGCTATACCATTCAGTAAGTTTTGACAAATGTTATGTACCTGAGTAACGTAAATCCCTAACGGAACACAGAACATTGCCAACACCTTAGAAAGCTGCCACATGCACTTCTCCACTTAATCCCCTTCCTCACCACTCATTCCTACCACCTGCCAACCTCTTCATCTTTCCCCTTCATAACTTCGTTTTGCCTGCCCTACCCCACATGCACAATAGATGAGTTCTGTATGGTTTTAGGACATCATATATACAGAATCACATATGATGGCTTGTTTTGTGTAAGACTACATTCAGTCAGCATAATGTTTTAGAGATTAATCCAAGTTGCTGCAGACATCAACGCCTTGGTTCCTTCCTATTGCTTAGTAGTATTCCATTGTACACATACAGCAACTTGATAATCCATTTTCTTGGTTTATAGACACCTGAATGGTTTCCAGTTTAGGGGTCAACCCCATATTTTAGCAGAGTTTATAAACCAAATTTGGTACTCCACCTCTATGGGTATTTTCTTCCTGGATTTCCTCCTTCCCCGTGCTGGACTCCATTACTCTGCAGTGCAGCGTTAGTTCTGAACAATTCTCTAGTTCCTCTGCCAAAGGGAACTTGTCCCCAGGCAAAGATCTGTCAATAACAGGAAACTCCAACGCCATTCTCATGAGACTCCAATCCAGTCTGGCTTCTACTTGTTTCAGGTTTGTTCTAGGGTGTCCTCATAATGTTTGTTTTTCATATGTTGTCCAGAGATTGTAGTTACTATTTGTGGGAGGATTTGTTCCATAGGAGCCCCTACTCCATTTGTGGAATTATATAACTCTCTACTATTCTTCTGAGCACACTTGTTCAACACTATAATTGGCCTACTTTTTTGGTGTTCCCCGCAACGCTTACCAGCTAGATTGAGCCAGTTTCTTTCAATCAAAAAAGCCAAACTAAACCAGAAATGAGGCCTCCAGGAACTGAAGAGCATAAGAAAAAATCCCTAAGAGAGAACTGGAGAAGTGGATCCTGTAATTCTTCCTATGAACCAACACAAGTTCCAAATTCATCCCAAGATGTGCATGTGGAACATACCTAAAGAAGCACTACAAAGGTCTTGAGAACTGAAGGCACAAATCACCTTCAGGTTCCATACTAACTCCTCAGAGGCTCATTCAGGAAGCAGACTCAAAGTAGCTTAGCAAAGACTTTGAAAACTGAACCGATGTTGGAACCACTGCCCACGGGTGCCACAGAATTTGGGAGTCTGAGCCTATGGATGTTAATTGCCTGCTTTCATTTAAAAACAACAACATTCTCTAGGAATGGTACAGATGAAGAAAATCTGATCATTCTCAAAGGAAAAGAAAATAACAGATACTAATCCTAAGATGATCCAGGTGTCAGAATTCTCAAAGATGTCCGTGAAGGGACACGAAAGACAAGTTCTCAGAAGTAGACACTATAAAAAAAGAACCAAATGGAAACTTTATGATTGAAAAAATATGGGAAAAAATTCTAAGACAATAGGAAGTATAGAAAAATGATAGCAAAAATTTGATCTTCCTGAATAAGAGATTACAACATAGATGATAATAAAATTCTAAGTTTTAATAAAAGAAAATTTTTCCAAAATAACAAATGCCTTTAGCTCTCAAAAGTAATGAAAAAAATCTAGAGACCTGTCATTATCAAGATGCCTTCAACCTTATTATTCTATGGGTGCCTGAGGTCCACTGAAAACTCTCATGATTCACCTCTATACAATCTGTGTTACACAAAATTTAAAAGAATCCTGGAGTGCAAATGAGGAGATACAGTTCAAGTCTTGGTTCTGTAATGGAATCAATTCTCTAAACATTAGTTCTTCATTTGTAAAATGAGGATTAAACTCAATAGAACTTACTTAGCTTTGTAACATAGTCCCAATATCTAATTTTAGGAACCCTCAAAAGTCATTCCAGTCTCCCCAGATATTAGCACTGGCCAAGTCCACACACGTAAGCTTTAAATTATCTAGTAGCCACATGAAAAAGTTAAGAAACAGGCAGAATTTATTCTAATATTTTATGTAACCAAATATATCTGGAATATTATAATTTCTTATAATCAATATTTTAAAATTGAGATATTTTACTTAAAAAACAAAAAAATTAAGTCTTCAAAATCCAGCATGCATTTTACATTTACAGCACATCTCAATTCTGACTAGTCATATTTCCAAGTGTTCAACAGCTACGTATTTCCAGTGGTTACCATATTGGATAAGTCTAAGTATAGAAGTGAAATGGTTGGGGAGGGGAGCCAATAGCAAACAAGGGCCAAGGTGTCTCAATATGGGTAGCCTGTCTTACATACATACATACATACACAAGCTGTATGTTCAGGTGGTAATGAAAGCGTCTGCCCTGTTACATGGCATAGGGTTGGAGCAATGGAAGTCTGTTTTCTGAAATAAATTTTCATCTCTCTACTATAATTAGAACACACAATTGTTTTTAAGAAAAAAAATGGATTTCTCACCAATAAAACAGATACTAACAACTTTACATGGTTACAGCAATATTTAAGTAAGATAACTACCTCTCTATGACAGAACATATACAGTTGACCCTTGTCCAAAGCAGGAGTTAAGGGTGTCAACCCAGCCAATCAAAAATCCACATATAACTTCTGACCTCCCAAAAACCTAACTACTAACAACCTAGTTATGACCAGAAGCCTTACTAATAACGAAAACACACACATCTTACATGTTGTAGGTATTAGATATTGTATTCTTACAATAAAAGAAGTTAGAGAAAAGGTTATTTAAAAAATCGTAAGGAAAATATATTTACCATTCATTAAATGGAAGTGAATCATTCTGAAGGTCCTCATCCTCTTCACAAGGCTGAGGAGAAGTTGGTTTTGCTGTCTGAGGGATGGGAGAGGTAGAAGAGGTGGAAGGACAGGCAGGAAAGGCAGGCATACTAGATCTAATTTTTATTTTTAAAAAACCAAGTAAAAGTGAACCCACATAGTCCACACCTGTGTTGTTCAAGGGTCAACTATACTAACCCTTCCATTTTGGGGTTGATTTTCACTCATTCATTTACTTAAAAAAAAAAAATTAAACTAATCAAAACGGTTTTGGGCATTTTTCCCTTACACGTTTAAAGTACCTCTATGTAATCTGTTCTATAATCACAAGCCCTTAGGCTCTAAGTCACTTTTTTAAAAATATCAGGTTGCAATAAAAAATGATCCAAATAAACACCTGACAGGAAATGAATGCCTAATATATAGAGGATTGTGAAGGAAGAACTTTAGCATTCCAACCTTTTTGTTTTAAAGACCCTCCTTACGGGTGCTAGTAAATCACAGGAAAAGAGAGAAAACAGGCATGGGGAAGGATATCTGTTCCTATGAACCAGGATTAAAATGAAAAGATATAACTAAAATTAAGTGGCTTAAGAAACAGGACAGAAGTTGAAGAAGCAAACCAATAGAACCTGTATAAAACTAGAAGTTCCTGTCCTTTACAAACTAACTTTATAATGTTAATTTGTCTCTCAAGCAAAAATTTTTGTTTAAATCATGCAATATTATCCACTGGATGGATGGATGAATGAAAAGAAAAAAGAACGGGAAGGGGGGAAGTCTTCAAATGGCTTCAATATACCACTGAAATAAGAAATGGCCTTCGGTTTCCAATTTTATGGTTATATTGGACCATGCTGTCCAACCACGAATAGTCAAAATCTAGTCAGACCAAATTTAATATAGTACACCCGAAGAAAATTAGGAAACTTAAAAGTCAGCCAGATAATATTCAGTGATAGGACACCTTTTGTTTTAACATTACCGTGTTAAACATCTATCCCTCTATTGTGGGTGTATGCCGTTGCTCTCATACTACTCTGTGTTTCTCGAGATAAGAGAGCTAGTATTTTATTCCTGGTTGAATAGTGCCTACACTGAGAATTTATAGAAAGGACAGCAAAATTATTTGAAACATGAACAATGTTGTAAAATAAAAATACTAATTCACCATTAATAGTGAACTAACTCCCTATATTACAGTTAATATAAATTGAGCACCCCAATCCAAAAATCCAAAATCCAGAATGTTCCAATATCTGCAATTTTTGGAGCAGTGATATAACGCCACAAGCAGAAGATTCCACACTTGATCTCATACGACAAGTCACAGTCAAAATTCTGGTTCATGCACAAAATTATTTAAAATACTGTATAAAATTGCCCTCAGGCTATATATATAAGGAGTACATAAAACATAAATGAACTTTGTGTTTAGACTTGGATCCTATCCCCAAGATATCTCATTACAGATATGCAAATATTCCGAAATCTAACTAAATATGAAATCTGAAATACTATGGTCCCAAGTGTTTAGGATAACCAATGCTCAACCTGTATAAAGATTAAATCCATGTAAAAATCCAAGCTTTCTCTGCCTTTCACGTGATACCACAGTCTTTCCCGGCTTCCATTTTAGGGTCAGTTATTTCAGCCTCTAATGACAGGCATACATTCTCAACGAAATGAAAATGGTTCACACGATATCATGTGACAATGTCATTCTTTCTTCACATTTAATAATGCCACTTCCGAATCATGATGGTAAAAGATTAAAAATGAAAATAGTAACAATAAACTTTCCTACAGTAAATAGAACCAATTAATTTACTGATGCTACATTTATAAGTAGGTAATAATCACTGACTCCTCGCTATGCACCACACTCTTTCCTGGCAGCAACCTGTTGGCAGGGTCACAACTCCTTGAGGTCTTGTCTTCAGTCTGGCAAGTCATAACTTCTTTCGGTTAAGAATAATCAAGTTATGAGATAAGAGATGTTAACAAAATACAGCAGGGCGGTTTATGAGTGAAAGAGGTGATTTACTAATTACACTGAGAAATGTAACTCCCAGTAGACTAGAATATTCATTGATGCAGAAGAGGCCGGCAAGGCCCAGCCCACATTCCCTCATCACTCAACTTTCCTGAGCAGCTGGGTAGTTTTTTACTGCAAAGCACCCTGAGGCCAAACAGCAGGTCAGGAGCTGCTGCCTTGCCCTCTGCAAAGCCTAACTCGCTGACTAAGGAATGGGGGTTAGGTGACAAAGTAACCCAGGTTCCTTGCCCCTTGGGTGGAAAAACAGACATGTTCTACACTGTCCCCCGAGGCTGCCACATGATTTGAGTCCAATTGCACAAAAATATTAGTCTTTCAGGCACTCGGTATCAGCCTCCTTTTCCCTTTCTGGCTTCCCCACAGGAACTTTCTAGATCCACCTTTCCAACAAAGGGTTATAATCAAGGGTCTGGTTCCTCAGGAATCAAACCTATGAGAACTGCTCAGCATCATTCCATTCTTTGTGGAAGAGTCCTGTTGTTAAACCAAATTAATTTTTAGAAGTTGTGGGATGACTATACAATCAGAACAAGAGGAAATAGAAGGGCTCAAGGGATTGATCAATATAGTTGGTAGACTTTTCTGCAAAGTAAGAATCTATCTTTGGAACAGTTCAAAGAAAAAGATATGCAAACAGTTCCAAAATAAACTAGCAAACAACTATAAAATAAATGAAAATATGCAAATTAGAACCATAGTGAAATACTATTTCTAACCTATCAGATTAAAAGACAAATACGTATCAAAGGGAAAAAGGGAACCTCATATATTGCTGGAAGGAACATAAGATGGCATAATGCTTTACAGAAGGGAATTTGGCAAATTGACACCCACATTTCATGCTATCTAAAAACTTCCACTCTTGAAATAGCTATCTGTGTAACAGAGTAGAATGCAGCTGTAAAACAATGAATAAAGACTATATCCCATCCTGGCTAACAGGGTGAAACCCCATCTCTACTAAAAAATACAAAAAGCTAGCCGGGCGAGGTGGCGGGCGCCTGTAGTCTCAGCTACTCGGGAGGCTGAGGCAGGAGAATGGCGTGAACCCGGGAGGCGGAGCTTGCAGTGAGCCGAGATCCGGCCACTGCACTCCAGCCTGGGCGACAGAGCAAGACTCTGTCTCAAAAAAAAAAAAAAAGACTATATCTACGTCCTGCTATGAAGTGATCTCCAGAATATTTAAGAATACGTATGTATTTGTTTACATTTGAGCAAGATAAAAAATAGTTTGATTTTTGTAAGTAACTTGGTTACTTACAAAAGGAGGAAGAATGTATCTCACTTTGAAGTGGTATGTTTCCTAGGATTATAAAACAAAATTAAAACAAATATTTTAAATTCTAAATACTAAAAATAAAATGAAACAAATTGGCCTGGCTTCGGCACAGTGGCTCAGGCCTGTAATCCCAGCACTTTAGCAGATTGAGGCCAGGAGGATTGCTTGAGCCCAGGAGTTCAAGACCAGCCTGGGCAACACAGGGAGACACTGTTTCTACTTTAAAAAAAAAAAAAAAAAAGTTGGCCAGGTGCGGTAGCTCATGCCTGTAATCCAAACACTTTGGGAGACTGAGGCGGGTAGATCACGAGGTCAGGAAAGAGACCATCCTGAACAACATGGTGAAACCCCATCTCTATTAAAAATGCAAAAATTAGCTGGGCATGGCAGCATGCACCTGTAGTCCCAGTTACTCAGGAGGCTGAGGCAGCAGAATTGCTTGAACGATTGAGGCGGAGGTTGCAGTGAGCCAAAATGGCACCACTGCACTCCAGCCGGGCGACAGAGCGAGACTCCGTCTCAAAATAACATAACGTAACATAACAGAACAGAACAGAACAGAACAGAACAGTAAAAAAAATTAGCCAGGCATGGTGGCACGCACTTGTGGTCCCAGCTACTTTGGGAGGTGGAGGTGGGAGAATCAATTGAGCCCAGAAGGGCAGGGCTGCAGTGAACCACAATCACGCCACTGCACTCCTACCTGGGTGACTGAATGACACAGTGTTGAAAAGAAAAGGAGAAAAGAGAGAAAAAGAAAAGAGGGAGAGGGGAAGAGAAGAAGAAAAGGGGAAGGGGAGCAGGAATTGGGGAGATAGGGGAGAGAAAGGACAAGTTGACCCAACTATGTATCAAACTGGTGGTAGGCAGGGGGCGGATTACACATGAGGACTTACTTTAAAACGTAATACTTAGCTGTAATCCCACTGAGACGTGGACAAAAAAAGAAAAATGAAAACGATAGTCACTACTCATACTGGTTAAATATACATTTATAAATGTAAAAATATGTATAATTTTATATTATGTTTATTTTTATATTTACATGTACTTAAAGTACTTATAAAGTACATGTACTCTATTTTTTATACTCTTTGTTTAATGTATTACTTTCTATTATGTTTACATATTAAGTATTGCATATTATATAACATAAATATATAAATATTCTTTTTCACTAAAAGGAATCAGGACTTCTTAGAGACATAGCTGATCTGAGGACCAACAAAGGACACGTACAAGATGAGCTTTGGCCAACATCTTGTTTTGTCAGAAAGCAAGGAAGTTACCAGAGAGAGAATACTAGAGTCACATCAAAAAAGACTCAGAAGTAAACTTGAAAAGGCTCTTTTGGCCAAGGGAATGACATCAGTAAGAATACAAACTACAGTGCAATAAAACATATCAAATGCTTAAATCCACAAGCTCACAATAACTCAAAAAAATCCTCACTTGTTACTTAGAAAGGTATTCAAGAACCCTAGAAAGGCTTCCAGGAAACAACTCAGTACTTTGAAAACTGGTAAATAAAGGAAAGAATCATGCATTTCATATGCCTTTGTGCAATCTGTGCCACAGAGTAATGAAATATCTGTTAGGGAAAGTTTCTCTTTATAGAAATGTTACATATAATAAAAGCTTGATATAACTGGAATATCAACATTTTCTTTGCCCTCATGAAAATAATGGTTCTAGGAATGATCATTAATGTCGCCTACTGTCAGGAATAAAAAACAAACATTAGGTGCTTCTTTATGCAAGCATACAGTGAGTGTCCTTTATCTAAAATGATTGGGACCACAAGTTTTTCAGATTTTGAAATATCTGCAGTGTAACAGTTTAGTACTCCCAATCTGAAAATGTGAAATCCAAAATGCTCCAATGAGCATTTCCTTTGAGTGCTGTGTTAGTGCTCAAAAGATTTCAGATGTTGGAGCATTTCAGATTAGAGGTATTCCATCTATATTTAGCACCACCTGTGAAATATTCTGCCACCCCAACCTCTCAAAATAATAAAGGAAAAAAACCTAAATTAAGATTAGATTAATCTTAATTAATTAGATGAAGCCGTTAGCTACAACCACCAATATAAGGAAAAGATTAACCTTATACTATAGAAATCCAATAAATAAAATACAGAATGTAGAAAACTTCACAGGACAAATAAAAGGGAAAAAATAGGTAGAAGCATAAGCTATACCCAGTAACCAAACGTAATGTGTAAGTTTTGTTGATTCTGTAAAAACATATTAGGAGTAGTTCAGAAAAATCAAAGCTAAGTAGACAGTTGGTAGTGTTAAATTATTGTCAACACCTCACATCCATTAGGATAGGCACTAGCAAACAAACAGTAAATGTCCAGTGTGTAGAACCCTGTTGTACTGTTGGTAGGGATGTAAAATGGTGCTGCTGCTCTGGAAGGAGTACAGAACTTTTTCAAGGGGGCGGGGGGGAACCCTAGAATTACCATATGATCCAGCAATCCCTGTTCTGAGATCCCAAAAAGAATTCCAGTTCTAAAAAGAGTTGAAATCAACATGTCAAAGAGATTTGCACATCCATGTTCAAAGCAAGACTATTCATAATAGCCAAAAGGTAGAAGCAACCCAAATGTCTACCAACAAATGAATGGATAAAGAAAATGTGGTATGACTTCCATTGAACACAGTACTTACTGGAAGTCCTAGCCAGAGCAATCAGACAAGAAAAGACATCAAGGGCATCCAAATCGGTAAAGAGGAAGGCAAACTGTTGCTGTCTGCTGATAATATGATTGTATACCTAGAAAACCCTAAAGACTCCTCCAAAAAGCTCCTAGAAGTGATAAAATGAATTCAGCAAAGTTTCAAGATACAAAATTAATATACACATCAACAGTGACCAAGTGGAGAATCAAATCAAGAACTCCCTTTTACAGCTATTGTAGTAGCTGCAAAAATAAAATAAAATACTTAGGAATATAGCTAACCAAGGAGATGAAAGACCTCTACAAGGAAAACTAAAAAACACTGCTGAAAGGAATCACAGATGACACAAATAGAAACACATCCCAAGTTCATGGGTGGGTAGAATCAGTATTTTGAAAATGACCATACTGCCAAAAGCAATCTACAAATTCAATGCAATTCCCATCAAAATACTGCCAACATTCTTCACAGAAATACAAAAAACAGTCCTAAAATCCTATGGAATCAGAGAAGAGCCCACATAGCCAAAGCAAGACTAAGCCAAAATAACCAATTTGGAGTCATAAACATTACCTGACCTCGAACTATACTATAAGGCCATAGTCACCAAAGCAGCATGGTACTGGTATAAAAATGGGCATATAGGCCAATGGAACAGAACAGGGAACCCAAAAATAAAGCCAAATACTTACAGTCAACTGATCTTCGACCAAGCAAACAAAAACACAAAGTGGGGATAGGACACCCTATTCAATGAATGGTGCTGGGAGAACTGGCAAGCCACACATAGAAGAAGGAAACTGTATCCTCATTTCTCACCTTACACAAAAATGAACTCAAGATGGATCCAAGAGTTAAATCTAACACCTGAACCCATAAAAATTCTAGAAGATAACATTGAAAAAACCCTTCTAGACACTAGCTTGGGCAACAACTTCATGACCAAGAACCCCAAAGCAAATGCAACAAAAACAAAGATAAATTAAGATGGGACTTAATTATTAACTAAAAAGCTTCTGCACGGCAAAAGAAACAATCAGCAGAGAAAACAGACAACTCACAGAGTGAGAGAAAATCTCCACAATCCATGCATCCAACAAAGATTCTGTAGATCCAGAATCTACAAGGAACTCAAAGCAGCAAGAAAAAAACAAATAATCCCATAAAAAAAAAGTGGGCTAAGGACATGAATAGACAATTTTCAAAAGAAGAAATACAAATGACCAACAAACGCATGAAAAAATACTCAGTATCACTAAAAATAAGAGAAATGCAAATCAAAACCACAATGTGATGCCACCTTACTCCTGCAAGAACGGCTGTAATCAAAAAATGAAAAAATAATAGACGTTGGCATGGATGTGGTGAAAAGGGAACACTTACACTGCTGGTGGGAATGTAAACTAGTACAACCACTAAGGACACCAGCGTGGAGATTCCTTAAAGAACTAAAAGTAGAACTACCATTTGATCAAGTAATCCCACTACTGGCTGTCTACCCAGAGAAAAAGAAGTCATTATACGAAACAGATACTTGCACACGCATGTTTATAGCAGCACAATTTGCAACTACAAAACTATGGAAACAGCCCATCAATCAACAAGTGGATAAAGAAATTGTGGTATGTGTATATACACCATGGAATACTATTCAGTCATAAGAAGGAATGGAATAATGGCATTCGTAGCAACCTGGATGGAATGAGAGACCATTATTCTAAGTGAAGTAACTCAGGAATGAAAACCATAACATTGCATGTTCTCACTCATAAGTGGGAGCTAAGCAATGAGGAGGACGCAACGGCATAAGAATATACAATGGACTTTGTGGACTGGGGGAAAGGGTGGGGGATGGAGAGGGATGAAAGACTATACTTTGGGCACAGTATACACTGCTCCAGTGATGAGTGCACCAAAATCTCAGAAATCACCACTAAAGAACTTATCCATGTAACCAACCACCACCTATTCCCCAAAAACCGATTGAAATAAAAAAAATACAAAAAAAAAAGAAAATGTGGTATGTACATACAATGGAATTTCATTTTGCCTTAAAAAAGTCAAGGAAAAAATGTCACAGGTTACAATACAGATCATTATGTTAAACAAAAGCAGCCAATCTCAAAAAGACAAATACTATATGGTGCTACCTGTATGACGTATCTAGCAAACTCAGAAACAAATAAAAGGGTTGTTGCCAGAGGACGGGCTTGGAGGAGAGTGGGGTGTTGGGAACTTGCAGGGGGGTGGGAGAGGGTGGGTGCTGTTTAATGGGTATACAGTTTTGGTTTTGCAGTGAGCACAGATCACGCCACTGCACTTCAGCCTGGGCAACAGGGTGAGACTGTCTCAAAAAATAATAAATAAAAAGTCAAAATAATAATATACACCTGCTGGCCAATGGGTCCTACTAATGCAATATGAGATAATTACAAAAAAGTAGTTACAAAACATTTGATACAGGAAAGCAGCTATAAATCATGATTTAAGGTGCAAAAAAAAAATTTTTTTTTGAGATGGTGTCTCAGTCAGCCAGACTGGAGTGCAGTGGCTTACTGCAACCTATGCCTCCCACGTTCAAAGGATTCTCTTGCCTCAGCCTCCCAAGCAGCTGAGATTAAAGGTGTGCGCCACCACGCCTGGCTAATTTTTGTATTTTTAGTAGAGATGGGGTTTCACCACGTTGGCCAGGCTGGTCTCGAACTTCTGATCTCTCAAGTGATCCACCTGCCTCGGCCTCCCCAAAGTGCTGGTATTACAGGCATGAGCCACTGCACCTGGCCATAAGGTGCGATTAGATTTAAAATTACTTGTGTCTAGGTAAAAGAAGGGTGAAGGCAAAAAAGGATGTTATGAATCCCTCATATTATTTTAACAAGAACAATGATCAACAAGGGAAATAAAAATGTTTGAGGAGATGGATATCCCATTTATCCTAACTTGATCATTTTATATCTATACAAGTATCAAAGCATGCACCGTAAAATAAGTACAACTACTATATATCAACTTTTTTAAATTTTAAAAGAAAAAAAACATCCCAGCACTTTGGGAGGCCGAGACGGGCGGATCACGAGGTCAGGAGATCGAGACCATCCTGGCTGACACGGTGAAACCCCGTCTCTACTAAAAAATACAAAAACTTAGCCGGGCGAGGTGGCGGGCGCCTGTAGTCCCAGCTACTCGGGAGGCTGAGGCAGGAGAATGGCGTAAACCCAGGAGGTGGAGCTTGCAGTGAGCTGAGATCCGGCCACTGCACTCCAGCCTGGGCGACAGAGCGAGACTCCGTCTCAAAAAAGAAAAAAAAAGAAAAAAGAAAAAAAACACTGTTGAGGGTAGGTAGGGAGGTGGTAGAGGTAACTGTATATAATCCCACTAAGCATTCTGGCATTTTCAGAGAAAATAAATATGACATACTACACAGCACAGGTTCAACCCAGAACGTTATCGCATTTCTGAGGGTCATGGGAAAACCACACCATTTTTGAACCAATACCTATAAATTTACTAGCACATCTGGCCAAATATATAGAAATGGCTTCATTGTCCTTAGCTAGACTGTCAGCAAGTTTGCTGTAATCTTGGTCTACTTCATCTCTCACACACACTAACATACATACATATATACATACACACACATGCATACACACTTAAACTTCTGTGATGATATTAAAATGATTTCAGAGATTTTCAACAAAACTGACAAACATGTTTGGGATGATCTAATTTACAATGCAGTCTATGAGCAGTTATAAAACCAGTCTGTGAATAGCACATAAAAACTTTCACTTAAGGATAGGCACCTGTATCTCAGATACCCAACTGGTCTGATTGCCAAGGGAGACGTGCCACAAATACCAAGGATCCGACAACAAAGAAGAGTAACAGGTTTCAAATGTGAACTTCATTTGAACAAAAACTTCATGTGAACAAAAAGTCAAGAGCAGACACTCCAAATACCAAAGTTGATTTACCATGGATGTATTTCTTTCATGAGAAACTCTAGCGCTCCCTGGGAAACAGCAGATTTAGTGGTTAATGAGTCACCAGAGCAACCCAAAGACCCCAGCAAGTGCTTTATAAATTAACAAAAAAACATGTCATCCTTTGTGCTAGGTAAAGCTTGGCTTAGGGGGTTGCGGAATATGTTATTTTCTTCAACATTTCCTATCAACCCCTGAGAGAGAAAAGAAAAAGGAGAGAGAAGGAGAGGAAAGGGAGGAGGGTGAGGAGGATGCAGAGAGAGGAAAAGAACAGGGAAAGGAAGAGGTCAACCTTTTTTTCCCAACAGTAATTCAGAAGAGTTTAGACAGAGAAAATCCTCCTCCTATCAACATACTGAAAACAATCCATCTCCGATAGGAATTATTTCTGGGAATATTTTCACAAATATCTTACCCACTTATTCTGGTTCTCAACTTTTAATAGTTTTTCTTTCAGAATGATACATCATTTCCCACCAAATTCTATAAACCTCAATCAGTTTCTCTGCCTCCCTAATTTAGTAAAAATAAAATTGTTGGTACTGAACTACAGAAAATATTTATAAATGTAAGATGTTATTATTTAATTCTTTAAAAAAGTAAAAATTCATTTCTCTTCTATTTATTGATCCCCAAAATAAACAACAATATTATTTTGGTAAGAAATTATTTTTTAAGAGAGAATCACTCTGACTTCTAGTTAACAATGATAAGCACTTGACATACAGCTAGAATAAACCTTAGAAATTAAGTCCAATTCCATCATCTAAGATTTACAAGAGTACCTGCCAAAAGTCAAAGATTCATAATATATTCAGGAAATAAAGCAAATGCCAGCTCTCACAGAGTCCAGTAGTCTTTCTGCTATATCAAATGATTGCCATTTATATTCTACAGTGAAAGACTTCTTAAAAATCCTCTCAAATAGATAAGAATGACTCTCCTTAAAATGATTAATTACAATAGTAGAATCCTAGCCATTTAAATGCACATAACTAAAAAATATTAAGATAAATGCAATATACAAAAACAATCTATTTTAGTGAAATGATGGACAAAAATAGAAGAGCAAAATGCCACTGTTGCATTTCTAACAAGAAAGTACTATTCACAAAATATAGTTCATTTGACAAAACACAAGACCATCACAATATAACAATATTTTTCATCCTGATGACTGTAGCTAAGATGTTTTTAAAACTACAGAACACAGAAATCTTCAGCTGGACACGGTGGCTTGCACCTGTAATCCCAGCACTTTGGGAAGCTCAGGCGGGCGGATCACCTGAGGTCAGGGGTTTGAGACCAGTCTGGCCAACATGGTGAAACCCTGTCTCCTACTAAAACTACAAAAAATTAGCTGGGCGTGGTGGTGCATGTCTGTAATCCCAGCTACTTGGGAGGCTGAGGCAGGATAATCTCTTTAACCCGGGAGGCGGAGGTTACAGTGAGCCGAGATCACGCCATTGCACTCCAGTCTGGGTGACAAGAGTGAAACTCCATCTCAAAACAGGAAGAAAAAGAAAGAAAAGAAAAGAAAAGAGAAATTTTCAAAAGTAGCAATTTTTCCTTTACCAAATATTCAAAAGTTACTTTTAAGTAACTTAAATTACATATATTTAAAAAGAATAAAAATTAAAAACAAAAAAAACAAAAAAACACTTACTTAGCTTGGGAACACATGTATTTTGTCAAATTGTGAGAAACTTTCAAAATTCGCAAAAGATTCTAAAAACAAGAGAATAATAAACACTCTGACATTGGGAGTTGGAGAGTCTTACCATTGGCAGTGCATTGATGTGGGGATGTGCAACTGAATATCCGGTCACCGCCAATCACAAGTTGCTGTTGTTGATGCTGAGGAAAAGGAAAGTAAAGTATTCAATGTGCCCTAAAACAAATTCAGTTTAAAAGATTTTCCATACCAAATGTTACATGTTTGAAATATTCTTTAAAGTCCCCACCAGTGAATTTCTTTCTCCCTCAAGTAATTGTTATCATAAACAACAGCAGCAACTTTTGAGTGCTTAATACTTGGCAAGTCTTTAGAATGTTCATAAGAGGTTGGCATAGTGAATAAAATGAGACTCAAAGAGATTAACCTGCACACAAGTGGTCTCACCACAATTCAACTCAACTCGCGTAAATATTACTGTATTAAGGTCCAATTAGTATGTTCATAATCTAAAACCATGGGCCACCAAGAATGACATAAACTTGCATTCTATATTCTGTTTAATAATAAAGAAAAATATGTCATTGGTTTAGAAACAATTTCAATCAAAACTTACTAACTTTGATCTCTTTAGACTTTACGTATTTTATAGGGCTTATCCAGTTTTCTCAATTGCTAAGTCAGGGCATATTATATTCCATAAACCCTCTGTATAAATAAAAAAGTTATACTTCATGGCCGGGCGCGGTGGCTCACGCCTGTAATCCCAGCACTTTGGAAGGCTGAGGCAGGCGGATCACCTGAGGTCAGGAATTCGAGACCAGCCTGGCCAACATGGTGAAACCCTGTCTCTACTAAAAATACAAAAATCAGCCGTGCGTGGTGGCTGGCGCCTGTAATCCCAGCTACTCGGGAGGCTGAGGCAAGAGAATTGCTTGAACCCAGAAGGCGGAGGTTGCAGTGAGCCAAGACCACGCCATTGCACTCCAGCCTGGGGGACAATAGCAAGACTTCGTCTCAAAAAAAAAAAAAAGTTATACTTCACATACCATGTCAGAGCAGATGCTTAGTTGGAACACTGACCAGTACAGTTTCCGTCATGGAGTACAATTTCGTAAAGAGTAAAATCAAGCTGACACCACAGAAAGGAGTTTACTATAAAATATGGGAGGTTCAGCTCCTACACCAATTAGGTAAAGTTAAGACGATAACTAAGTAAATGATGATTATGCCACTTACACTATCCCACCAATCCCTGTGGCTTCAAAACAGGGCATAGGCGTGAGCCCCCAAGGTTTGTTGCCTAGAGGCACTTGTGAGCTACTTGATAGGTCTTTTCTAGCATGGACTGAGGAAATGTTCTTTAGACATCATGTCTAGATACCACTAGAATCTGTTTACCTCAAGGTCGTTTGTTATGAACATCGATTATTTCAAAATAAAGTTTTTGTCAATTTTTGAGCTAAAGTTACATAAGGCTGCTTGCTATCTAAAAATCAACAGGGCACTTTTGTCACAAAAATTTTTGGCATACATGCATTCAATTTATTTATAATTAACATGTACTACTTGTATTTTAAAACACATATAAGAGGTCAGGCACAGTGACTCATGCCTGTAATCCTAACACTTCAGGAGGCCGAGGCGGGCCGCTTGAACTCAGGAGTTCGAAACCAGCCTGGGCAGCATGGCAAAACCTCATCTCTACCAAATATACAAAAAATCAGGCATGGTGGCGCACAGGTCGTGGTCCCAGCTACTCGGGAGGCTGGGGCACGAGGGTTGCTTGAGCCTGGGAGGCGGAGGCTGCAGTGAGCCGAGATGGCCATGCCCCTGCATTTCAGTCTGTGTGATAGAGACTCTGTCTCAAACAAAAAAAACTCCCAATATAAGTAAAAGGCAGATAAACAATGTACTTACAGTGCTATATTTTTGTTCATAACATTCTACATCCTTAATGTCTTAATGACAGTTTTACATCATTAGCTAGTATCTTAAGGTAAAACTTAATCGTAGAGCAAAGCTCATCAATACCAATAGTGAATATTGCACTTTTTTTTTTTTTTTTTTTTTTTTGAGACAGAGTATCACTCTGTCACCCAGGCTGAAGTGCCGTGGCACAATATCAGCTCACTGCAAACTCCGCCTCCTGCGTTCAAGTGATTCTCCTGGTCTCAGCCACCCGAGTAGCTGGGACTACAGGTACAAGTCACCACACCTGGCTAATTTTGGTATTTTTAGTAGAGACGGGTTTTCACCATGTTGGCCAGACTGGTCTCGAACTCCTGACCTCAAGCGATTCACACGTCTCGGCCTCCCAAAGTGCTGGGATTACAGGGGTGAGCCACTGCGCCCCGTGGAATAATCTACATTTCAAATACCTTTCTTGATAATTGCTAATTTTTTCAGACATCTATAAAATGATTAGATAATAGCAAGTGAAGAGTTCATTCTCATAGTTTAAATATTGGCTCTGCCATTTTCTTTCTTTCTTTCTTTTTTTTTTTTGAAATGGAGTCTCGCTCTGTCCCCCAGGCTGGAGTGCAATGGCACAATTTCAGCTTACTGTAACCTTCGGCTCCCAGATTCAACCGATTCTCCTGCCTCAGCCTCCTGAGTAACTGGGACTACAGGCACGCACCACCATGGCCGGCTAATTCTGTATTTTTTAGTAGAGACAGGGTTTCTCCATGTTGGTCAGGCTGGTCTCGACCTTGGGTGATCCGCCCACCTCAGCCTCCCAAAGTGCTGGGATTACAGGCGTGAGCCACCATGCCCAGCCATGATAATGGCTAATTTTTTCATACATCTATTAAATGATTAGATCATAGTAAGTGAAGAGTTCATTCTTGTAGTTTAAGTATTGGCTCTGCCATGTTCTTGTTTCTTACAATTTTGGTTTTAGATGCAATTTTTTTCTCTACCTTTGTCTTCATTCATTCATTTAGCTTTTCCTATTAATATTACAAGTCTTTAAGAAGAAAGACCACAATAGTGATTTAATAGTTGATGACATGGTTAAAAAGTGATTCTAGGATTTGAAGGATGAATAAATACATGAAAAATGGTACACCAATTGCACATGCAATTTAATCTGGAAAATTTCTAGAAACATATGCAGGGCCATATTTTTTCTCTCTTAAGATGTTTTCCTAGTCAACTCATTGACCTATGTCCTAGTCATCATGCAATGCATTTATAAATCATGCATTTATAAAGCACATGTCGTAATTAAAATAAATATCTAAATTTTAAAAGATATAGTGATATACTTTACAAAGGAATTACAAAACTTAAGGTGCATTTAACATAATCTGACAATGTGTATTCAAACTATTTGTATTAAAGGAATTCAAGTCCAAAATAGGCGTATCCTGTCTTATCTACGTTTCTACTTTTACTCAACATTCTCAAATCTCATCACAGCAGATCACTGTGACTCTCTTATCTGCACTCTTTGGCTGCCATGACATTCCTCATTCCTCACCAGAAATGTCCTTCTGACTATGGTTCTGCTCACAATATCCCTCCTTCAAAGATCAGGCCAAATCAGCTTCCTCCATTAATTATCCACCCCACCATCCAGAGAGAGAAAAATGAGCCCCAGCCTAACATATCTCCCTTTCCACAACTGCATAGTGCCTTATTCTTTCATCATGCCTCTCTGATCAAATTTCTGGAGACCCAAGACTGATGTAATCATCTTGCTGTCTCCCAACAGAACTAAGAATAGTGCCTTGAACATACATGGTTCTTAAGATATACATGTTGATAAAATGTTAAAATATCTAGATATTGAGGAATGAATTTACACATATTTGAAAATAAAATGCAGTAGAGACTGAATTACTGCACAAATAAATCAATCACACTGGGAAGGAAAAACTCAGCAGTGGATTGTTATTTTGAAAACGCTTGAGAGAACCTGGTTATACCAATAATTTTAATACCACTTCCAGAAGGTGACCAATAAAGGTTGATCTTCTATCATTAACAAAAAACTCAAGTAGTACATGATCAATCACATTATTGGTGTAAAAACTATCACCTCCTTTGTGTACTACATAAACTGAATCTATTTACTCTACTTCTTGTAATAAAATAAATGGCTGCAGGGTTTGTGTTTGGTCTCCAAACAAAAAGCTTTGCTTCCAAAAATGTATTTCAAAGCATTTTATCTAAAGTAAATGATTAATTTTAAATAAGGCTTTTAGCATAGAAAGACACTGTTGACTTAGCAGACATCTTCTAAGATCTGCCACCTATGCATAATTAGGAAGATTTTTTTAAGATGCAAAAATTCTAGAACAGCAAATTATATATTTTGACTACTCTTCAAAAATACTACACTGCAGTGTCTAGAAGTAAATTTATTTAATTTATAGATAACTTTGAAAAGCTAATGGACATTACGGGCCCTTTTCCTAGACAAAGGTACAAACACAATAAATACTTAAGGTAGCAACATTCTAATCTAGAACCTAGTGGTCAGTAACAAGTTCAAGGAAGTATATCTGGTATCCTTTATAAAAAAAGTTTTAAAAAAATTTTTTAACGTACAGAATTTGGGAAAGTCATCCCATGAATTAAGAGAAAAATATAATCCCAGCACTTTGGAAGGCCAAGGCAGGGAAATCACTTGAGGTCAGAAGGTTTGGGTGGATCACTTGAGGTCAGAAGGTTAAGACCAGCCTGGTGAACATGGAGAAACCTCATCTTTAGGGAAAATACAAAAATTAGCCAAGTGTGGTGGCAGATGCCTGTAATTCCAGCTACTCAGGAGGCTGACGCAGGAGAATCACTTGAACCCAGAAGGCAGAGGTTGCAGTGAGCTGAGA
The DNA here is from genome assembly GCF_000951045.1 of Mandrillus leucophaeus. Taxonomy (NCBI): domain Eukaryota; kingdom Metazoa; phylum Chordata; class Mammalia; order Primates; family Cercopithecidae; genus Mandrillus; species Mandrillus leucophaeus. The sequence goes on from NW_012102155.1 coordinate 1,564,393, forward strand.
TCACACCACTGCATTCCAGCCTGGGTGATACAGCGAGACTCTGTCTCCCAAAAAAAACAAAACAAAACACACACACACACACACACACACAAAAAGGAGAAAGAAAGAAGAGAGAGAGAGAAATATATGAGAATCCTACCAGAACTGACTCTGCTTAGAAAGATTTTTATTAAATTAACTCCCAGGCAAAATCACAGAAAAAGTTCAAATTAAATTGCTTAGCACATGATTGAAGGCACAATTAAGAAAAAACAAAAACAGTACTACCTCCTAATGAAAAGATTAATACATATTTGTAAATCAGAGTTTCAACTGAATCTTCTTAATCCGTTTTACAAAAAGGAATGTTAGTATGTCATCTCCAACAACATACTATGCATACATCAAAGCCTTTAGGCATTATATCCCCTCCACTGTCCTCACCCCATCCTCATTTCCCATGGAATTTACACATACAGATAATATTCCAGACAGCCAGAAGGTAAGGCAGGTGAAAAGCAGAAGGAGCTATAACAGCAGGGATATCTTAAGTGACTCTGAGATCAGACTCACTGTCAGATCATGCACAGCTTTGCAATTACTGCCTATGTTTTCATTTCCAATTGTTACTTAAGCAATTTGGGGAAAACTGATTCAAAAGTTATCTGACTCCATTTTTAAAAATAAGCTATTCTCAAGATCACATACTCACATAAAGAGAAAACGATTTAAACATACACTGGTGTCTAATCACCTAATTGTTACCTTAGTTGAGTTAGTTTCACCGGTAACATCACGTGTAATTGAATTTTATGTTAAGATTATACAAAAATAAACTATTGTGCAAGAATAAAACAAAAAAACTATCAAGTATTTCTAAATTTGTCTATCACTGGGTAAGCAATGCAATTAAAAATAGCAAAAACTCTCTTACAATGACCCACAGAGTTCTTAAAATTAAAGGTTGTTTTGAACAGTTTCTAATGCTAATATAAGTCAAGTTTATTATTTTGGCACTAACACCTACACATCGAAAGCTTCCGGTTCACAAACCTTCAGTGATAGGGATGCTGAACATGAGAAAAGGCTTACACTCCAAATTTATGGATACTTGAAAACTAATATAAAAATGTATGGATCATTTTAAGTTACTTTTTTTTAAGTGAGTACAGCATTAATGTGTAAATATAACTGTTTTCTCCAAAATAAGTTATTAATGGTGTAATTTACAGTGCCTTTGAAATACCACAGATATGACACTGTTTTCTTGTTTACACGAAGTTTGACAGCTGCTAAACCCTTTGTTAAAAAAGTAGTTTGGAAGAAAGAAACAAGTGTGGGGGGCGGGGTGGGGGACCAGCAGAAATAGCAATGAGGATCTAAGAAATAATACATGGGGGTAAAATAAAAAAAAAAATGAAGCTTTGTTGCCTAAGACCACACAGGTGGGTACACTGGCACTTAAGTTAGAAGAGAAAAATGACATTCCTACATCTTACTAGATTTCTCACTCTTCCTAAGGTTTGAATATCTGATTCAAGGTATTACAAATTTGAATAGCTAATTAGGCTACAACACAAAAATCATTCAGTTGAACAACACATTTCCAGTAAAAATAACAGCAGCTCTGCCAAGAAGACTAAGTCTTTGATTAACTCTGTCCTACAGAAATGCCCCAGATTAGAACCTAACTATGACGTGGTGAGCCCCTCACTCAGATGTAATTGGTCTAGGGTAGGACCTACATCACTTGCATTTAAAATCCTCCCCACCAACCCTGGCGGGTTTCAATGGGGGTTGAGAACCACTGGGCGTATGGGTGTCAGTGTGTGGGTGTGTGTGCGCATGTGTACGATTCCAATGGGGACTGAGAACCACTGGGTGGGGGGGGGGGTGTGTGACAGGGGAGGGGACAGGATGGAAAATTTTACTAGTCAGGTTCTAATTATTAATCTAAGGCAGGAGAGTCACTTCTTTCAAATACTAGATTGCAAAGTGAGAAGTGTTCAGAACTAGAGGGAGAAATATGTTAATACTATGTGAGACTAAGTTCTTTATTAATCTAATTTTAAGATTAATGATGACAAACAAAAGATAAACTCAATCTGTCTCCCAAAAATGAACAGAAAAGTAAGGACAATGATAATGAAGACACCATAAACAGAAAGAGGGCTAAAGACTACAAAACATAATAACAAAAAAAAGAAGAAGAAAATGCATAAAAATACATAAAGCCCAAATGAGCCTCAGCTACATGTGACAAAATTTTAAGTAGTAGGCAGAAGTTATAGAAAGGTATTTTTTTCCTATTCAATATAAGAGAAAACAAAACCATCGCACAAATCAGTGACAATGTTCAAACAAAACCTGGATATGTGATTCATCAAGGAAGTTCTAGTGGGCACATAGGCAAATGAGCTGAAGTTTGTTCTATGTGCGCCTCATCCCTTTCTAACTTAGCACTCAAGTGTAATTATCAGCACCAGCACTAGCTTCTGCGGTACCTTTGTGCAAATTAGACTCTAGCAGAATAAATTACAAAAAGGAAGCCATATGGTATCGGAGGTTAAGAGCCTGGAATTGTGGAGCCACACAGGGGTTGGGACTCCCTTGCTCTGACTCTTAGTAACTAGATGACCTAAGTAACTAGATAACCTCTCTCAGTGCCTTGGCTTTTTCATCTGTAAAATAAGTGAGGAGACTGGAATAAAAAGTGCTAATCAGTGCCCAGCATAGGAAAAAGACGTAAAACATATTAAATCATATAAATAAATTGTTATGAAGGAAGCTCCTTCCTCTGTGAAGACAGCCTATTAACAGGGAAACAGCGTGGCCTGGACTGCAGTGCCCACTTCTCCCTTGGCTGTCTACCTCTGTGCAGGACACAAACTGCCCATTCAGATTCTGCTGTCCTGTAAGGCTACTGAGTCCAGTTACATTATGTCTTTTTGTAAGTTAACACAACAGCATTACTACTAAAAAAAAAAAAAAAAAAATTATCATTTATAAAACTTCTAAATTACAACAGATTTGGAGTATGCCCAAACATAGTAGTCATCCTGAGTAGCATAACCTCGCAGTGACAATGAACACCTTCTCAATGAAGCAGTTCTTCAAACACACTTCACAACTAAACATCTTCAATATTTACTTTGTAACAGAACGCAAAAGGCCTCTTTTAAAAAAAAAAAAAAGTCAGCAGATAATTACTAAACTGAAAAGGTCATTCTGAAGTACACTGGACACAAAGAAAAAACATATACTTACATTAAACTAGATGTTAGGTTCAGGATTCTGAAATGTTACATTTCTATTTATCCACTACTGATGAACTCAAAGAGTCTTATGTGTCCTCACTAAAAACATTTCCTTACAGATTCATGTGAAAAAAGGCTTTAAACTTAGTTTCTCTGATTTCGTATTTTGAAAGTTGGCATAATCTAGACAATATCAGCAAATGCTTTTCCTTCGGTAAATTAAAACGAATTGTTCATTTAACTACCACATTCCAATCAAAACAGCTGCTAAAAATACATTCCTTTATGAAATCAAGGTTGTATGGGCTTTTTTTTTTAGTGGAATATTCTTAATTCTGGAGAATGCCAAGTTCTCATCCGGTGTTGGTTTGCCAAAATGCTTTCAATTCAACTTGCTCACCAAGCTTAAAATGATACATTTGAACTAGCAAACACAAGCTGTGTTATCTTCGTGACCCATTCAGGAGCCACTTCTGGTTCACACACACACAGATACACCACCACCTGGGGATCATGAAAGAAAGGAAACTACCTTTCTTAACATTATATATATATATACACACAATATATTTATTTCAATACAGAAAACTGCTCCCCTCTCTGCCCACCACCCAAGTTATGATAATAAAACACCAACTGAGATTATCTGATTACAACTACTCCATCTTCTCAGCCATTAGCACGCAACGGTCTAAGGCAAACTATGGCCAGTAAGTAGATATTTTTTTATTTTGCAGGCCATTTGGTCTCTGTCACTAGTACTCAACTCTGCTATAACGGAGCAAAGTAGCCATAGACAATACATTAAAAAATGAATGGGCATTACCCTTTCTAATAAAAATTTATTCAAAAAAAAAAAAAAGATAACACACCAGATATGGTTCACAGGTCATAGTTTGTTGACTCTAAAGCAATACCCAGAACCATTCAAATTTCTACAGATTCAGGATAAAGCAAAGAAGCTTTTAGGTTAAATGAGGTAAACACTTTTTTTTTAAATCAAATAAGTCAACAGACCAAGCAAAAACACTATTTAAACACTGCCCACTAAAAATATATAACCATTCTATGAAAAGGAAATTTTCTAGGGAATTCAAACATAATATCTTATGTGGCACTATATACAATAATGAAGTTCAACAAGAAAATATTAAGCATTAAACTTCAACATTCCTCTGCCACCTTCAGAAACTTAAAAGACAGTGGGGTAAGAATGGAAAGAATAAGGCTTTCTGTTCTGTTTAAAAACTCTGCTCTTTCACATCATACCCATACAACCGTAAGCAAGCAGTGTCTTCATCTATATAGTGTATTAGACAGCTTGATAACAAGTATGAACATAGTGTTTGGCTTATTGTAAAGAAAATAAACTAGGATTTATAATCCTATTGAATGCCTAAAGGCATTTTTGCATAGAAATAATACTAATAAATATCAGTTAATTATAACTGCATGTACAGTTTAAAAGGGGGCAAAAAGGTTAAAAATAGTATAGTATTAAAAGACAACAAAAAGAATCAACTCCCTAAGCAAACAAATTGTTTGAATTATGGATTTCCATGAGTTTAAAGAATACCAACAGTAACTATTTTTTTTTTTAATGCAAACAACAAAGAAACAGACAATAAAGACACTGGGATAGCAGACAGCGGTCCTGGCAATGCATCCTCTTTGCCAGAGCAAATGGAAGGAAGGAAGAAAGAGAAAACACTGGCCATAAGTTGGGGCAATACTACCTAATGTTCACCAAGTAGTGATGAGAAGAAATGTTATGCCCATCTTAAAAATTAACAGAAAATGAGCTTGTAATTTAGCTTTTTGATGGGATAAGGATATCTGGATACCAAAAATCCCTTCTATAATAGGGACGAAAATGTTATCATCAAATATGTTTTCTTTTCACATTTTCTAACAATCCTAAATCGTAATATAATTCACAGATAAATGTGGGGAAAAACACAAGTAAATTGTATATTCGTAATTAATTTTTAAAAACAAGTTAATAAATCTATAAACAAAATTACATTTAAAGTTGCCAATTTCATACCTTTTCCCAATTTTTTAATCGAACATAAATTGAGTATCAAAGCAACCAAAGATTCAATCAGCAACAAAGAATCTGCACACTAAATGAACTCTCACTATTAGAAATGCATTAGTTACTCAAGAAAATACAAACTATGAAGAAAGCTTGACTCTCCTTTAAGAGAATGGGAAGAAATGTAATTTAAAGCCTACGTTCATCTCCAAGATTAAATAGAAGGTTGTTCTGTTTTTGTATTTTGGAATGATTGTAAGATTTGTCCTGCAGCAGACAACAGAACTATGGGAAGAAAGAAGAGGTGAGGAAAGAAAGGAAGAAGGAAGAAAAAACAAATTGTAATTAACCTTTCTACTAGAGATTGTTAACATTAAAAGTTAGCCCTTTACATCAAGTTACTATTAATTCACCAACACTAGGAACAAAACTTACTAAAATACATCAGTAAATAAAACAAAGACCCCTGCCCTCTCACAGTTTAAATTCCAGCAGATTTTTGATTAACAGGTGTAATGTTACAATCATAAATGCTATGAAAAAAGAAAAAGTCCAAGCAAGGTAAAGGGATTCGGAAGCTGGGGGGAAGAGAAAGGGAAAGAGGAACCCCTGGGTTGCAATATTAAAGTAGGATGGTCAGAGCCAGAGTTGGTTTGTATTTCAATTGAGAGACAGCAAGATACTCAGGAAGCTATCCTGTATGCTCGATGTTCTGTGTACAAGCAATGATGTATGAAGATGTGCCTTATATCTTGGTGTTGTCAGCTTACTACTGGAAGCCACACCTAGAGCACTTTCTTATTCACAAAATACATCATTGTTTTAATTACTCTAATTTTTTCTCTGCAGTATCTATTTGTGCCTGATGCCTCCTATATATTGTGAAGCTACAATTCCTAGGAGACCTATCAGGCATTATAAATGACAGGTTGTGTATGGAGGCCATCATAAAAGCTATCAAATGCTGAAGAGAAAATATGCCAAATCAAAGAAATTCTTAACTGTTGCCCAGAGTCTACTGAGTCAAAATATTTTCATACACACATTCTTACAAAATTAACAGCAAAGAACTTCCAAGTTTTTCTAAGACACATGATACAGAAAAACAGAAAAATGTCACCAAAATAGAAAATCTAATGACTTAAGCCCTTCTACAGTTTAGGCAACAGACTCAATTTGTAAATATCCAGCAAATACTTAAATGTATCTAGGGCTATATACCCACCATTAGGAATTTAAAATGCCTGACTAGGTAAAAATAACAAAACACAAACCAGAACTTCTTAAAATGCTTAAGAACCCCTGGTCTTGGTTTTGTTTATGGCTTTTTTCCCCTACTGTGTTCACTATTCTTCAGCAGAAGACAAAGAGGAGGCAAAGGAGAAATGCTTGTGAAAATGCATAAAGCTAGAACCATAAAGACACTGAGCTGTATTTTTTCAATACCTTCTATTGCAAAAGTACAGGAATAAATGACAGTATGTCTATGACTTGTGCCTACTATTGTACCTACAGCACAATTCTAGATATGAGTAAGAATTAAATGAGATGAGAGGAAGGAGTGGTCAGAACTTAATGAGAACAGGGAGGGATATTTTGGGAAGCAGAAAAGTATGAGGGCAAAATCTTACCTCCTCTTCATGAGAGAAAAGAAGCCAGAAATTGTCTAAGGAATACTTCTTCCAGATAGGGTCCAGAAGAGGAAAGTATTTTTCACACAAAGAGGATGAAAATGTGTTGTGTATGATTTTCACCCCCTTGATCTCACGTCAAGCAAATCAATCCGTTGAAAAGAACTGCTCTAACAACTCAGACTCAACCAGACAAATTCACAAAACCTAAGTAGGCCACGCCTGGCATGTGTTCATCGAGAAAGCTACAGGACAGGAAAGGCTAGCAGGGTAGTATCACGCCAGTCACACAACAGGAGGAGGACATGCAATCCAGGAGCTATTGTCTTTGCACCTCTCCCTACTATCACCACCATCATCATATCATTACCCAGGTAGGTATGCAAAGAAGAATCCACAGACACTGCAAAAGTTACCCTAGGTTAGACAAACCTAAGTTCCACTGAGAAGCCACTACGATTTTTTTTTTTTTTTTTTTAAGACAGAGCCTTGCTCTGTTGCCCAGACTGGAGTGCAGTGGTGCTATCTCCGCTCACTGCAACCTCTGCCTCCTGCGATTCACCTGCCTCAGCCTCCTGAGTAGCTGGAACTACAGATACACGCCATCATGCCAGGCTAATTTTGGTATTTTTAGTAGAGACAAAATAGATGGGAGGATTGGTTGAGGCCGGGTTTCACCATGTTGGCCAGGCTGGTCTTGAACTCCTGACCTCAAGTTATTTGCCCGTCTAGGCCACCCTATGTGCTGGGATTATAGGCGTGAGCCACTGCACCAGGCCCACTATCATCTTATAAGCATCTCCTGGACGTATCTTCCAGGGCACTCAATCCACCAAGGATATGCACAGTTTTAAGAATGCACCACACCTTCCCGAACCAGATGCAGTTCACATGTCAGGAATCTCTTTGCCATACCCTATATGGTGGCTGTTAATGTTGCCAACATTCCACTTTTGATTTCAGATGAGTCAGAGTTAAACATTAAACCAACGTCATTTACTCACAGAAAGAGAAAGGGTTTGGGGAACCTTTTACTCACAGTGCACCTGGGTCCTCATCCCAACTCTGCCTCTAGGGTACCAATGGTCTTAGGCCTACAACTTAAGCCTCCTAAGACTCAATGCCAACAAGCAATGACTGGGTTTACTGGATTGAATGCTAAGATCCTTTGAAGCCTTTTAAAAAATAAGAACTAGGCCCTGAAACGAAAGAAGAAAGTATCTCCTGCCTTCTGAGAAATAAGACAACACAGATACAAAATCAAATTAAAGTATCGTAGTATCTTTTTTTTTTTTTTTTTAAGAGGGAGTCTCACTCTGTTGCCCAGGCTGAAGTACAATGGTACGATCTCAGCTCACTAAAACCTCCGTCTCCCGGGTTCAGGCGATTCTCCCACCTCAGCTTCCTGAGTAGCTGGGATTACAGGCGTATGCCACTATGATCAGCTAATTTTTGTATTTTTAGAAGAGACAGGGTTTTGCCATATTGGCCAGACTGGTCTGGAACCCCTCTCCTCAGGTGATCCACCCACCTCAGCCTCCCAAAGTGCTGGCATTACAGGCATAAGCCACGGTACCTGGCCTAAAGTATCTTTTAAATAGCATGGAAAACTTGTTTTGATCATAGGACAGTTAAAGAAAAGCTGTCTCATTCATTCAATCCCCTTTGTTTTATGCATAGAGATTGAGACCAAAAGTGGTTAAATGTTCTTATCAGAGGTGACAAAATGAGTATTAATATTAAACTCTACATTGCTGGCACATTCAGTATCATTTAAATCTGACGATTTTGTACAGTACATATTATTGTCCCTGTTTTAAAAACAAGTAACCAGGCGCCCAGCCAAATTTCTACTTTTCAAGAAAAAGAAAAGTATAAGCATACTTTTTGTGAAAGTCCTCAAAGACTTGCCGGGCGCGGTGGCTCACACCTGTAATCCCAACACTCTGGGAGGCTGAGGCGGGCAGATCACGAGGTCAGGAGTTCAAAACCAGCCTGGCCAACATGGCGAAACCCCGTCTCTACTAAAAATACAAAAATTAGTCAGGCGTGGTACCATTTGCCTGGAGTCCCAGTACTTGGGAGGCTGAGACAGGAGAATCGTTTGAACCTGGGAGGCAGAGGCGGAGGATGCTGTGAGCTGAGATCGTGCCACTGCAGCCTGGATGATGAAGCAAAACTCTGTCTCAAAACACACACACTTATACACACACACAAACACTAATGGAATACCATAGAGAGAGCCCAAAAGTAAATCCAGGCCGGGCGTGGTGGCTCAAGCCTGTAATCCCAGCACTTTGGGAGGCCGAGACGGGCGGATCACGAGGTCAGGAGATCGAGACCATCCTGGCTAACATGGTGAAACCCCATCTCTACTAAAAAAATACAAAAAACTAGCCGGGCAAGGTGGCGGGCGCCTGTAGTACCAGCTACTCGGGAGGCTGAGGCAGGAGAATGGCGTGAACCCGGGAGGCAGAGCTTGCAGTGAGCTGAGATCCGGCCACTGCACTCCAGCCTGGGCGACAGAGCGAGGCTCCGTCTCAAAAAAAAAAAAAGTAAATCCACACATTTACAGCCAACTGATTTTTGACAAAGGTGCCAACAATACGCAGTGGAAAAAGAACAGTATCTTCAATAAATGGTTTTGGGGAAACTGAATATTCACATGTAGAAGAATGAAAGTAGACCCTTATCTTCTACCATATACAAAAATTACACAACAAAAAAGAAGGATTAAAGACTTAAGTGTAAAAACTAGGAAATTACTAAAAGAAAACCCAGGAGAACGCTTCCTGACAGCAGTCTGGGCAAGGATTTTTTTTTTTTTTTTTTTTTTGATAGGACCTCAAAAAGCACAAGCAACGAAAGCAAAAACAGACAAGTGGTATTACACAAAACCAAAAGCTTCTGCACAGCAAATAAATAAACAAAGAAAAACAATAACCTACAGGAGAAAATATTTGCAAATTATATATCTGGTAAATAATATCCAAAAGAACTTAGACAACTCAATACAAAAAATCAAATAACCTAATATTTAAAATGGGCAAAATGGCCAGGCACAGTGGCTCATGCCTGTAATCTTAACATTTTAGAAGGTGAAGGCTGGAGAATCATTCGAGCCCAGGAGTTCGAAACTAACCTGGGCAACATATAGAGACCCCATCTCTATAATTTAAAAATTAAATAAAAATAAATAAATGGCAAAAGACCTGAATAGACATTTCTCAAAAGACATGCGAATATCAACAGGTATATGAAAGAATGTTCGACATCACTAATCATCAGGAAAATCAAAACTACAATGAAATATTATCTCACCCCAGTCAGTATAAGCATTACCAAAAGGACAAAAGACAAGAAGTGCTGGTGAGAATATGGAGAAAAATGAATCCTTACGCACTGTTGGTGGGAATTTAACCAGTACAGCCATTACTGAAAATAATATGAAGGTTTCTAAAAAAATTAAAAACAGAAATAACCACCATATGATACAGTAATCCCACTACTGGGTAAATACCCAAAGAAAGTGAAATCACTACTATTTTGAAGAGATGTCTGCACTTCCGTGTTCATCACAGCACTATTCCCAATAGCTAAGATATGAAATAAGTGTCCAGCAACAGATGAATGGGGCCTGGCAGAGTGGCTCATGTCAGCATCCCAGCACTTTGAGAGGCCGAGGCAGGCGAATGGCTTGAGTCCAGGAGTTTGAGACCAGCCTGGGCAACATGGTGAAACCCCGTCTCTACAGAAATCAGTCAGGCATGGTGGCACGTGCCTGTAGTCCCAGCTACTCGGGAGGCTATGGTGGGAGGATCTCTTGAGGCTGGTAGGCAGAGGCTGCAGTGACCCAAGACCATGGCACTGTACTCCAGCCTGGGTGACAGAGTAAGACCCCGTCTCAAAAAAAGATGAATAAAGAAAATGGAGTACATATACACAAATGGAATACTATTCAGCCATTAAAAAGAATAAAATCCTAACATATATGACAACATGGATGACATCAGGTTAAGTGAACAAGCCAGGCACAGAAAGACAACTATCACATGATCTTACCCAGTGCAATATAAAAAAGTTGATCATATAAAAGTAGAGAGTAGAAAAAGTAGTAGAGGTGGGGGTAGTAAGGGGGGAAAAGCTGAAGAATTATTGGTCAAAGAATACATAATTACTGTTAGGAAGAATAAACTTCAAGAGATCAATCATACAGCAAGATGACTAGAGTTAAAAATGACATAATTCTTGAAAAATGTAGAGTAGATGTTATGTGCTCTTACCACAAAAATGGTAACTATGAGGTAATGCATTTGTTAATTCACTAGATTTCACCATACACACACACACACACACACAACATCCTGGGCAACAAAGCAAGACCCATATCACACACACATATATATATATATGTGCTTTGTTGCCTAGCATGGAGTACAGCAGCATAATCATAGCTCACTGCAGCCTTGAACTCCACCTCCCCAACCCCAAGTTCAAAAGATCCTCTTGCCTCAGCCCCCAAGTAGCTGAAACTGTAAGTGTGTGACAGCAAGCCCAGCTAACTTTCAACTTTTTGTAGAGACGGGTCCCTCACAATGTTGTCCAGGCTAGTCTTGAACTCCTGGGCTCAAGAGATCCTCCTGCCTTGGCCTCCTAAAGTGCTGGGATTATGGCGTAAGCCACCACACCCATTATGAATTTCAAAAGATTGTGGTGTACATGATAAAAACACAGTGTTCTCTGTCCCTTTTTTAAAATTGAAAAGGTTAAAAAAAGAAAGAAAAAAAAGTATGGCCAGGCACGGTAGCTCACACCTGTAATCCCAGTGGTTTGGGAGGCTGAGATGGAAAGATCGCTTAAGCCCAGGAGTTCAAGACAAGTCTGGGGAACACAGCAAGACCCTATCTCTATAAAAAAAAAACTGTTTTTAATTAGCTGGGCAGGGTAGCATGCACTTGTAGTCCCAGCTACCCGGGAGGCTGAGGCAGGAGGACCCCTTGAGCCCAGGAGTTTGAGGTTGCAGTGAGCCATGATGAAACCTCTACACTCCAGCTTGGGCAACAGAGTAAGACCTTGTCACTTTGAAAATAAATAATAATAATAATGATTTTTAATTAAAGTATCACTGTATGGAGGAGTGAGGTGGTCTACATCCATACTGTCTTATTGCTACAGTGCCACGGGCAGGATGGAGTCCATACAGTAAGGATCTTGGGCCCCACCAGAGTACGATGTAAGGCCATCAATCAATGAATTAAGTACACTTTTTAACCATCTACCTGACCCAGCTTCCAAATACTTTTGACCTATAGTGTTTCTCATACAACTAACTACTTCTTGCAATACTATATGGATTCAACTGTTAAAAAAACTGATACATATAAAAATCAGGAACTTCATCTGATCATTCAGGTCAAATTTACCTAATTTATATAATCAGTATTTATAAGAGAGACTGAAATTTTAAAATACATTATCTTCCTCCCTTTGGAAGTTTACCAAAAAGTCTTGAAAGGCACAAAAGCACTAGTCATTACCGTAGTCACATTGTGCTGCTTACTGCTATTCATTACCCAACCACAAGCCTGAGAGTCACACCTCTTTCCTCTGCCTCCTTGGTCCGCCACAACCACACTTTGGTCAACTCTTCCCAAATCTCTCTATGCTGCCTACTGACCCTTCTTCAATCACACTATCCGCACTCCTTATTCCTCTCTTCCCCTGCAACTTTGAGGTCTAAAGCCCGAATTGTTTTTAATGCATCCCAAAATTTATAATTGAACGTCATTTGACATATAAAAATAAAGCTTTTGTTTTTTTAGTTGTGAAGCAAGAGGTAATAAAGGTTTTCTTTGTTGAGGTACTGTTTAGTTAACTATTCATTTAAATAACAACTCTTCAGATGCCTTCAGCCTCCTTGCTAACAGAATTCTAATTTTCTTCAAAGCAGCAACATGTCCAGATAAATACTTGCTTTCCTAACCTTTCTTGCAGCCAGAGGCAGCCACACTGAACAGTTCCGGCTGGTAAGACCTCAGGAGAAGTCCGCTAGGGAGGGGATGAGGAGGCTGGGGGAGGCTTTTGCTTTCCTGAAAATAAAGAACAGATGCAGCACTTCTTCCTGCTTAAATATGATGCCTCCTGCAGCAGTAGCCATTTTTTCAACCGAGGCATACCTGATGGAATTCATCACACTAAGGACAATGGAATTTTGAAAAACAGTAACTTCCTGTCTCACAATTTGTTTAAAATAATATTTTAGTTATGTGAAACCAATTGGACATCATCATTCTTCCCCCAACCCATGGCATACACTGCATTTCAAATTTTCTATGTATAAATTTAATTCATCTCCCACCCCAAACTTGTTCCTCTTCTCGTGTTTCCTATCTTAGTGTACAGCTCCATTTTCACCCAACTTGTCAGCCAAACTAGAGATACGGCTCCTTCTCCTCCCTCATTTCCTCTAACTAAGCACTAAGCACCATGACCTTCCATTTCTAGGGTGCAACTTGACATGTGTATGTTTTCAGTTTCCCAAACTTCTCATACATTAGCAGACTTTGGATATGCTGTATCCTCTGGCTAAATTTTAGATCACTCACATCCTACCTAAGCTTTACTAACAACTGTGGATATTCATTTTATATGCCTGTCTCCCTTCACTAGAAGGTATGTATCTTAAAAGACGCCTTATCCAGCTGTGTAACTTGAATGCCCAGAACAATGACTGGAGAACATAAGGGATAGTGGCTAAAATGAAGACCTTGAAGACCTTACTCTACAGGCAATCAATGACAATAAATAGATAAAACAGATGCATAGATGGTTTTCCACTCCTCCATAAAATAAATTTCAAGAAAAATTAAGATAAATGTTAGCCTAATGCAAACCATTTGTAAAGTTCAGAATACTGGAAGTACAATTTTTGTTCCAATGGTAAAGAATGAGAACTATGAACAATTATTTAACAACCAGACTTCACTGTGAAATACCGTATTACCTAAACACATTTTCATAATGACCACATCTTAGTAAAACACTTGAAGCTCATTTTAATACAATGGTACTCTGTAACAAATGCAAAATTTTAAAAATACCACCTTTGCTTTTAAAACACATTCTAAGTTTTGCTCTTTTCAGGTGCAAGGTTTTATTTTGATCCTGTTGATTATTCCAGGTCAAATAGACTAACTGGGAAGGCAAAGGAGAACTACATAAAAGAAAAAGAGGCATCAATAGCCTGAAGTTGACTGAGAAAGGCTTACGGTTATTTTTCCTTCACTGATCTATAAATAACTAAGTAGAATGCTAGAAAACTGAACAGACTACTTCAGAAAATCAGAATAAGCAGGGATACTCTTCATTATGAGTCTGACCCCAAGATGCTGGAAAGACAAATGTGCTCTACTGGCATCCCAACACTGGTGGGAATAAAATCTGAAATAATACAGATGTCCCTTAAATGTCACTATAATGAAGCTGTCTATGTATTTTCAAATATGGGTTTAATCCACCCAGTCTGAAAGTCCAGAATGCTTTATTTTGTGTGCTTATGAACATTACACAGTTTGTTTTATAAAAACAACATGACCTTGTTTCTAAACACACTGCTATTGGCATTCTGAAACGGGGTAACAATTCTAGAATAAATACTGAATATAAAAGAGAGGGGAGAAAAAAGAATTTGCAGGAATGGGTCTAGATTATGGCTTCGAAGAAATGATGCCCATTTTTAACATCACAAGCAATAATCTATAGTGGGTATTAGATTAATCAAATGTACATTATTTAAACAAACATCAGTCTAGTATTATTATTCCTGTTCCCTGTCTTCCAAATAGTAGCTGCAAAGCAATGAAACTATTGCCTAGAATAGCAACACTGAATTCCTGGGAAAGATATTTTCAGCAACAGCAAATAATGGGTAAATTTAATAAGGCTTCCATTAAGCCTGCTCCATAATTATACAGTATTTTAAAATAGTACCTTTATTTTGGTATTGAAAGTCATGCAGATTGCTGAATTATCTGCATAGTCTAAAATTTCCCTTTTAGATATGACATCAAAATAATTTTAAAACAGTCATAGAAAATACCAGTTTCCCATTCAGCAGAGTTCCTTATAGGCAGCATAAGCTCTCAGGTCTCCCAGATTGTTTGCTACACAGGCAAATCTAATGTGCTCTATAAATTCTATTAATATGCATCTTTTCTAGTGCAGTAATGAAGATGTCAACACTTCGATTCAGTCTGACTTCAAATTCCACTAGTACAGTGACTACTCTTCTAATTTGAAAGAATTCAACCACTCTTACTTAGAGCTTTAATAAACTCTACATTTATGCCATTGCTTGGGAGAAATATAAAGTAAAACTGGCTATTTCTTTCCAAGGGCAAAGAAGCAGTATTAAAGAGTAGAATGGGTTCAATGGGAAGGAAAAAAGGAAAAAATGTCAACCAATAACCACTGAATATTCTGACCCCCTCAATTTGCTATTTTTATACTATGCAAAGTAGTAAGAAATCAGAAACCGGGAGTCTATGGCAGGTAGTAAGAAATTAGAAACCAGGAATATAGGGCCAATGGCCTTTTATAAATGTTTTATAGGTAGTGTATGAATTGTGACTTTCTTTCTTCACTTCACTTATTTTATCCACTCTTCTCAGCCAGAAACTCAGGATACATTCGTGGAAAGCTCAAGCAATGACTACCTACATTCTAAGAAACTCGTTCTATTCCACACCAATATAGAAGGTCCAGACCCCAGAGTCTGTTATTTCAAAATCATCCAATCTTTTCAAAGTCTCTGAAGTGTTCTTGAAGATTCATTCATTCACTCATTTAAGAGCCTATTTAAAGACAGGCACTGTGAACAAACATTAATTATACGTCTTTCAAGCCCTCATCGCTGAGGAGCTTTAACATTGAGCCTGATGACTCAAAATGACCTAATGAGGCCCTTTTCTCATCACAGCTAAAAGTGTGACCATGGTATTTTTATTCAAAGGCATGACTAGATTCCTGAAAAATTAAAATGCAGCTTCTCACACACACCCTCTCACTGATCGAAACAAAGCCCATAACGGAAGGAAGAAGAAAGGAAATTAAAAAAAAAAAAAAAAAATTAGGAAGACTTTAAAGAGAATCTATTTGTGAATTCTCTTCTTTATTAGGCTTAGTTGCATGTAAAGCTGTCAAATATCATAGTTCTTCATTTATTTAGTAACTAGTTACTGAATGTATACTATTTGCCATGCTCCATTTCAGGTGCTAAGAACAACAATCAAGAAATCACCTTGAAGTTAACATTTTAGTGGAGGAATACAGACAAAATGAATACAGTATTATATATAACAAGTGTCTTATTTTTTCGATTTCTCAAACTGAACTTTTATAAAATCAAGAGATACTTACGATTTAGCATTATAACCATTCAGGCATATTGTCTGCAAACCAGACAGCAGCTCCACATAATAACTCAAGAAAAATGGGACTTACAGAAAGTATAAGCTCATAAAAACAAAGAAACACCTGGATAATCAGGGGTTTTTTTGTTTTTGGTTTTTTTTTTTTTTGAGGCGGAATTTCACTCTTGTACCCCAGGCTGGAGTACAGTGGCATGATCTCGGCTCACTGTAAACTCTGCCTCCCAGGTTCAAGCACTTCTCCTGCCTCAGCATCACGAGTAGCTGGGATTACAGGCGCCCGCTGCCACACCAGGCTAGTTTTTGTATTTTTAGTAGGGATGGGGTTTCACTGCGTTGGCCAGGCTGGTCTCCAACTCCTGATCTCAGATGATCCACCCGCCTCGGCCTCCCAAAGCGCTGGGATTACAGGTGTGAGCCACTGCACCTGGCTGATAATCAGGTTTTAAAAGAAAAGAAACCACAGCAGTTCCACAGGTGAAGAATATTTACACCCTACCTAATTTGATCCTGGAACCTTTTCAACAACTTGTCATAAAATATGGTCCCATCTCCTTTATTTTTCCAGTCGATGGCTGGATTCCTATATAATTAGGGCTTCTTTTGATTTTGTTTAGATAAGGAAATAGACATGAAAGCTGGAGCAAAGGGGGTTTTGAATTCTGAGGCAGAGAAACCTACATAGAATGGTTATTGCCTTTGTTTCTTAACTGCTCCATGACAGAAATTGTTGAAATTTGCTGAATAAACAATGACCATTCACTACATTGTGATACATTGCTGGTCTGGATCCCAGTCTAATTACCCAATTACCATTGGTGATCCCAGCACCAATTACCAATTTTGCAGATTATTTTAGATCATACTGTGACCATTTAATGTTCTTCCATGATCAACTGGCATAGTTGTATGGTGTGGTCTCCAGAAGCTCCAGAATCAACCACATGACATGAAGAAACATTCCAAAGAGTTCTTGGCCCTGTGTATTGAATTAGTGGTCTATACTAACCTCACCCATTTTCGATACGGTCATTTTATTGTAATGCAACCGTTGCCCTTGGTATTAGTTACTTCAAATTTCAGGGAGAAGAGAGTTGGGATATCCTCCTTTCGCTAACAGAAAGCCCTTGGGGACTCGCTCATCCAAAAATACTGCATACGGTGAATCTAGTTATACTCTAGCAGGTGTCTCATCAACCTTTATTTAAATAAGAGGGCCATTTTCCAACTGCATCAACTCTAAACAGCAAACGTAACTATATAGAGCCTACTTCTGGAGCACAGAATCGATAACCTTAACTTCTCGTTACTTTCAAACATGCACTCCTCCCTGTGATACAATAGGTATTTACTTCCAGTTGTGCCTTCTTTAACTCAGCATTCTTCTTCTAACGGCTTCCCCTTTTCCTCTTCTCCTATCTAGAGGCTACCTACCTTTCAAGATGCAGATGACCTCCTTCCTGATAAAAGCTTTCCCTTACTACTATGTCTTACCAGGATGTTTCTCTTCCCTACAGAATGTTGAAAACCTACCAGTCATTTTATAGTGTTACAGAGCAAGGTCTAAGCAGGTTAAATAACTTACTCCAAATCATACAACCAGCTAATGGCAAAGGCTGGACTACAACCCAGACCTTCAAACTCTAACTCCCAAGATTCTTCTAACTTCCTCACTCTAACATTATTTCCCACACTAATCTGACTATATCCCCTTACACTTAAGATTTTCCCATGGATTCTCCACACCTAGATATTTTATCCAAAGTCAATCCATCCTTAAAATCAAAGGTCATGTGCAACCTTTTCCACTGAAACTTCCTTTTGGCAGCTTTAACTCACTGATTTTCCTCTTTTCCAAATGTACTATGTCTTATTTTTAGACTAGTCAAGTGCAATAGTGAAAAGTGGGGGAAGAGAGTAGAACAAGTTTGATCTGTTACTGATTACATAAGCAATTGAGGTAACTCACTACCTTTGGACCAGCTCAAATTTACAGTATTTTAATCACTATCACACAGTGTAGCATCTCTGTACTTCGTGTTATCTCATTTACTCCCAACAACTTGAAAAGGCAGGAATTTATTGGTCATATTTTATAAATGGCCCCAAAATGTTAATCAATTTGCTTAAATTTATACAATTATTCACAACAGCTACCCAAAAGAGCTGAGATTTAATAGCTGAGTGTCACTATTCCAAAGTCTACATTCTTTAAATACTGAATATTACAATTCCTTTCTAAGAGCCAGGACTCAGGACTACTGATTCTTGGTCCAGAATTAGTTCCATTATAACCTACAGCTTGTCATAGAATTCTATCATTTTCATTCCTTTAAAATCACAGTTAAACATAATATAAATCTTGTCCTCAGGAAACAAACATAAACTGAGGAATGTTCTTTAAAACCATCAATGTCATAAAAGACAAGGCTGAGGAACTATGCCAGATTAAAGTCTCAAGAAACATGACAACTAAATTCAATGTATGCAGATAACTGTTGAAGCTAAGCAAAAGGATACAATAATTCATTTTATTATTCTTCTATTATTTTCAAATTTGCCATAATAAAAGTTTAAAAATAAAGTCCTTCATGGAGAAATTTTGCTGGATGTCAATGTTTTTTTTCCCTTCCATAGCCTACTCACAGGCTATCCCCTCTAGAGATAAGTCCCAATTTGACTTCATACACGTCTTTCTTTCAAACATTAGCCTCCCTTCCAAACAATGTGCAATTTTTTTTAGCCAGACTAAATTCATGCAGATTACAAATTACCTGCATTAACTTTCTCGTTAAATACTAAACTCCCTGAGGGAAAAGGTCTTATCTGCTAATTAGTATAAATTTTTTAGTCTAAAAGGATTATGTAGCACCTTTCATCACTGGCTCTGAGCTCCACCTCTTTTTGGCACATGGGAAATGAAACTCACAATCCCATCGAGGCTGTTCCTTGTGAGGTTTAGGGAAGGCAAGCCTGCTTCCATTAAGGCTATCTTCAGGTCTGACACACCTTTTAGATACTACAAGTGGTTTAGAATGTTCTTACCTAAAGATGTTAAAAACAAAATCCATGAAACTTCCAATAAAAAGAGCCATTAATTACTGGAAACCTAGAATTACTAGAAGTCCTAGAGAGAATGGGATTGAAAGAATCACAATGCAAGAATAACCCTCATCCCAATCCTACAAATAAATACATTTAGGATGATCCCAGCATTCCAATTAACTGATGTGAAGGTGAAACCATGAAGTGTTGAAATCTAAAGTATTAATAAGCAACGTTTTATTCTATTAATTCAAAGTATACTTAAGGTATACTTGTACAATGTTGATTAATTCACCAAAATGCTGCTTCTGAACATTACTGTTAAATTTACTTATTACTTAAGACTGTGTTTACTAAATGGAATACATTCCGTTAGGTACTATAGAGTAGGTTAACAATTAAAATATTCCCTCCTCCTCTAATACAAGTTATATAAGACAGATAAAAACACTGTAAGGCTGTGTCAAAGCATCTAGGAATTCAGTTAAGAATGTCACACCTGACTGGGGTTGTAGAAGAGGAGATGTAATAGAACTAAGAGAAGAGCATCAAGAAGTTCAGCATGTACCCCGAAAACTGCAAATAACCCAAATCCCTTAAAATTATCATGAGACCTGCCTCTAACACAGATGTCAAATTTTACTCTATACTAAGTTGACCTCCTGCGCACTAGAAGATATCTGACGTAAAATACTGCAAGTCCACCAACACTGAAGCCACACTGCTGGAAATTCAATTTTACTGGGCTAGCTTTCATAATGCTATTAAAGTCGAGTGTGAGGAAAAGCAGAGTTCTTGGATCAATGGCTTCTAGCAGATAGGGCTAAATAAGGCAGTTGCAAAGAGCAACAGGTTCTTTAAACAACAGTGGATATAGCTGCAAATCAAAGCACACATAAGTGCAGAAAGGACTCATGATTAATATTAGTCATTTCAGGCTCATCCACAAATACCAAACAATTAGCATCAACTATATATTTACCTTCCAACTCCAAAAGTGTTTTAATAATGTGGCTTATTACAGTTGAATATGGAGGTACTTTTTAGCACAATTAATCCCTCTGTAAATTCAAGTAATAGAACTGTTAAACATTATGAAAAAAGTCAGCCACAGAAAACCAAACATCACTAACAATATTGTACCCACATTTTGTCTTGTGTCACACATATGTGTCTTGTGTCTTTTAATTGAGAGGAGGGGAAATAGAAGTCTTTTACTAACTCCTGTAAGAATCCTGCAGAGAAACCTGTGAACAGCAGCAATCTTTAAGAGGTCCATTCAAAAACAGACAAAATGAAAATCTTGATTAGTATATTGTAATAGTTTTTTTAAAAATGTACAGTAACTTCAAGGGAGAACTTGTATCATACTAAAACAGTATTTACCTTCTTAATAATAAAGTATATACATTAACAAAAGTTTAAAATTCAACTCTTAAAAAGTTATATAACATCTTCATATTAATTGATTTACATCACTCATTGGGTATACATAGCTACACCAACATCACTGTTAAGAAGCTTTTGTTTCGAGCCAATTATTTCCAACCAAGGAGATTCAGACTATGCTCAAATCTGTAACAGAGAAAACCCCTACAATTGGGCAAACAAGATAAATATTTTAAACATGGAAGAAGCTAAGCTCAAAAAGGTTTTCCTATTTAAAAGATTATTCCAAAATTCTCACTTCAAAGAAAAAATGTATCTAATTTTCTCACGCTTCCCATTCTGCTTTGATTAATATTTTACTTTGAAGTTTGAGAGCCTTATAGCTAAAAGAGTCTCAAATTATTCTCCCTGAAAACCAGGTGACTGATATCATTCATTTGCCTCAATCAGATTATATAATCAGATTTTTCCAAACCTTAAATCATATGATTCAAACATACCCATCACAAAAGTACAAATATGCACTAGCACGTTTTCTCCTGAGTACATTCTGAACCATCTACTCTTCAAGTGGATCGTTTACAAAATAAGAACATAATTCCCTGAATCAGTAAAGTTAACTTTATTTTCATGAAAGAATGACAAATTCCATTTACACTATCACGATTTACATTTTCCTACAATTCACGCAGCTTTCTTCAATTCACAATCTACAAACCACAACAATGCACAAATTTGGTGTTAGACAGATACTTTAATGTTTAGTTCTTATTTCAACAGTCATTGTTGCTACAGTCTCTCATTCTCACTCTTCACTGTGTTACTTAGAGAACAAAGAACTAAAGAAACTGAAAAGAACGAGATCAAGTGATGAGACCAATTTTCAGCGTAAGGCATAATAACGTTAGCTAATCAAAAACTGGAGTATTTCTATCATTTAATCCTTCAAGACAATAACCTCCTGTTTTCCCTCACTTTCCTTCCAATAACTTGACAGAATTCTGTGGTAGGATGGATCCCAAGCAGAAAACCTTCACAAATGTGAAAGAAACTGGAAATCCTAGCATAGTCACAAGACTGACTAGAAATCCCAGAACTCTGTAAACAACCTTTGTTTTCAATGCAGAAATCATTTCTGTACTTTTAATGACCCATCATTCAACTTCACTTGAGCTCCTCCAATCATTGGCACTACTTTACCAAGTTATTAGACAGTTCTATTAGTAGTTATTTGAAAAATCACTCTTCTCTATAATTTAAATATGTCTGACTATAACTATTTCTTACATGCTATAGGGCTAAATAAACAAATTCCTCAGCTTGAAATGAAAATCTTTAGCTACTAGAAGGCCTTTCTTCCATTCTCTCATTCTCATTTTTAAAATCTGTGATCTATCAATTTCAAAAACCTATTACAGTTTCTCCTTAAAGACTCCTAAAAGGGAACACAGTGCTTTACTCACAGCACCTTTTTCTTCAATACTTAATAAATTTATTCTCTTAATTGACAATGCAATGAAAGTAGTAAAACAAATCTAGAAAGTCTAGATAAAAACTCATAAAAATCTGTCACTGTAACTGAGACTGACAAATGGTGTTACGACTGCTAAATGCAAAAGAAATGAATTTAGAACCCACTTCACACCATCTAAAAAATTACCACAAACTGGGTTATAGAACTAAAAGTTAAAACTCTGAAACACTTCAAAGAAAACATACAGGTCAATCTTTACGACCTTGGATTAGGCAACAGTTTCATAGATATACCACCAGAAGTACAAGAAGCAAAAGAAAAAAACAATAAACTGAGATCATAAAAATGTAAAATGTTTTCATTTCAAAAGACACCATCAAGAAAGTGAAGATAACCCACAAAACAGGACAAAAGTTTCGTAAATCATATCACAGATATGAATCATATCATTTGCATCCAGAATATATGAATACTACAACTCAATATAAAGTCAATTTTGAAATCTGAACAGATAACCCAAAGAGTAAAATACAAATGGCCAATAAGAATATGAAAATATCCTCAACATCACCCGCTATCAGAGAAATGCAAAACAAAATTACAATGAGGTACTACTTCACACCCATTAGGATGGCAGTCACCAAAAGAACGGTTTTAAGGGTTGACAAGGATATGAGAAAGATGAGAAACTGAAACCCTCATTCACCGCTGGTGGAAATGCAAAATGATGCAGTCCTCTGGAAGACAGTCTGGCAGTTCCTCAATTATTAGCATTTCATTAGAAATAATGAATTAATAGGATATTTTAAAAATTTAGTATAAAACTGACAAGTGTCTTTTATTTCACAAGAATAAAAAAATACATCAGGACATGTTTCATATATATGAAAATATATATATATACACACACACACACACACACACACACACACACACCCATGACTACAATAATCACTTTTTAATTCTAGAAGGCAACAGCCAGTATACTTGATGTGCCATGGAGAAGTGCTGGCAATTTTCTTTATGATTCACTGACAAGACAATTAAAATAGCTCACTAATTTATTCAATTTCCAGGTTTTCAAATTTCCAAGTAAAAAAATTACCCTCCAAACTAACGAAGATTTTATACTTCAAATAGTAAACTAAGGAATGACTTTTAATCAAATTATGGAACGGGCTATTAATCATTACTAGCCAATGAAGTTGATACATACATTTCTTTCAATTTTGTTTTTAATTTTTTGAAGTACACAGTAGGTGTATATATTTATGAAGTACACAAGACATTCTGATATAGGCATGCAGTATGTAATGAAAAATATGAAACCTTCGTAAAACTGTGTGTCATCCTTGTGCAGGGGCCATGCTAATCTTTGTATCATTCCAATTTTAACATATGTGCTGCCAAAGTGAGCATCAGTTACCGCATTTTTAAAAAGATAGTCATTAAGTAGAAATGCCTCTATCAAAATAAGACCTGTTAAAGCACAGGGTGCTGGAACCCACACCACTTTCTGACTCAACGGCTAAATATGGGATGCAGCCAAGAATCTGCATTTCCAACAAGTTATCAGGAGATGCTGATGCTGCCAAGGATCACGTTTTGAGAACTACAATACTCTCCTGAATCATCTATCACAACAATATTCTTTTTAATACCAAAAACTGGTAATATTAACAATCCAATCATTTGTTAAACATCATTTGCCAAACATCAGTTATGTAAGACACATCAGAGAAGCTTTAAAACATCAGGACTTTCCCAGTGTTGTCTGCTCCAATTAGTATATCTTCTACTAATACGCCCATAAGATGCCTTTCAAGTCCTGCATCCATGAAGCCTTCTGATTCCTCCAGCTAGAAATAACTGCTTATTCCTTTGAACCTAAGTCATCACTTGTAACACCCATTAAACACTGCCAACTTTTATTACTTGTTTAGCTATTCACATTCAAGACTTTCTCACCTACTAACCTAAGTTCCATGGTAGCCTACTGATAGGCATTTTCATATCCCTCAGAATTCTTGGCACTGGCTCTCCATAAATAGTCGATAAATATGTCTGTAGTAAATAATTAAAATCAATATAGCCTTGATTTCATCCCCCATTTTCAGCAAAAAAAAAAAGGGGGGGGGGGCACAAGTCAAGCTTTTACAAAGAAATGTCCAAATCAAATCCTTTTCAAAGACTGTACATAATGTTCCACTGTAATATTTAACCACGTAAGTTTAGGCTTAAGGAATAAGAACATTAGAAAGGCAGTTTCAGCAAAACCCAGTTTCAGCAAAAACAGTGTAACTCTTCAGTTGGTGAACTAACCTATAGTTCTCTTCTCATAAAATGCACTCAACAATACAAAAGTTTGATTGTTTTAAAGAGTAATCTGCCATAGATTATAATCAGCGTAGAACCTGCTGCCCAAGTATAATTCTTTCCATAATGTATCATTTACATTAAAAAACTCTTTGTGTTATGGTAAATATCTCAACAGACTGCCACCTGACCTACATACAGAAGCTCAACTTGTATATCTAGTTCCCACCAAGTCCCTTGAGTCATTTCTTTTATGGTATCTCCAACACCATATAAAACAGCACAGAATTGCAATATGTTAAAAGTGTTTAAAATTATCTGTAATTCTCAGTATCATTAAAAATTCTATGATATAACTCCTTCTACTATCCTTTAATCTGTCTGCCCTTTTATAGAGTGTGAAGAAAGAAAAAAAAAAACACAGGGGACCTAATGTTATTTATCTCCAAAACCTAAAAACACAGTACCCGGTATACAGCAGGTGCTCAAGAAATACTTTGAATTGCAATCATTGTTGTTACTTGCTATCTTGTGTACTATTCTTCACATAGCTCATTAGACTACTAGTATCAACACCTGGCAATTTAGGGAAGAACTGAGATCTATAGCAGCTCCAGAAACTCAAGTCCTAAGTACAAGAAAAGCATACCAAACACGCAGTTCTAGTTAATCTTTGATGGACCTGAAGGTTAGAAAAGACAACGAAGAAATCACTGCCTGAAACACTATTAAGTCACTTTAAGGAGTTTGGGAGGTTTTTTGTTTAAACATATACCGGCAGTTCATACTTTGGATGGTAGTGTGGGACTGTAAAAATCACCAAGATTTGAAACTGAACAAGGTGATCTTAATCAGCGTGAATTGTTCCATTACTTTTAAAAATTTCATCAAGATATTAAAAATGTTTACTATCAGTTATCAATGTATAATCAAAATATTGTAAAACGGGCCGGCCGTGGTGGCTCACACCTGTAATCACAGCACTTTGGGAGTCTGAAGCAGGCCGAAGACTTGAGGTCAGGAGTTCGAGACCAGCCTGGCCAACATGGTGAACCCCCATCTCTACTAAAATACAAAAATTAGCTGGGCGTGGTGGTGCACACCTGTGGTCCTGGCTGCTCAGGAGGCTGAGGCAGGAGAATCACCTAAACCCAGGAGGTGGAGGTTGCAGTAAGCCAAGATCACACCACTGCACTTCAACCTGGGTGACAGAACAAGACTCCATCTCAGGAAAAAAAGGGGAAAAAAAAAATCATTCTTTTAGTACACTGTAATCTAAAACACTAGAACCGACGTGAATTGTTTTATTTCTTGGTAAATAGCTTATCGAGAACTTTGAATAGCAACTTTTCTTCTCATATAACTTATGACACAGAGAGCAAGCATCTTTTCCTCTTTTTTGGAGACAGGGTCTTGCTCTGTCATCCAGGCTGGAGTACAGTGGCACAAACACAACTCCCTGCAGCCTGAATCTTCCAAGCTCAAGCAATCCTCTCACCTCGGTCCCCCAAGTAGCTAGGACAACAGACGCATCCCACCACGCCCGGTTAATGTTTGTATTTTTAGTAGAGATGGGGTTGTGCCATGCTGCCCAGGCTGGTTGAGAACTCCTGAGCTCAAGCAATCTGCCCCCCTCGTCCTCCCAAAGTGCTGGGATTACAGGCGTGAGCCACTGCACCCAGCCTGAGCCACTGCACTTGGCCACTTATGACACAGAGCAAACATCTTTTCTATTTCTTGGGGAAATTTCTTGGGGGCATTTTCACAATTCTCTAAAGCTTCTAACATTTTATCCTTGCATTTTCAATGTCTTGAAATATCTCTGAGAGTTTTTGGTCAGTGACACTTCCTATGAGGCCATCGTCTTTGTCATCACAACCACTTGGACATAATGTACATTTATGTCCACAAATTCGCCTTCACTAAGCTTCTCCAGCTGCATATGAAGACTCGCAACATTCTCCCCATCAGCTATTTCTTCTATAACTCCATTTATACACGATTCAAATTTCATGTTCAGCAGTCATTTTTAGAGATGGTTTTTGCACTTTAATGACATTAAACTGTAATCTAACAAGGGCTATGGGATGCTCAAAAGACAGTAGGCCCACAGGAGAAAACAAGTAATTGAGAAAAAATGTAAATGGTCACAAAAAATAATATTACAATTTTTTTAAAAATCCTTTATGGTAAGAACTATCATATGCAAAATCAAGAGGCAGGACTAGATGAAGAAAACAACTACAACTCATATCCAAGACAATCAGCTTCCTTTACATGTAACAAGATCCATAAGAAAATGATTTCCCACTCAAGGATACAAAATTTAAACAGCTTATAGAAAATAAAAATTTTAAGGCTTAAAACATTAAAAAGTGCTCAACCTCCCTGCAAGAGAAATGCAAATTAACATTTCACTGAGAACTTCTGATACAATTTGGATGAATCTCAGCAAAATAAATCTCTTATAATGCCGAGAAAAACAAGCCACAAACAAGAGCACATACTGTATGATTATATGAAATACAAGAATAATGAATAGATACTTTAAGTCAGGATAATGGTTACCTTTCCAGAGGCTGGGGATAGAGTAATGACTGGTATAGTGGTTACACAGGTGTGTCCAATTTGTGAACTTCACCATCTGTATTCTGTACCTTTTAATGTATTCTGCATATCATAATGAAAAGCATATCTTTAAAAAAAATACAAGATATCATTCTTTATCTACCAGTTTCGCAAAGAAAAAAAGCTTTATAACACTCTGTAGTGTTATAATACACACTGGTGGTAGGAGTATCAATAACCACAACCTCCATGGAGACAACCTGGCAGTGAAATTTAAAAAATGCAGTGCAGTGGCTCACGCCTGTAATCCCAGCACTTTGGGAGGCCGAAGCAGGCAGATCACCTGAGGACAGAAGTTCAACACCAGCCTGGCCAATATGCCAAACCCCCGTCTCTACTCAAAATACAAAAATCAGCTGGGCGTAGTGGTGCGTGCCTGTAGTCCAAGCTACTTGGGAGGCCGAAGCTGGAGAATCGCTTGAACCCAGGAGTCGGAGGTTGCAGTGAGCCGAGATTACGCCACTGTGCTCCAGCCTGGGCAACAGAACAAGACTCCATCTCAAAAAAAAAAAAAGAAAAAGAATAAATAAATAAAATAAAAATGCACATATCCTTTGACCCTGAAATTCTACTGTGGGGAACTTATTCATCAAAATGTTTGCACACGTGCAAAATAACTTATATACAATGCTATTCATTGCTGCATTAGAAAAAGAAACAACAAATTCTCCATCAACAGGGGCCTGGTGATATTACAATAAAATAGTATTCCGTAAAAAAAAAAAAAAAAAAAAAAAAAAAAAAAAAAAAACAATGAAGAACCTCTTCAGATACCGATTTGAGAATGATCACCAGGAAGGACAGTCAGGCAATAAAAGCAGTGCATATAATGCTCTACAAAGTTTTTGGGAAATATGCTGGGAGAGAGCATGTTACATACTTTTTTGTATATAGTAACATCATCTCTGGAAGGACACATAAAAAACTAATAATACCTGTCACTCCAGAGAGGTGAGCCAAGTGGCTAGGGGACAGATGTGGAAAGGTTTTTTGCTGTATACACTTCTGTACATTTTAAGTTTTGAACCATATAAAATGCTCAAGTGTTCAAAACAAGTTAAAAAAATAATCACCTGAAAGGGAGGCGAAAATAGACCTGTAAAAGGATGATCAGAGTCCAGTCTAAAACAATTAACTCCTCAGAAAAGATCCATCTAGAAATGTTTTGGGGAAAAAAAAAAGAAAAGGCCACCATATTTGGGGTTTAGAGGTACCGTGAAATTGGTTACATTACTGAGCCGGGCACAGAGGCTTGCATCTATAGTCCCAGCTGCTTGTGAGGCTGAGGTAAGAGGATTTGTTTGAGACAAGGGAGTTCAAGACCAGGCTGGGCAACCTAGCAAGACCCTGTCTCTAAAATAATAAAAAATGTTAAATTCCATCTCTACTAAAAATAAAAATGAAAAAAATTAGCTGGGAGCAGTGGCGGGCGCCTGTAGTCCCAGCTACTCGGGAGGCTGAGGCAGAATGGCATGAACCCGGGAGGCGGAGCCTGCAGTGAGTTGAGATCGCGCCACTGCACTCCAGCCTGGGTGACAGAGTGAGACTCTGTCTCAAAAAAACAAAATTCTTTAAACTTACTGAGGCTTATCACGCAGTCAGTAGCACAATGGCAACAGAAACTAGGTTTCAGAGAATATATTGAGAATTTCTTCAGCAAATCAGGGGAATCCATGTCAAGTGTAGGAGACACTTCAAAAAGAACATATTGAATGCCTAACTCTTCGTTCAAAGACACATAGCAACACACACACAAAAAGTCAAAAGGTATTTGCCTAATCATAAAGACCCCTAAGAGAGAGTCCAAGAAAAATAAAGAAATAGCAAGATGGGGAACAGAATCACACTCACTTTTATACCCATTCCTTAACACTCACTGCCGCCTGAGCCCAACACTGCATAAAGTGCCTAGTCTTCCAAAGATACTTATCCCCACACCTAAAAGTTGAGAAAAGAAAAAAAAAAAACAAAAAAACAAAAAAAAAACCCTAAATGGAAAAAACACTTTGTCATTCTGAATATCCCTTTTTTTTTTTTTTTTGAGACAGAGTCTCATTCCGTTGCCCAGGCTGGAGTGCAGTGGCACAATCTTGGTTCGGCTCACTGCAACCTCCGCTTCTCGGGTTCAAGTGATTCTCTCGCCTCAGCTTCCCAAGTAGTTGGAATTACAGGCATGAACCACCATGCCCGGCTAATTTTTGTACTCTTAGTAGAGAGAGGGTTTCACCATGTTGGCCAGGCTGGTCTCGAACTCCTGGCCTCAAGTGATCCACTCCCCTTGGTCTCCCAAAGTGCTGGGATCACAGGTATGAGCCACCACGCCCGGCCCTGAATATCCTTTGTCAAATCTTAAACACATTAACAAAATCATCACATCTTCCAACAAAGACAAGATTCCTGCTCTACTGGCATTTACATTCTCATGGAAGTTTAAAAAAAAAAAAAAAGGAAACAAAAAGCACTCCCAGAAGGCTGGAATTGTCCTGTGTATATCCCTGAAATAAGAGAGGTATTGGCGTGGCACTCATACCGGGTCAAAGCATGAAACATACTGATTAATAATGTTGCTCTGAAACCATGAATCCCATGAGCTATGGCCTGTCTGTACCGTCTTGTCAGCATTGTTTACTGTTAACAGTGAGACTGATGGTTTGCACCTGGTTTTGGTGAGCCCCTAGAGGTTTCTGCCATTAAGGCTGGTTATGCAGCAAAAATATGCCTATGTGGCCAGCAGGAATATAAGCCCCACTGAGACTCCACTGTGGGATCCCTGGTTCCAAGGTATTCTCTGCACACATCAGTGACCCTGATCCAAGAAAGAAAGATAACCATATGGCCCTACAACTGAACCTCACACTCAGCCTCTTCAGGTCCATTGATGGGAGGCACCCTTTGCTTGTGATGTGCAACCTAACTTGAAAGCACTTGCTTTAAGTATCGTTTTTCAGCAATAAACCACAGATTGATGAGCACTGTTACTTTGGATCATGTGAGTTTTCCTTAGCAATCAAACCTTGTCTGTCACTGCTAACAGTGATGGGAAAAAAAAAAAAAAAAAGGTTAACAGATTGTAATAACTGTGGTTAAAAAAATAAAATCAAATGATATGATAGCGAAAAGCCATAGAGGCAAAATGGGATTAGAGAACATGGCCAGGAAAGAGATAGGGAACATGAAATGAGGTACAAACGACAAGAATCCAACAAAGTGACAACCAGAAGTTAAGAGAATTCTAAGCAACCGCATAGGCTCTAAGGCAAGAACAAGTGTGACTGCCACAAAAGTAAGGGTGGCTACAGAGTGGCAAGCAACAAACAAACGGTAGGAAATTAAATCAGAGGTAGGCAGTGGCAGATCACACAGAGCCTTATAAATTCAGATTTCAACCCAATAGCTTTCTTACTGTTCTTGCTGCCTGTATCTGCTCACACAGCCCTTAATCCTCACCTCCATACATACACTACCTCCAGAAAGAATGTTCTGAGATATTAAGTAATTTCACTACTTAAAATAAATGAATTGGTCAGGCGCAGTGCCTCATGCCTGTAATCCCAGCACTTTCGGAGGCCAAGGCAGGAGGATTGCCTGTCAGGAGTTGGAGACCAGTCTGGCCAGCATGGCCAAACCCTGTCTCTACTAAAAATACAAAAAATTAGCCAGGCACGGTGGGGCACATCTGTAATCCCAGCTACTCAGGAGGCTGAGGCAGGAGAATAGCTTGAACCTGGGAAGCAGAGGCTGTAGTGAGCTGAGATCACACCACTGCACTCTAGCCTGGGCAACAAGAGCAAAACTATGTCTCAAAAAATAAATAAATAAAATAAATAAATGAATCCAAAATCCGTGGGTTGACATTATCTGTATTTACCACCCGCCCCCCACAATATAACATAGTTTCAAGATATATACCCTGAGCTTTCACTGCACATTGCATCAGTTCTGCTCACTTTTTACACTCATACACACACACAAAGTAACATTACATATTATTCTACATCATATACACATATATGCACAGAAGTAACACTCTATGCACTAGGCATGGTGGCTCATACCTGTAATCCCAACACTTTGGGAGGCTGAGGCAGATGGATCATTTGAGGTCAGGAGTTCGAGACCAGCCTGGCCAACACGGTGAAACCCCACCTCTGCTAAAAATACAAAAATTAGCTGGGCGTGGTGGCACACGCCTGTAATCCCAGCTACTGGGCAGGGTGAGACAGAGGTTGCAGTGAGCCAAGATCGTGCTCCTGCACTCCAGCCTGGGCGACAGAGTGAGACTCCTGCCTCAAAAAAAGAAAAAAAAAAAAGTAACACTCCATGTTAACACTATATATTGGACGTCTAATGTTTTTAGTCTTCTGCTTTTGCTTTAGAGAAACTACATAGTTTCTTCTGCACAGTCTTGGAATTTTCAGTCACAGTGCCGTTTTATTCCCCGGGCAAAGGCCTGGAACGTAACTCCAGCTAGCCAAATCAGACAGCCTCCTAGATATGTGAATGTAAAGAGAGAGAAATTATACAGGAAAATAATTCAAACTGATTCTTAACCACTGCCAAATCAGCCCACTGTGATGTCCACGATCTAGATTCTTTATTCCTCTGTTTTTCGTTAATTCAATGAACTTCCCCATCTTTCCCTTTTTTTGCTTCAGATAACTAGACTATTTCTGTTGCTTGCAAACAAAAAACCTGGAGTCAAGGAACCAAGACTGTGAAAGAGGTCAGCACAAGTCACATAGCAACAAACAGGAACCATAAATCAGAGGAAAGCCTGGTCTATTCGGAGCAGGGAGAAAGAGAGAAAACAGAATTATGGCAGAATACTAGATTTGGAAGCCTAGTACTGTCGCTACTAAGGGGAATACATGATAATTCAGTCCCTAAGAATGTGCTACATTCTAGAACACATGCCAATTATCCATGAAGCCAGAAAGTGAAAACAATCAGTTATAGGCAAAACAGTACTACAATTTCCTGAAACACTTGGCTTTGCAGCTTTAAGATAATTATGGTCTTTCCCCCTTATGCTTCCTTAAAGAAATACCCCATTTAGCTGGTGGTAATTTAAGAGATTCTGTTCCTTAAAATTTTTAAATATGGAATACATCTGTAATTTCCCTACCCTGACTTCCTCCTTTAGGTTACAATACCTCTTACATACTCTACTAACATCCACCTCACCCTGTATGGCAGTTATGTCTGTATGTCTCTATAGTAATAGCATGTTGTCTCTCTAAAAGCAAGAATAAAGTTGAATCTCAGAGCCTACTTAATCTAGTAACTGGTATATATTAAAAATAATGACGATAATAAAAGGCTTCTAATTATTAAATATCTATCTGTATCACTCTTGGCACTGCAAGGCAGTGTGTGTGTGTGTACATACATATATATATATATATTTTTTTTTTTTTGGAGACAGAGTCTTGCTCTGTTACTCAGGTTGGAGTGCAGTGGTGCGATCTCGGCTCACTGCAACCTCCGCCTCCCGGGTTCAAGTGATTCTCCTGCCTCTGTCTCCTGAGTAGCTGGGATTACAGGTGCGCCACCACGCCCAGCTACTTTTTGTATTTTTAGTAGAGATGGAGTTTCACCATGTTGGCCAGACTGATCTCGAACTCCCGACCTCAGGTAATCCACCCGCCTCGGCCTCCAAAACTGCTGGGATTACAGGCGTGAGCCACCACACAAGGCCTCACTTTGTATATATTTCTAGTGATCACAGCCAAGCTAACAAGATGATATTTTCAGCTAACAGCCGCAAAAATAAGCAACTGTAATGAAATCACTGACATCTTCCAACAAAGACAAGATTCCTGCTCTACTGGCATTTACATTCAGGCGGAAGGTTTTTTTAAAAAACCATGTAAATAAAAAGCACTCTGGAGGTTAATCCCAGAGGGCTGGAATTGGCCTTCTGGGATTAACCCGAGTGTTTTCTATTCCTTCCAAATAAGGAAATTACCTAAAACTGTTAAGCTAGAAGAACCAAGACCTACTGGAATCCAAATCGCTCCATCTTCCCTTTATTCCAACAGATCAGTATCTAAAATCAGGGGTTTTCAAACCGCAGGTCACAATCAGTTTGTGGATCATAAAATAAATTTAGTGAGCCATATCCTTTTTTAATGAATGCAATATGAGTGCATCACATGAAGGGCAAATACTGTTTCATGAAACTAATTTCAGTTTTATATACATATATGTACAAGGCAGAGATATGTATCTTACTGTGAATCACAGTTCAAAAGTCCAAAAGCCACACACATAAGCACTGCCTTACTGTTGTAAGTACTGACATATCCTCTCAATTTTATTTATGTATTTATTTTTTTCTTCTACTGCCCAGGCACGAGTGCAAAAGTGTGGATCTCGGCTCACTGCAACCTCCATCTCTCGGATTCAAACAATTCTCCTGCCTCAGCCTCCCAAGTAGCTGGGATTACAGGCAGGCGTCAGCCACTACACCCAGCTAATTTCTGTATTTTTCATAGAAACAGGGTTTCACCACGTTGGCCAGGCTGGTCTCGAACTCCGGACCTCAAGTGATCCACCCTCCTTGGCCTCCCAAAGTGCTGGGATTACGGGCATGAGCCACCACCATGCCTGGACATCCTCTCAATTTTTAATCAAAATCCTGATGTTTAAAACATTTGAGTAGTAAAATCTATCATTAATGTCCTACACATTATCAAAAATAAACAGGGTTTAAAAGGTGCTGTGTAAAAAGGCATTTGGAGCATAAGTACCATATTTCTCTCCTGCTAAAGTGTGCCCTAAAACTACAGTGTACATCCTTAATACAGCAAAGAAGAAAAACGAACTGGCTGGTCCTGTCTTTCACTCTCTTCCCTCAGGGCTTTTGCTAAATCATTTTCAAAAATGTTTCAAAAAGCTTTACTATGCTTCACTAATTACTCAATTTTATCAGTTTTCTGACCATTTTCATGAGTGATTAGATAAATATCTTCCAACATATACTGTCTTTAAAAAAAGATGACCTCACTCACATGTATAACCTTATATACATAAAAAGCACTCAGCAAGTGACAGCAAGCAATACGACAATGACTATGCATATTTACTTCTGTAACAGGCCATAAGCCCAGAAAACAGCTCTAAGCCTTATGGCATACATTAAAATTAATATGTTATAGGGGTTGGGGGAAGATGACTGATTAATTCTTCTAAGGCACCACATACTAAAGAAGTAATGTACATTAAGAGAAAGACATGGCCGGGCATGGCATGGTGGCTTGTGCCTGTAACCCAGCACTTTAGGATGCAAAGATGGGTGGACTGCTTGAGCCCAGGAATTTGAGACCAGCCCGGGCAACATGGCAAAACCTCATCTCTACAAAAATTACAAAAATTAGCAGGGCGTGGTGGCGTGTGCCTGCAGTCCCCGTTACTTTGGAGGCTGAGGCAGGAAGATCAATTGATTAAGCCCATGAGGTTGAGGATGCAGTGAGCTGTTATCATACCACTGCACTCCACTGGGTAATAGAACTCAAGACTCTGTCTCAAAATAAATACATGAATTAGTTAATTAATTAAAAATAAACAAAATCAAACATTTTTTAAGAGAGACATGTTTGGGAACATTTGCAGTCATAAATGAGCCAATTACAGTTTAAGGCAGACAAAGGTATCTATTGCTCCTCCTTCCCAAGGCCCCATGCAAAATGAAGGGAATGAAATAACGGGCCAGGGTCCTTGGCTCAGGTCTATCATCCCAGCACTTTGGGAGGCTGAGGCAGGTGGACCACTTGAGTCCAAGAGTTCAAGAACAGCCTGGGCAACATGGCAAAACCCTGTCTCTACAAAAAAAAATACAAAAATTAGCCATGAATGGTGGTAGTACCTGTAGTCCCAGCTACTAGGGAGGCTAAGGTAGAAGGATCAACTGAGCGTGAAGTTGGGGCTGCAGTGAGCCATGATCATGCCACTGTACTCCAGCCTGCATGACAGAGCAAGACCCTGTCTCAAAGATAAAATGAAACAACAGCACTGTTGCAAAGCGAGTAGACGTCACTGGATGATGATAAATTCTAAAGAATTTTGGTCAGGTTGAAAGTAGAACAGACTGACGAGAAAAAAACCCACGTATAAGACAAGAAAGTCTTTTCAAGGCCGCACTAAAGAAGTTCCAAGTTATATACTAATCACAACTACAAGGAGAAGGAAACAACGATGGTACTTCATCAGGGCACTGCATTACCCACATTCTGGAGAGACGACCCCATCCTCTGACCCTGTGAACAGAGATGTTGATGGGTGGTAGCTCTTAAAGGTAAGGATAAAGCCAGAGAAAGAATCTCTATAAAAAGTGGGTACTGGCTGGACGCAGTAGCCAACACCTGCAATTCCAGCACTTTGAGAGGCCGAGGTGGGAGGACTAATTGAGCTCAGGAGTGTGAGGCCAGCCTGGGCAACATGGTATGACTCCATCTCTATAAAAAGTAAAAAAAATTAGTTGGCGTGGTGGCACACTCCTGTGATCCCAGCTACTTGGGAGGCTGAGGCGAGAGGATCACTTGAGCCTGGGAGGTTGAGGCTGCAGTAAGCCATGATCACATCACTGTACTCCAGCCTGGGTGACAGAGCAAAATCCTGTCTGGGAGGAAAAAAAAGTAGGCATCGTTGCCCGGTAAGGCTTTCTATGAGAGCAGCCAGGCAGGAGAGAACAGTACAACAGAAAGATGAAGGCAACACCAGACCTCTAATGCTGAGAGAGAAATAAAAAGAGCTGGAAGCAAAAAGGGAGAAAAAGGAGGGAAAGAGGAAGGGATCTCTCATCATTTCAGTGAAATATACCAAAGCACTGCTCCTTGGAAGTACTGAAGATACCACAGTAACCCAAGCATGTGCCTGCTGACTCCTCACCCATACTCCCTAGAAGGAGCACTGCTGGTCCATACCTGACCCCCTTTCACAGAACTGGTCACCAAAACTACTATTCAAGAGAGAAGCCACATAGAAAAAGAACCATTACACATACTGCAACAGAAACATACTTTAACAACACTAACCAAGATGTACCAAAAGTTTGCCAAAACCTAATAGTATAAAAGGTGTAAGAGGAATATACAGAAATCATGGAACAGACAAACATATTTTAATTCTCATTAATGTCCTCACAGGGACTCAAAAAACACACTGCAAGATTTAAAAACAAAACAAAACCTTGGCCACATTTAAGAAGAGAACACATAGCAATGGCTATAAAATTAGTAAAGCATTGGCCAGCAGTGGTGTCTCACGCCTATAATCCCAGCACTTTGAGAGGCCAAGGCAGGCAGATCACCTGAGGTCAGAAGTTCGAGACCAGCCTGGTCAACATGCTGAAACCCTGTCTCTACTAAAAGAAAAAAGACAATACAAAAATTAGCTGGGCGTGCTGGCGTGCGCCTGTAGCCACAGCTACTTGGGAGGCTGAGGCAGGAGAATCGCTTGAACTCAGGACGGGAGGTTGCAGTGAGCTGAGATCACACCACTGCACTCCAGCTTGGGTAAGAGAGCAAGACTCCATCTCAAAAAAAAAAAAAAAAAAAAAATTAAAGCATTAAGAAACTCAACTGTGTAACAAAATGGGACATAACTAAACACCAAATTCATTTGCCTAGAATATAAACATTTCCCAGAAAGTAAAGCAAAAAAACAAAAATATAGTAAGAAAAAAACGAAAATGTGACAATCCAGAGAGTCCAACATCCACTTACAACATAAGACATCCAAAAGTGAAGAACAGAGAGAGATGGAGGGGCAAGCTAAACTTTCGAAGAGTTGAAGAATGATTCAGTTGTCAAACTGAAAACTACAGAGTAACACTAAAAAAAAAGAAAAATACCTATAACGGGATTCTCGCCAGTAAAATTTCAGAATGCCAAGAAAGCTTCCAGAACAAAACTAGGATCACCTTAACACTCATCTTCTAATCAGAAATAACGGGTGCGAGAAGACAATACAGCAGTGTCCACCAAGTTCTACAAGAAAAATACCTTGAAACAGCCAGGTGTGGTGGCTCACGCCACCACACTTTGGGAGCACTTTGGGAGGCCAAGGTGGACAGATCACCAAGTCAGGAGTTCAAGACCAGTCTGGCCAATGGTGAAACCACGTCTCTATTAAAAATACAAAAATTAGACACACACCTGTAGTCCCAGCTACTCAGGAGGCTGAGGCAAAAGAATCACTTGAACTCGGAGGCGGAAGCTGCAGTGAGCCAAGATGGCGCCACTGTACTCCAGCCTGGGTGACAGAGTGAGACTCCATCTCAAAAAGAGAAAATACCTTGAAAGTATATTCCTATAACTCAAAGCTTCCCCAACATTTGTGCTGCCAACAGGTTACCAGTTGAGCATCCAGAGGCCTTTGCAACAAGCAGTCTCATCCACCACACAAATATTACCATTTTCTATCAATTTACGACATGAAAAAGGTTGAAAGCATTGCTGTCAAGTCAGATTTGCCACTGAGTCAAAAATAAAAGCATTTTCAGACATTCAAGAACTGAAATTTTACTTATATGAAAAAACTGAAAAGGTAAAGCAGCAAAACAAAAAAGGAATCCAAGAAAACACAACATGACATGGAACAAACAGTGGCATCTGAGTGTGAACCAGAAGTAACAAGTGAAAAAGAAAATAAGAGGTATACTCTTGTCACTGACAGTGGGAGATTCTCCTTTAATAGCAAGTTAAATGACAGTATTACTTCCTTCCTCATAAGTGAGTAACAGTCATAACAATAATTGTTTTTCAATTTTAAAAATCATCCTATAGGAAAAAAGTAGGTTCAAAACCACATAGTTGCAATCGCTAATCCAAGCTTGTCCAACCCACATAAACCTTCTTAAAACATTATGAGATTTTTTTGCAATTTTGTTTTCTAGTTCATCAGCTATCATTAGTGTATATTATATATAGCCCAAGACAATTCTTCCTATTCCATTGTGGCCTAGGGAAGTCAAATGATTGGACATCCCTGCTCTAATCCTTATCTTGTAAAAATAATATATTTAAATTGAAAAAGAAAATGTAAGAATAAATGCACTAATTTTCTCAAAGCTTTCAAATGAAATGTGTCCCATAGTTAATAGACTCTTTAGTATAATTTATCATTTAAAATAAAGCAAGCAAGAAATAACTATTAACAGTGGCTGCCTCTAGAAAACTTGGAGATAGGGGAAAAAATCTTAGTTTTCTTCATACCATTCTATCCTGTTTGGAGATTCTGCTGCATGAATGCATTACTTTTAAATAATTTAAAAACTGATTTTGATTTCTAAAACGTTATGGTACACAGTCAGGATACCAGGTAGAAGTTAAGAACAAAATACATTTGTATTTACATGAATAACACAATGTATTAGGTTATCAACAGAACAGTATGCATATGATCTCAAGTGTTATTAAACTACATATAAATCATATTAAATTTTTTCACATTTTTATGTACACTGAAAGTGCATAAAAACACATTTGAAAGGTTACATATTGAAGTCTTAACAACAGCTGTATTTGGTGAATAGAATGAGCTCAAACTAAGAACTTTTAACATATCACTTTACAGTGTACATCTGTTCCATTTGGTTGCTTCACTCATTTTTACAACGTGTATGT
Organism: Mandrillus leucophaeus; assembly: GCF_000951045.1. Taxonomy (NCBI): domain Eukaryota; kingdom Metazoa; phylum Chordata; class Mammalia; order Primates; family Cercopithecidae; genus Mandrillus; species Mandrillus leucophaeus. The sequence goes on from NW_012102155.1 coordinate 1,603,205, forward strand.
ATGGCATATAAAAGATAAACTGTTAGTGGACCAAAAAAAAGCAGGATCTCAAAAGAGATATTTGTACACTCGTGTTCACAGCAGCACTATTCACAACAGCAGAAAGTCGGAAGCAACCAAACTGTCCATCAACAGATTAAAAAAACATGATTTACACATACAATGAAATATTAGCCTTAAAAAGCAAGGAAATTCTGACACATGCTACAATATAGATGACTGTGAGGCCATTATGCTAAGTATATTAAGGTAGTTCATAAAAAGACAAACACTACATGATTCCACTTACATAAGGTACCTATAATACTCAAATTCATAAAGACAGAAAATAAGAATAGTGGTTGCCAGTGGCTAGAGGCGACAGGAATGAGAAGTTGCCTAATGGGCAGAGTTTCAGTTTTGCAGGATGAAGAACACTGGAGACTGACTGTGGTGCACGGTAGATAAGAGGCAAAATTGGGGCTTAGCCCCAGAGGGTTCTTGGCTTCACCCAGGAAAGAATTCAGGGTGAACTGGTGGTGTTTGACAGCAACTTTTGTGGAAGCAGCAGCAGAGGTTCTGCTCCTTGCAGAGCAGGGCTCCCCCATAAGCAGTGTGACCAGAGTGCCAGCTGAGGGGCAGTTCTGCAGTCACATTTATACCTACTTTTAATTACATGCAAATTAAAGAATAGGTTCTGCGGAAATTTCTAGAAGTATGGTAACTTCTGGGTCATTGTTATGGAAAGGGACAGAAATTTCCAGGGGTTGCCATGGCAATGATAAACTGACATGACACTGGGGGGCATGTCTTTATGGAGAGGTGTTTTCGCCTGGTCTCTGCTTCAGTCAGTCTTCAATCTGGTGCAAAGTCCAAGCCACACCTCTGGAGTCGAGTCCCATCTCCTACCTCAGTAGGAATTTACTTAACACTATTGAACTATACATTTTTTAACAATATAGTAAATTTTTATGTCTATTTACAATTAAAATACATAAGTTTAAGAAGCAAGTGAAATAAAAATTTAAAAATAATAAATTTACAATAATAAATTAGTGGCATTAACGGAAATACAGTCAATCCTCACCAATTCATAGATTTCACATTTATGAATTTGCCTGCTTGCACCAAAATTAATACTTGCAGCACTTTTGCAGTCATATGCGAACATGCATAAAATGGTGAAGAATTTGAGATGACCATTGCACACTTATCCACCTGAAGACAAAAAAGACAGCATTCTGCCTTGTTTCAGCCATCATATTGTAAACAAATGTCCTCTGTGTGGTCTATTTAGTGCCACATTTGTGAATGTTTGTGCTTTCTGCTGGTCATTTCACTATTTAAAATAGCACTTTATCACTATGCTTAGGGCTATCTAGTATTGCTAAGCGCAAGAAGGCTGTGGAGAAAATATGTGTGGGAAATAAGCTTTGTTCATATGAGTTTTAGTACTGCTGACTCTAAATGCAATATTAATCAATCAACAAAATATATATTAGTAAGGTATCTTTAAACAGAAACACACAAAGTTACTACTGACCAGCTGACAAAAATGTTATGACCGAGGCCTACAGGAACCTAACCCTGTATATTCCCGTAGGAGCGATGGCTCAGTATTTGCTAATTCAGTGTTCGAGGCAACTAACTATAAAGAACATAACTACAGTGAATAATGAAAATCTACAAGTCAAAAAAAAAAAGGGAAGGAATATTATAGGCAAAAGATATTAATTTATGTCAACCACTTTAATTATCAGCTAATCTTTGAAATTAAATTTTTTGTTATGTGTGAAAAGTACTTAGCTCAGTGCCTGTGCACAGTGAAAATTGAGTAAAATACTAGATAATATTTATCTCATTAAAAATACAACTACCTGGCCAGGCGCGGTGGCTCAAGCCTGTAATCCCAGCACTTTGGGAGGCTGAGACAGGCGGATCACGAGGTCAGGATATCGAGACCATCCTGGCTAACACGGTGAAACCCCGTCTCTACTAAAAAATACCAAA